>NC_069127.1:52984202-53309952 GCF_026914265.1 Mya arenaria
ACGTGTCAAGGGTCATTGATTACAAACAGTCTCAAGTCTGAGTTCAGAGTCAATGCTCAAAATTGGAAATACATTTATTTATTTCATTAAAACTTTTCTTATATCATAGATTTAATCGTGAACATCACCAAATCAAATTAATTTTTTGAAAGTTTTACTGGTATTGACGTATATTTTTGTAAAAGAAACAAAGATGATTTTTGTTTCTTCTTAAACAAATGCTTTTTTCTGAGTCTAGACTTGGGCTTGAGACTGTTCATAATAATGGTCCCAGAGTCAGAGTCTAGACTTGAACTTGAGACTGTTCATAATAATGGTCCCAGAGTCAGAGTCTAGACTTGGACTTGAGACTGTTCATAATAATACTCCCAGAGTCTAGACTTGGACTTGAGACTGTTCATTATAATACTCACAGAGTCTAGACTTGGACTTGAGACTGTTCATAATAATGGTCCCAGAGTCAAAGTCTAGACTTGGACTTGAGACTGTTCATAATAATGGTCCCAGAGTCAGCGTCTAGACTTGAACTTGAGACTGTTCATAATAATGGTCCCAGAGTCAGAGTCTAGACTTGGACTTGAAACTGTTCATAACAATGGTCCCAGAGTCAAAGTCTAGACTTGGACTTGAGACTGTTCATAATAATACTCCCAGAGTCAGAGTCTAGACTTGAACTTGAGACTGTTCATAATAATCGTCCTAGAGTACAAGTTGAATGGCTGGAGGTTATATCTCGTGTCCACTCCATATCTTCCTAGCCTATTTGAGCATATTTATGATGATGACGAAGCTTCAAGCTTGGTTATGGTCCTCAACATTTGAACAACTGTTCGCCAGACTATTTAGTAAGTTAGTAACTATGTTCGTATGCAATTAAGTTCAAGTAAACATATATGTTTAGGTTTAATGACTTCATTTGCTTGTAAAGCTTTATTTCGTCTCAGCCTCTGTTGTGCTGTGTTATGAACACGTACACATTCTTGGAATATTATTGTGGGCTGAGCGATGAATCGAAAGTGTATCCGAACGGGAACGCTTAATTTGATCCTCGTAAATAACTGCACCCGCAACTCAGACTTACGTCAAAGTATTAATGGATTTATCTCCTGATCAACAATATTTCTAGGTGTAGTTATGATCCAGGACGTGCATTTCTATGAGAAAATGTAAGTGGATATTTATAGTCTTGCAAAATTGAGAATTAGTGTAATGCATTGGCACAATGTGCATATTTTATACTTTTTATTCATACCGTTATTTGATAGATGAAAGCTACATATGTAAATTTATCTCGACGACAAAGATTTTTTGTCAATTCTTGAAGGTTGTGCACATTTCGGGTTTTAATTACGTGAAGTTAGCGGCCTAGCGGCCTAGCGGCCTAGCGGCGTGAAGTTAGCGGCCAAGCGGCCTAGCGGCGTGAAGTTAGCGGCCTGGCGGCCTACCGGCCTAGCGGCCTAGCGGCCTAGCGGCGTGAAGTTGGCGGCCTAGCGGCCTAGCGGCCTGGCGGCCTAATTATTTTTTCTATGTCCAAGCAATTGTTAATGCGTTTTTTTTTTAAAACAATGATAAATCAAGGTTTTTTTATTCATATAGTTACATAGCGGCCTTAAATTGTTATCTATTCAGAATATTTTTCTTTACCTTTTATTCTAAAACAATTTAAAATTAACTGTTTTATGCACAAATTATCACTCTGAAGCGTTTTTCAACTTTTTTTCAAAAAAGTCGATCAAGCACTTCAGCGGCCTAGCGGCCTAGCGGCCTAGCGGCGTGAAGTTGGCGGCCTGGCGGCCTAGCGGCCTAAAATGGTATCCTAGTTCAAACCATGTATACATGCATTTTCTTCTAAAACAATGACATATTAGCTGTTTTTATGCACAAATTAACACTTTGAAGCTATTAGCGATTATCAACATTTTTTTAAAGCGTCGATTAAGCAGTCAGCTATTTCAAAGCATTACACATGCCTGATCTTCTAAAACAATGATATATTTACTGTTTTATGCACAAATTATCACTCTAAAGCGTTTTTTATTTTATTTTTTCAAAAAAGTTGATCGAGCACTTCAGCGGCCTAGCGGCCTAGCGGCGTGAAGTTAGCGGCCTGGCGGCCTAGCGGCCTAGCGGCCTAAAATGGTTTCCTATTTCAAACCATGTATACATGCATTTTTTTCTAAAACAATGACATATTAACTGTTTTATGCACAAATTAACATTTTGAAGCTATTAGCGATTATCAACAGTTTTTTTTTCAAAAGTGTCGATAAAGCAGTCAGCTATTTCAAAGCATTAAACATGCCTGTTCTTCTAAAACAATGATGTATTTACTGTTTTTATGCACATAATATCACTCTGAAGCGTTTTTCAACTTTTTTTTAAAAAAGTCGATCGAGCACTTCAGCGGCCTAGCGGCCTAGCGGCGTGAAGTTAGCGGCCTGGCGGCCTAGCGGCCTAGCGGCCTAAAATGGTATCCTATTTCAAAGCATGAATACATGCATTTTCTTCTAAAACAATGACATATTAACTGTTTGAATGCACAAATTAACACTTTGAAGCTATTAGCGATAATCAACATATTTTTTTTTTCAAAAAGTCGATTGAGCAGTCAGCTCTTTCAAAGCATTAAACATGGCTGATCTTCTAAAACAATAATGTATTTATTTTTTCAAAAAAGTCGATCGAGCACTTCAGCGGCCTAGCGGCCTAGCGGCGTGAAGTTAGCGGCCTGGCGGCCTAGCGGCCTAGCGGCCTAAAATGGTATCCTATTTCAAAGCATGTATACATGCATTGTTTTCTAAAACAATGATATATTATCTGTTTTAAGCAAACACTATCACTCTGAGGCGATTATCAACCTTTTTTTCAAAAAGTCGAACAAGCAGTCAGCTTTTCAAAGCATGTGAACATGCCTATCCTTCTCAAAAATATGTTGATAATCGCCTCAGAGTGATAGTCTGTGCATAAAAACAGTTAACATATCATTTTTTTAGAAGAAAATGCATGTATACATGCTTTGAAATAGGAGAGCATTTTAGGCCGCCAGGCCGCTAGGCCGCTAACTTCACGCCGCTAGGCCGCTAGGCCGCTGAAGTGCTCGATCAATTTTTTTTGAAAAAAAAAAAAACAAAAAAAACGCTTAAGAGTGATAGTTTGTGCATAAAAACAGCAAATACATCATTGTTTTAGAAGATCAGCCATGTTTAATGCTTTGAAATAGTTGACTGCTCAATCGACTTTTTTGAAAGAAAAAAAATATGTTGATTATCGCTAATAGCTTCAAAGTGTTAATTTGTGCATTCAAACAGTTAATATGTCATTGTTTAAGAAGAAAATGCATGTAAACATGCTTTGAAATAGGAAACCATTTTAGGCCGCTAGGCCGCTAGGCCGCCAGGCCGCTAACTTCACGCCGCTAGGCCGCTAGGCCGCTAGGCCGCTGAAGTGCTCGATCGACTTTTTTGGAAAAGAATTGAAAAACGCTTCAGAGTGATAATTTGTGCATAAAAACAGTAAATACATCATTGTTTTAGAAGAACAGGCATGTTTAATGCTTTGAAATAGCTGACTGCTTTATCGACACTTTTGAAAAAATAACTGTTGATAATCGCTAATAGCTTCAAAGTGTTAATTCGTGCATAAAAACAGTTAATATGTCATTGTTTTAGAAGAAAATGCATGTATACATGGTTTGAAATAGGAAACAATTTTAGGCCGCTAGGCCGCTAGGCCGCCAGGCCGCTAACTTCACGCCGCTAGGCCGCTAGGCCGCTGAAGTGCTCGATGAACTTTTAAAAAAAATAATAAAAAACGCTTTAGAGTGATAATTTGTGCATAAAAACAGTAAATATATCATTGTTTTAGAAGATCAGGCATGTTTAATGATTTGAAATAGCTGACTGCTTAATCGACGCTTTTAAAAAAAAAATGTTGATAATCGCTAATAGCTTCAAAGTGTTAATTTGTGCATAAAAATAGCTAAGATGTCATTGTTTTAGAAGAAAATGCATGTATTCATGCTTTGAAATAGGATACCATTTTAGGCCGCTAGGCCGCTAGGCCGCCAGGATGCTAACTTCACGCCGCTAGGCCGCTGAAGTGCTCGATCGACTTTTTTGAAAAAAAGTTGAAAAACGCTTCAGAGTGATATTATGTGCATAAAAACAGTAAATACATCATTGTTTTAGAAGAACAGGCATGTTTAATGCTTTGAAATAGCTGACTGCTTTATCGACACTTTTGAAAAAATAACTGTTGATAATCGCTAATAGCTTCAAAATGTTAATTTGTGCATAAAACAGTTAATATGTCATTGTTTTAGAAGAAAATGCATGTATACATGGTTTGAAATAGGAAACCATTTTAGGCCGCTAGGCCGCTAGGCCGCTAGGCCGCTAACTTCACGCCGCTAGGCCGCTAGGCCGCTGAATTGCTCGATCGACTTTTTTGGAAAAAAATTGAAAAACGCTTCAGAGTGATAATTTGTGCATAAAAACAGTAAATACATCATTGTTTTAGAAGAACAGGCATGTTTAATGCTTTGAAATAGCTGACTGCTTTATCGACACTTTTGAAAAAAAACTGTTGATAATCGCTAATAGCTTCAAAGTGTTAATTTGTGCATAAAACAGTTAATATGTCATTGTTTTAGAAGAAAATGCATGTATACATGGTTTGAAATAGGAAACCATTTTAGGCCGCTAGGCCGCTAGGCCGCTAGGCCGCCAGGCCGCTAACTTCACGCCGCTAGGCCGCTAGGCCGCTGAAGTGCTCGATCAACTTTTTTGAAAAAATAAAATAAAAAACGCTTTAGAGTGATAATTTGTGCATAAAACAGTAAATATATCATTGTTTTAGAAGATCAGGCATGTGTAATGCTTTGAAATAGCTGACTGCTTAATCGACGCTTTAAAAAAATGTTGATAATCGTTAATAGCTTCAAAGTGTTAATTTGTGCATAAAAACAGCTAATATGTCATTGTTTTAGAAGAAAATGCATGTATACATGGTTTGAAATAGGATACCATTTTAGGCCGCTAGGCCGCTAGGCCGCTAGGCCGCCAGGCCGCCAACTTCACGCCGCTAGGCCGCTAGGCCGCTGAAGTGCTTGATCGACTTTTTTGAAAAAAAGTTGAAAAACTCTTCAGAGTGATAATTTGTGCATAAAACAGTTAATTTTAAATTGTTTTAGAATAAAAGGTAAAGAAAAATATTCTGAATAGATAACAATTTAAGGCCGCTATGTAACTATATGAATAAAAAAACCTTGATTTATCATTGTTTTAAAAAAAAACGCATTAACAATTGCTTGGACATAGAAAAAATAATTAGGCCGCCAGGCCGCTAGGCCGCTAGGCCGCCAACTTCACGCCGCTAGGCCGCTAGGCCGCCAGGCCGCTAACTTCACGCCGCTAGGCCGCTAGGCCGCTTGGCCGCTAACTTCACGCCGCTAGGCCGCTAGGCCGCTAACTTCACGTACATTTTTAATTATCATATTTACGTATATTTTCCTCTGAATCAACGTGTGTTTTGTACCATTTTTTGAAATATTCTTTCTTTTCTTTCAAAATTAAAAATAAATAATATACCTGGCCATAACAAACGACTGTTGGCCTTATTTACCAAATCAGATAATATGTTATTTCTGTTGTATTTCCAATATTTCATTTCTACTACCTTGAACTCATGAAACCAGGTAAACCGGGCTTCTTATCTAGAAATGGCAGAGGCGATGGGACATTGATCCTTGAAGAGTTTAGGTGTATGAGAAAAACTTGCAATTCCTTGTGAAACGTTTGAACCAAAGTGTTTCAAAGACATATTATTGATACATTAATACAATAAGTTACCATACGACTTGGATTTCTATAGTTATATGTATGCTGTGCCTAACCCGGTGCATCTAAACATGGGATTCGTTTTGATTAATACTGGGCTGGTCCCAGAAGTGTCAATTGAGTTATTGTATACGACCTAAATAAAAAAAATTTTTTTTTAGTTTAAGCACTGAATCCGAAAGTAAAAACCATAATGTAATAATCGTATCTTGAAAAATGTATTGCTTAAGAAGAGTTATGTTTCAATGCATACTCAAATATATGAGTCCATGTAGGTACACTTTGATAAATTCAAGTCACTTTTATTATCCTATTAATAATAAAAAATAAAGAAATACATCTGGCCAAAATAAACGTTTGTTGGGCTGATGAAGCAAATCAGAAATTTCTGCGTAATTTCATTGCCAATATCTATTATGTTATTCCTTGAGCTGAGGTAAACCGGCTTCGAAGCTAGCAATGACACTGAGTATAAATAATGGACATATGACCAGAACGATGTTTGATTTATTTTAATATATGTGGCCATCCGATTCATCTAAAGGGATACATGTTTGCAATTGTCAGTGGGGAAGTGTATATGGATAAATTTTAGTTATAAAAAAGAAGATGTGTTAATGATATCAACTCTTATTCAACTTTACTTAAAAATTGTCGTCAATAACCGTTTTGATGCGTGTAAAACTTCCAAAACGTCAAATATAAAACGAATAAGCCTAATGTATATTACAGGAATTAAAAAAAAGTTATTCTCTGTGTTTTTGTATTGACTGGTCGCCGGTCATACGAGTTCGTTATTTTAGAAATTTACTTTCTGTGAAAACGATTTATATACACGCTGTGGTAGTAAATAAGCATGTGATAATTTACGGGCATATTGTGAATAATAGTTTAAATTATGCATTTGATAACAAATATAAGTGCCTTAACACGACATTAATTGACTATTTTAAGTTTAAGTGATATAAAATTGAAGTACAAAGCTTAATTCACACGAGTTTACAAACAAATATAAGTCGCAATAATGAAATTAACACAATTTAAATTTAACTGATATAAAATGAAAGTTCAAAGCTTATTCACACGATTTAAAACATTAATGAATAAAAGTAGGCCGAAAAGGATCAGGCCGAAATGATATCTCGGCCGAATCGACCCGACACCAATAATTTTATCAGTGATAATGCAAGGTACCAGTCTAAATAATTTACGCATACCGGAGACGACCGAGTAACTACGATCTAGAAAATTGATTAAACCGTCATAGTTCGGCTATGTCCGTGTTTATTCGGAATGTTAACAATTGTATATATTGTCACATGACTTTAATGAGCTAATTGGGTATCGATATTTTTTACGTGACACAACGAGTGTTTTAGGACATTTTCACCAAGGGCAGGGCCATTTTCTAACGTTGTTATAACTTGTGGCCCAACCCAATTGTATAATTATATTATTTGTTGAAATGACTCATATGACGTGCGTATATTATATACAATAAAATACGATTAAACTAACGGCTGTCGATGTAGACTGTATACTAAATGAGGGAAAAGCTTTGTATTTTACCATAGTCGAAAGTATAAACGAGGCTCGATATTTATCGCATAATGATTTGCCAACATCCGTTAGGTTTAGAAATGAATTATTTTGTCCGCAATATATGTTAGATGTTAACTATGGTAACGTAAACGGTGATAATGACGTCCATTTGGGTCAATCCCCATGTTTCATGAACATCAATAGATATATATTAATATTCAATAAAACCCACTTTGATGCCTAACATCAACATTCGTCTTGTTTACTGTATAAAATGACATATGCTTTGAACGGTGTGTAGTACCATTGCTCTCTTTTGAATAACTTTACTTAACTTGACAGGAATCATATGCAAATTGATATGTCCATATAAATTAGTATGCATCATTAATTGATTAAAGTTCCGTGTGATTGCTGTAATCTTATCTTAAAATCTTATATCAAGATCCTGTTTGCTAATTAAGATACTGTTTACTTATACCCAACTGTGATAATTCACTAATTAAGCATTTACTAACTTATCTGCAAATTTTCTTTCGCATCAAATGATTTACCAGAAACTCTGTATTAGAATAACTTGAAGCTGGTGAGAGACTGATGAACTATGTAAGACTTCAATTAAATGAATGGTAGTAAACAGTTCTTCATGGCCTAGTTTTCAGCAAAATACTCGGATTCCTAGTGCGAATTTATTTCGTCTTAAAAAATGACCTAAAAGAAAAATGTGCAAATTAAAGGAATTACTAGTTGTGTAGGCGAAACGATCAATGTATCAAAAGTGTTCCCAAATGGAACCGCTTTCGTATCCACGTAAATAACTCCACCAACAACTCAGACTGACGTCAAAATACTAATGCAGTTATCTCTTGATCAACAACATTTCTAGACAAAAACTCCAAAACGTATAAATCTCTGAGCTATATTACTGGCGTAGTTTACAGACGTTCAGAGAAGCATGTGAATATAAATGCGCACCCTCCCATTTCGTATTAATTTTATGAGTGTAAATATAAATGGTAATATTTTTTTTAAAAACAAATGTACAAATGTTTGTGTTATCTTGACAAAAGATGTTTTGAAGCAATTTTATTAATGTGAGTGTTTGGGTTTCGACAAAACTGTGTTGGAAGAGATATGCTTAAATATGTATAACCACATTTTTATTATTATTTTTGTCCGCTTTTCCGCGAGTTTTATGAAGTTAAAAAATAGTGCTTACTTTTAACCAAAGCATAACTTGATTGGCCTTGTCGACCACAGCTGATAATTGGAATTTCAGCGAATTACCGTTGCCAATATTTCAGTTATGCTACATTGAACTTGCGTCTAGCATTGGCAGTAATGATTGGTGATTGATCTGTTTGAGATACCAAATGTAAACCTACCTTATATCAAAGAAAGATAATACATGAATAAACTAAAAAAATAAGATAAGATTCAGATGGGCATACTTCAGGAACATATTCTTACTAATATCCTTTATCCCATAATTCTAGCTCCGTGAACGCCTAAATGGCAAATATTCTTACAATAATAATGAAAACTTACAGAATATGATTTACGCAAAAAAATGTTGCAAAACTAATCATATTCCTTATTTTCGCTTGGTAATAACATTCGTGTTTTTCTCTGACATAAATACCTGCAATCTCGCGCCTAATACAATCCGATTGGTTTACTATAGCCAGTATGCCATGTACTATGCACTTTCTTAAAAAGCATCCACAATTGATGTTTACGTCCATAATCGACATATTATGTTCAATCCGAAGTGGCTCGTAATATGGAAATAAAAGTTTCTTATTGACCATTAAGGTATTGTAAAGCCATGATTTGTACCTGATTCTAGTAGGTTGCTATAATTTAATTTATGGAGAACAATGACTTCGCTCATGATTACAACATATTTATTATCAATACTAACATTTTATTTCCAAAAATCGAGCCACTGTGATTCAGACTTGTAGAATATTTCAAATTCCATTCCTACCTTAAGGAATGACATGTTTAATTTTGATAAAATGATACTATTTACTACTTTTGATAATATTTAGATGTACCCACCTGTGATAACTAAATAATCAAGCATTTAAGCACGCATGTGTGAGGTTTGTTTACCATCGTTGGACTGACCAGGCTAAGATTACTTGGAAGGTGGTGAAAGAAACTACAAATAATTAAATGACCGATTAATCAAATTTTGTTCCTTTTCTTATAAAATATGACATAATAGTTTTATCGGAGTCTTGGACTAGTAAATCGAGCAGTGTCGAATTGACAGGTTATCATTGTTATAACTATTACCGGAAATATAGACACAGGCATGCTAAAAGGAATAGTGGGGGAGTGGTCATATATGTTAGAAATAGTATAAATGAAGGCATAAAAGTGGTTAAAAATGTTCATGACACAATGATATGGATTAAACTGGACAAGGGATTCTTTAAAATCGAGTCTGATATATATCTCGTAGCAGTCTACATGTGGGGCGATTCGTCACCCATTAACAATATAATTGATACGGACCTTTTTCAGCGTTTGGAAGAAGATATTAACCACTACCAATCATTACGTACAGTGATGATCGCTGGGGACTTTAACGCCAGGACTTCATGCAAATCAGATAGTATAATATGTGATATGTATATACCGGGTATAGATTCAGAGGATTATATATGTGATTTCCCACTTCCAAGATATTCGCTAGATAACGGCAATAACGCACATGGAAATAAATTGCTGGACTTGTGTAAAGCGACTTCATTAAGAATCGTAAATGGCCGTTTAGGAGCGGACTTTGGTATTGGTAGTTATACATGTTTTAATACAAACGGTTCAAGTGTTATTGACTACCTGTTACTTAGCCAACACAATTTTAAATTGGTGAATAAATTTGCTGTTGAACCATTTAATATTTACAGTGACCACGCTCCTTTAGCATTTAATATTCTATGCAATACGCATGTTACTAAAGACATACCTTATGCATGTGATTATTTAAAATGGAATGACGAAGAAAAAGATGTGTTCAGAAATGGTTTGATTGCCAGAACTACAGACTTTAATACAATACTTCAGAACACTGATGTTGATTTTGTTGTCAATGGTTTTACTGATATTGTTCGTGAAGTAGCGGATCCATTGTTTGTCAAGCATGCTATGAAATACCCTTGTTTCGAAGAACGTGTTACTACGGAGTCGTCGAAATGGTTCGACCAGGAATGTAAAAATGCTAAATATGTGTATAAAAACGCTTTGTTTGTTTATAACAATTCTCGTGACGAGAATGACAAGATTGAATTATGTAGATTGAAGAAACTGTATAAAAATATTATTTCCAGGAAACGGAGAGCATTTAAGTTCAAACGATGCCAAGAGTTTGAACAATTAAAGCGTCGTAAACCCAAAGATTTTTGGAAATATTTTAAATCACAGAATTCAAATAACAGTAGTAATATACCATTAGAAGATTTTAAAACCCATTTTGAGTCTATGTTTACAGATATCAATTTTGATTTAAATGATGATGCAGAAAATTTTAATATGAGTCATGATTTTAATGATTTTAGCAATACTTTTGGAGACTTAGATTGTCCGATAACATATGAAGAAGTTAGTAAAGCTATTTCTGTGATTAAGATAAATAAATCACCAGGTGAAGATTTTTTGTTGAATGAATATTTTATTGAAGCCTGTGATATTTTAAGAGGCTATATTACGGAGATATTTAATAATATTTTAAATTCTGGGTGTTTCCCGACTGCTTGGACAAAGGGCATTATTATTCCTCTTTATAAGAAGGGAGATAAGTCAGATACAAAGAATTATAGAGGTATCACTTTGTTAAGTAATTTTTCAAAGCTTTTTACATGTGTTTTAAATCGGCGCATATCTAAATGGTGTGAGGAAAACGAAGTTATTTCTGATGCACAATTTGGCTTTAGAAAAGGCAGATCTACTGTTGATGCTGTATTTATTCTTCATTCTATTGTTAAAAAATATGTCAGCGCAAACAAACGACTATATTGTAGTTTTATTGATATGAAACGTTGTTTTGATTCCATATATTTAAATGCGTTGTGGTTAAAGCTGTATAGAGCCAATTTAGACGGTAAAATGTTACGTATAATACGTAGTATGTATCAGTCTGTTAAATCATGTGTAAGACATTGTAATAGTTATTCAGATTATTTTGATATTGCAGTAGGTCTTAGACAAGGGGAGATAATGTCACCGATATTGTTTTCTCTATTTGTAGAGGACTTGGAATTGTTTTTGCAAAATAGAAATAATATTGGCTTAGAACTACACGATATCTGTTTAATTTTGTTGTTATTTGCTGACGACATGGTTGTATTAGGAGAAACCCCAGAAGATTTACAGATGTCATTAGATCGTTTACACAGCTATTGTAATAATTGGGGACTAGAGGTTAACATAGCAAAAACTAAAATTGTTGTATTTAGAAAGAGAGGTGGTGTTAGGCATAATGAGAGTTGGTTGTATGGACATGAAATATTGGAGGTTGTAAATGATTTTAATTACTTAGGTGTTACATTGAATTATACTGGTAGTTTTGCCTTAAATACACAGACATTGTATGGTAAAGGATTGAAAGCTCTTAATATGTTGTTGTCAAATTTAATAAGATACGAATGTAAACCAAAAGTAGCTTTGCAGTTATTCGACGCATTTGTAGCGTCTACTATTACTTACGGGTGCGAAGTTTGGGGGTTCACAAAATCATCTCAGTTGGAAAAATTACATTTAAAATTTTGCAAAGCTATACTTGGTGTTAGACAGTCAACTTCTAATGTCGCTGTATATGGTGAACTGGGTAGATACCCTTTATATATTAATAGGTATGTACGTATTCTGAAGTACTGGTTCAGAGTCAAGAATAGTAATAATATAATCATGCATTCTGTAATGAGAGATGTTTTGTCAGATATTGGTGTTAACGCTGATAACTGGTTTTATAAGGTTAAAGATTTACTTACACGCTATGGTTTTTATTATGTATGGTGTAATGATGAACAAATTAATGAAAATCATTTTATAACTATGTTTAAGCAACGCCTTGTTGATGAATATAAACAACAATGGTACGCAAGTATTAATGAAAATAATGTCCTTACTGTATATAAGGTAATTAAAACTGCACATGAGTTTGAACCATATTTAGATATGATATTGTCAAGAAACCTTAGAATTGCTGTTACAAAATTACGTATATGTGCTCATAATCTAAGAGTTCAAACAGGTAGATATGAAGGTATACAGAGAAATTTACGTATTTGCCAGATGTGTAATTTAGATGAATTAGAAGATGAGTTTCATTTTGTGTTTAAGTGTTCTAGATTTAGTCAATTAAGACAGACGTATATAAAAAGATACTATAGGGTTAGACCTAGTATGTTTAAGTTTGTACAACTATTATGTACTCAAAATAAAAAAGAGCTATCCATGTTAGCCAAATACGTGTACGAGGCTTTTAAAATAAGATATGATATGTTGGTACATGTGTAGCTACACGTATTGTGATTATGTATGTAAACTTGTTGATATCATTATTATTTGTAAGATTCATATCGAGGAATAATACAACATTTATATCGTCTGATATATGCAATTTTGAGTTGTTAATATGTCAAATATTCTGTAATAACAATCAGTACAAAATATCATGCATCACATGTTTCCGTGACTATTATGTTCTTATATTGAACAATATTTAAGACAATATTATGTTCCAAATAACTTTGTAACGAAATATGTCATATGTTATGTTAAACAACATTTAAAGTTTAGTTATATTAGTTCATCCATAGCTATCCGTTTATTATGTGTCTGCTTACTACATTGTATAATTGTACAATTCATGTATTTGTATACAATTTATGTATTTGTATGCAATATGTATGTTTATCACGAAAAACTGCATAAGTTTAAGTGAAAATAAAATATGTTCTGTTCTGTTCTGTTCTGTGATAACTAAATAATCAAGCATTTAAGCACGCATGTGTGAGGTTTGTTTACCATCGTTGGACTGACCAGGCTAAGATTACTTGGAAGGTGGTGAAAGAAACTACAAATAATTAAATGACCGATTAATTAAATGGTCGCTAAGAGTTTTTGCATTTCAGCATAAACGGATTTCCAGTGGGAAATTTATTCGTCCAAATAACGTTTATAAGAATAAAAAAATCATTCCCGGACTTATTAGTATTGTAGGAATAACGGCATCAATGTATCACAATTGTTTCCAAACTGGGATGCTTTCGAATCCTCTTTAATAATTGCTCCAGCAACTCAGACTTACGTCAATGAACTAATGACTTTATCTCAAGATCAACACGATTTTTAGACAGTATTTCCGAAGCGTATTTATCCCGGAGATTTTGCTGTGTACACGTCACAGGTGTCTGTATTCAGTACAAGTTCATATTTTTATAGATACCTCACCATCAAAGTTATCAAAAGATCATTATTGTTCATAATAAGCACAAAGATATATGATGATATGTTTTTAAAAAAATATCCAAAATCCAACAATAAAATATTTTCCAGTTAAACTTGTTAAATATCAATTCGTATGTATTCTACTTTCTAATAACTGCGATTTTACTTTTATAGATAAATATTATTGTGGACCCATATCCTTAATCTGTTAGCCATATATAATAATAACCTAGTCAGAAGAATTGTTATTTCTGTGAATTTCCATTGCTAATATTTCATTTCGGTAACCTTGAACTGTTTTTACCGGCGTAGGTTCGCAACCACCTAAAACCAAAATATATTTTAAATGATAATTGAAATTTTTGTTTACTAATTCTTGGTCTAAAAACATGAGCGAGTCCCATCAATCTGTTGATTGTTACTATATAATACCAGCTCCGCCAACGCCTTAGTGCTAAGTGATTATTCCAGGATAATGAAACTATAGTGAATGTGCTATTGTGATTTACACTTGCAAAACATGTTTGCCATTCATGCTTCTTATGTTTGCCTGGTAATAACATTCGTGTTTTGTTCCGACATAAATACCAGAAATAAGTAGTGGTTATGAGTGCCAAATACAATTACAACAGTATGTTATGTGCTTGAACGTTGTCACGTGATTAAAAGGCTTTCGAATGCCAAATACAATAACAACAGTATATCATGTGCTTGAACGTTGTCACGTGATTGGAAAGCTTTTGAATGCCAAATACAATTACAACAGTATGTCATGTGTTATAAACGTTCCGTAATTAAAAGGCTTTTAAGTGCCAGAATGTCAAATACAATCTGTGCCATTTACTGGAGATTGACATTTGCTGTGAACTTTGTATAAAACACTGTTTAGATTTTTAGCTGCTATCCGGTAGGAATATTTCAATATTCCAGCGATATTTTAGTAACACATTTTAATTAATTTTTATAATTGGGCTTGTTGTAACAACATTTTTTTTCATTTTAGAATCGTTTTTAATATTGGGATTTATGCATATTTTCAATAAGGTTTTCTAAAATGAAATAAAATTCGAACTCCAAACACTTTAACTAGTAAAACTGCGTTCATACCCCGATAATGACAACAATCCCGCAATTCATTCCTTTAAAAATATTCAAATAAGACAAATTGAATCCCTCAGAGTATAATACATATCTGAGTGTAAGCTGTTGTTATGTTATGAAATGTGGGTTCTGAATATTATGTAACTAAGGTTAATTACTACATGAAATAAGCTACGCATACGCCTTAATGATAATTATTACACCCAGGATAATGAAAATCCAGAAAAAGTGCCACTATGCTGATTTACGCTAGCAAAACATGTCTGCCAGTCATATATCCTAGTTTTGCATGGCAATGAAATTTGGGTTTTTGTTCCGAAAATAATACTAGAAATTAGTAGTGGTTTTCGAGTGCTAAATACAATCCGTTTTATTTACAATTGATTGTCATGTGCTGTGTACACATTGTGTGATTATAATAATGGTTCTCTTGTGGGTATGCTTACTTTACTTGACATGAATCAGATGGAAATTGACATGTCCAAAACAATTAGTACCCAACTGATAAAAGTGAACATTCTGTACTTACCGTTATATAAACAGGTGAAATCTAGAAATAAGAATCCCACTTTCTGGAATCTTATCTTTAATTTAGATATCATGATACTGTGTTCTAATTACGATACTGTTTACTTATACCCACCTGTGATCATTTGCTAATTAAGCCTCTACTGGGGTATGTGTAAGGTTTGTTATGCACCATATAACTGACCAGGAACTCGATTCGATTAGATAGCAGGTGATGAGAAAATGATGAAATTGGGTAAGTAAATAAAAAGATCCGTGACAAAGAAAGGCTAAAGTAAATACCATAGACAGTTCTTCGGAACTTCGTCGGCTTGAAATTCAGGAAATATTGAAGACTTTCATAGGCTTTGAACGTAATACGGGCACATGAAAATGAATAATAACATTACAAGTATCGTGCTGATTGTTGAATACAGTCCTCGTTTAATGTATTACTGCCCATTTTTTTCTTTTGATTTCGATTCCATTGAATTGATTTCTTTGAATTTCAGCTGGTTTCTTTTGATAAATGCTTTAAAAAAAATCTTGTGGTTTCAGTTAAACTGGCAAATGGTTAATTTCGAGATATGTTTAACTATATATACACACACACATATATATATTGACTACCCATATTGATATTAGAACGTTTATTTAATTTAATACATATACTTTTCTCATTTGGATATTTTTCTTGCCTTTTGTCTCTCTTTTTGGCATAAAAGCACTCTTAGATACTTAGAAAAAAAATGTGTCACGAAGTTGATTTTTTTCTCTAAAATGCTTTATGAACCCGGCCTCATATGCCCGTGCTTCCTTATCTTGTACATTATTGCACGCCGAAAGAATGTGTTTCTATGCTGGTTTATTGGTAAATGCGTAAAATAGTGCGAGAATTAATTACTGATCAAAGAAAACAAATGCTTAATGAACGTATCTCATCATGTGAAATGCATCTAACAACAGAACCGCAATCGTTTTATCTTTTGCATTCGGAACACCTCGGCCATTATCCAACTATGTCGAAGCTTGCCGGAGATGCCAGTGTTGTTATGATTGTATCTTTTGGTATGTCTGTGGTAAGATTCCTCAAACATTCCTTTAAATGTATCCTGCAAGCATTTTGAATCATTGAAAAGGAGCACTCTCGCGAAAATTTTGTTTCAATGTTTTACTATGTTTTTGATAAACATATGTACAAACTTAACATTGGCCACAGATGCAAATAAGTATATACATACACTACGTATTAATGCTAAGATTTTAGTAAACCTTTTTAATGACTTCATCATGAAACTGCATCAGGAATTTAGCAACAGAAATCTGGTAAACACAATTTCCGTATTCCTTAATGATTCTATTTTTCTATGTTTTCGTGCTAAGCAGAGCTCATTAATTCAAGGCGGTACAATTGAACACTTCAGCACAACATATATTTCTTGGCAAAGCTATCTAAGCTAAAGAGGAAACTGGTATAATATATTCTTCAATTACTTCAATGATTACTTAACCGGTCAGTGTGCTGTTCAACGTATATATGTAATATATAGTTGTTAAAACAACAGGTATGTTTTTGGCAGATATACTAAACTCATGAGAAAATTGTGATTAAGCTTGTAATCTGTACGGAAAAAAGTACGTGATCTGTAAATGTGAGGTATATAGTAGATGATTTGAATGGTATATATTTATTGTAGGTGATCTGTAAGGTTTATATTGTAGACGTAGTTTGAGATATATAGTAGGTGATCTGTACAGTATATAGTGGGCGATCAGTAAGGTATATATAGTAAGTGATCTGAGAGGTATATGTAGAAGGCGATCTGTGAGGCATATTTAGTAGATGATCTGTGAGGTATGTATAGTAGGTGATCTGTGAGGTATGTATAGTAGGTGATCTGTGAGGTATATATATAGTAGGTGATCTGTGAGGTATATATAGTAGAAGATCTGTGATGCATATATAGTAGAAGATCTGAGGTATATATAGTAGATCTGTGAGGTATGTATATTAGGTGATCTGTGAGGTATATAAAGTAGATGATCTGTGAGGTATTTATAGTAGGTGATCTGTGAGGTATGTATAGAAGGTGATCTGTGAGGTATATATAGTAGAAGATCTGTGAGGTATATATAGTAGATCTGTGAGGTATGTATATTAGGTGATCTGTGAGGTATATATAAAGTAGAAGATCTGTGAGGTATTTATAGTAGATCTGTGAGGTATATATAGTAGGTGATCTGTGAGGTATATATATAGTAGGTGATCTGTGAGGTTTATATATAGTAGAACATCTGTGAGGTATATATAGTAGGTGATCTGTGAGGTATGTATATAGTAGGTGATCTGTGAGGTATGTATAGTAGGTGATCTGTGAGGTATATATATAGTAGGTGATCTGTGAGGTATATATATAGTAGAACATCTGTGAGGTATATATAGTAGGTGATCTGTGAGGTATATATATAGTAGAACATCTGTGAGGTATATATAGTAGGTGATCTGTGAGGTATGTATAGTAGGTGATCTGTGAGGTATATATATAGTAGGTGATCTGTGAGGTATATATATATATATATATATATATATATATATATATATATATATATATATATAGTAAGTGATCTGTGACGTATATATATAGCAGGTGATCTGTGAGGTATATATAGTAGGTGATCTGTGAGGTATATATAGTAAAAGATCTGTGAGGTATATATAGTAGGTGATCTGTGAGGTATATATATACTAGGTGATCTGTGAGGTATATATATAGTAGGTGATCTGTGAGGTATTTATAGTAGGTGATCTGTGAGGTATATATATAGTAGAAGATATGTGATGTATATATATAGTAAATGATCTGTGAGGTATATAAATAGTAGGTGATCTGTGAGGTTCATATAGTAGGTAATCTGTGAGGTACATATAGTTGGTGATCTGTGAGGTACATATAGTAGGTGATCTGTGAGGTGTATATATAGTAGGTGATCTGTGAGGTATATATGGTTGGTGATCTGTGAGGTACATATAGTAGGTGATCTGTGAGGTATATATAGTAGGTGATCTGTGAGGTATATATAGTAGGTGATCTGTGAGGTATATATAGTAGGTGATCTGTGAGGTAAATATAGTAGAAGATATGTGAGGTATATATAGTAGGTGATCTGTGAGGTATATATATATAGTAAGTAGGGATGCAAACGAATATTCGAATATTCGAATATTCGATCGAACGTTTGGTATTCGAATGTCAAAATAGGTATTCGAATATTCGATGTTTTTGTTGAATTAATAAATTAATTAACTTTTTGCCTACAACTGTCATCTTCGTCTGTCTTGTTTTTACAACGATGGACCCCTAATGCCAGAGGTGTGAACTTGATGACACTATACACGCGTCATATCGGATATATCGCCGGGAACTATAAACAGTCCCCGTAATTTTACATTTACTGGTTGTTAAACAAGTGACATCAAACACATTCTAATTATTTTGGGTACATTTAAATGGCCATGCCAATTAGGGTTTAAGAGATCGGCCTTTATACCAATGTTTTGTCTTCACTGCTAATCAAGCTTGGCGATATTGCTAAAATCACCTTGATGATATGAAGGACATGTGCTAGTTATGTGCTTTAAACTGTTTTCCAGGTTTTCGATATATCGCTCTTGCGTACAAAAATTAACTGTATGGTTTAACGTTTAAGGATATATGTCCTGTATTGTTGTACAATACATCAGTCAAAATCGACGTTTTGCCATGGTGTCGTTCTCTATAATTATAGTTCGTAAACATCAATCCCAGAACGAGGATGCAAATCCGGGAAAATACGCAATTACCTGATCTTATTTTGCATTGTTTACAAAAATGAACGCAGAGGAATTGGTATAATTCGTTTTTTTTATAAAGATATATCGCTTTTTTTTTAGATATATATCTTGAAAATAGGGAAATTCAGAGGCTAATTTGTGGAACAATAAGGGTCCGTCGCGTGTACCGTATACGACACAGAAGGGTAACAGGGACCCGGCTATTACGTTTGTGAATACTAGTTTACTACAATTCTTAAAGGTTCATTTTGGTATTCGAATATTCGAATATTCGATCGAAAGAATTACCGAATATTCGAATATCAATTTTGCCATTCGTTTGCATCCCTAATAGTAGGTGATCTGTGAGGTTTATATAGTAGGTGATCTGTGAGGTATATATATAGTAGAAGATCTGTGATGTGTATATATATATATATATATATAGTAGGTGATCTGTGAGGTATATAAATAGTAGGTGATCTGTGAGGTATATATAGTTGGTGATCTGTGAGGTACATATAGTAGGTGATCTGTGAGGTTTATATATAGTAGGTGATCTGTGAGGTGTATATATAGTAGGTGATCTGTGAGGTGTATATATAGTAGGTGATCTGTGAGGTACATATAGTAGGTGATCTGTGAGGTGTATATATAGTAGGTGATCTGTGAGGTGTATATATAGTTGGTGATCTGTGAGGTACATATAGTAGGTGATCTGTGAGGTGTATATATAGTAGGTGATCTGTGAGGTATATATAGTAGGTGATTCACCGGCAGATCTGTAAGCGCCGTGTGTGTGATCTGTTTGCTAACGTTATTTACTTGGCAGTGTTGCCATTGGTCGTTCTTTGGGTTTTGTTAACGTCATGCCTTTGCTTGTCTCTCTGGGATATGCATTATTTCCAAAGTAAAACATTTCCATTTAATAATACCGCTATGTTACTTCGGCAGTCAATTTTCCATTTTATGTATTAAAACATGTATATCATTAGGAGTCATAAACCAAATCGAGTTTATGTATTTCCCAACCATTTCGAATATAAATCTCTCTAAATATTTTGTAATCACGAAAAAAAAGGAATTCATTTTCTTTTTGTACTGGCATTGTAAAAATTACAAAATTCTTGTAATTTACAATCTCGGTATATATTCTTTTCATTTTTTTAAAAAAAATCGTGATCTAAGAATCGAAACAAATCAGATGCAGTTGGTCACTTTATTCGTCAAATTACGGAAGTTTAAAATGTAGACAAGTTAGTTTCACATCGTATCAAATTTCTTTCCTGTTGCCTATATTTTTTCTTCGTAATAAAGCGTTCATATGAAAGAGAGAGTGCTATTAGGTGAAGGACATACCATCTATCTCATCTAAGCAATATTCATCGATACTCAACTATTTACAGACGGTAAGTGAAACAAATTATTATTTATGCATAAAAGATATAAATATTTATAAAGATAATAAAGTTAGGGCTATACGGAAAAACAGGTCGTACCTAGCCTGACCTTACCAATCTATTTTTAAATCAATTAATCTATTTTGAAATAATAGTTTGTTTCAGTGTAAGATTGTAATATATTTCATCGAGTTACCACCAAAAGCTATATTTCACGAGCGGCATGAGGTCCATATCTGGTCCAAAGCCTACTATCAGAAGTGATTGTTTTTATCATTTCAGATAATGGCAGCAGAAGAAGTAGGAATCGACGATCAGCTTGAAAAGGTTAACAAAGCTTTGGCTGTGAAGAATACTCCTGAAATTGTTTTCATTGCTTTAGTGTGCACCATTGGAATTGCGGGAAATAGTGTTGCATTCGCTTTCTACAGGACTAGAATGAACAGAAGTGTAAATACTCTCTTCTTGACAGTTCTCTCGCTAAACGACCTGTTAACATCCATCATTCTTTTGGACAGTATTCTGGATGTTGTATATTCAATTAATTTTACCAGTAAGATAGGCTGCAAATTTTTGACTTCTATTAATCGAATCTTCATAACCAGCTCATTTTTGTTAATTTTCCTAATTGCTGTCGATCGCTTTATGACAATTTTCCTTATGATACCAAGAATAACGTTTTCGATCCGATCTTCAAAGATTGCGATACTAGCAATGTACATCTTGACGATTTCGACAACTGTACCAGAATTTATCATTACCGAGCCGATTGAAACAATAGTTGACTCTGCAGGCGAAAGAAATGTAACCATCGTTGGGTTTAATTGTCGCAGTGGCGGTTCCAATAACAAACAGCTGAAAAATGTTATGAAAGGTTGGAGATTGGCAGAATCGGTAGTGGTGCTTACGTGCCTTGTAAGTATCGCAGTAATTTACAGCCTTATAGCAATAAAGGTTGCTTGTGTCAGAAATAAATTGCACAGACACAAAGAAAGACGCCAGCATGAGTTGAACACTGAAAAGTACAGGCATGGTAAACATGTTCATGAATCTGCAATGAACAGCGATATAATTGTTGGGGAAGAAGTAGAGAGGAACTTCAACAAGGATACTGTAGATGAAACTGAGATTAACGTTGATGAATGTACAACAGATGAAATAGATGCAACTAGAAACGAAACTGACGAAGATAATGAAACACAAGTTAGCGATGAAGCTACAGTTGAAATTACTGAGATGGAAACAAGAAACACATTTCAAAACGTTTCGAGTACGGAAACTTTACATGATTCAATTACTATTGTTAATCAGGCCAAGACACCTAAAACCAAATCTCTGAAGAGAAAGAAGACAAAGGCAAAGCAAAATCGGAACACAGAGAGAAGAATTACGTTAATGATGTTTGTAATGACGTTGGCATCGGTTCTAAGTTTTGCGCCGTACTATGCTATCTTACTTGGGAGCATGGAGAATCAGTTTGAGTACAATATCTGGAAACGAATTCTGATTCGATCCTTTTTGTTGAACAGTTCCATCAATCCCTTTGTGATTGGTTACTTCAACTCAGACCTTAGAAAGTATTTCAAAAGTGTCGTTCTGAGGATAAAGCATTGTTGAATAAGCTTGTAACATTAAACTGGATCCGCTTATGATTAATGCTGCATTTCGCACTGACCATGTACATACACTGGATAAGTTTCAAATAAATCAATATGTGTTTAGAGAATGTCTGTTTGTATATATGTACGTCTGAATAAACGTGTGTTCTAGTCTGTCAGTATATGGAACAATACGAGAACAATTCAAATAAAATAAATGCTATAAATCAACAATACTTTATTTTAATTTAAGAAATTTCGATACAGTTTAAGACAAAAATAGTATTCATATCCTCATTCTTATTCATATCTTTAAACGTTGGGTTGTACACAAATGTGTTTTTTCATTAGCCTGAACAATGTATTCTATGGCAGTTTATAAACATAGTCGAAAGCTTTTGTGAAATCAATGAAATTGCATAAGCTTATTCAACCTAGTGTTTCATTTGACACTTTCTTGTGAACAGCTATGAACAACAAATCATATACTTTTTAAAAACATTAATTCATTTAATTGTCATTTGTGCACTTATCATGACTTGACTCATCGACATGTGAGTATGTCCAACTGATATGTTATTATGTCAGACTAGCATGAAAACATGCTAATTATATATATATATTTTTATAGATTTATGTGATAGTTAGATGACATGTATTAAACTCTTAATGATTAAGAATGGGCGGAGTGAGCAAAGCGCACGAGCCCTTCTTAATCATTAAGAGTTTAATTCATGCCATCTTACTGGCTTAGAATACAACCTCATTGGCTGATACATTGTCAACTCAAAATCTGATGCAGGGAATGTATATCGGATGAATGGCAGTAGGCGGACCTTTAAACACGCGCGGAAGTTGACATTCTTATTGATTAAGTCTAACACTCAATAATTGCCTATCTGCAATTCCATTGGCTGAAAATGTGGGTTGTATTCCAATTAATTATAAGATGCAAATATACATGGTTATACATAAGAACATTTCATTTAGACATTTCAACGAGTCTGTTAGCATGTCTGTTAGACATAATAGTATAATAGTATAACATGTCACAACATACGACAGTTGTCGCGTTCCATACAAATGGGTTTCCTCCGCCGGATTTATTGTGCAACACAATGCCACACTCGCCTTGCATCGTGTTAACTGTCTTGTTTTGCAATTGTCGTAAAATATACACACTGTATGAGGAAAAGCTGTTATTAAACCACTGTCAACTGCATAAGTTTCAATGTTACGAAATGTAAAAAAATTAAAGCTTTCCATCGAATACGAGAGTATTGTGATCACGAACAAATAGTGAAGTTCGGTCTACCATTAAAATTCAACAAATGTCATGTTTCGTATACGCCTGAAATTAGATTAAAGGCCTAATTTAATCATTCTATAAGTGACCCCCCCCCCCCCCCTCGCCCCCCCCCCCTCCAAAAAACGTGTATTGTACACAAATGTCTGTGTATTGATGTTAATCTAAATGCCTAATTGTCTTATCAGATCTCCGATCTGAGTATCCTGGTGTGCAGTTTTGGAGGTTTTATTATAGAAATGGACCCTAAATGGCCCTGAGCCAATAAACAAATAAACAGAAAATTGACCCCTTCTGTGACATTAGTGCAATTAGCAGTAGATGCACAGCAGGGCATTGTCATGCCAAACATTCCTTAAACTAGGCCTTTAATTAATGCATATATTCATGGTGTTGGCAATTGAATTGATGCTTTATTTCCTCCAAATATACAAACGCCATCCATACAATGTAGATTTATGTCATGAAACGACCCTAACAATTTGCCGAATCTGTTTGCGAAGACATAGTTGCTACAATTGCAATTTTGTGTATGAGTGGGCGAGTGTCAAAATAACTTGAAAATAAATTTTCACCAGGAGAACACAGCATTTCGCCTGCAAGACCCATGTCTGTCGGTCATAGGTCAAGGTCACATTTAGTGTTCTAAGTCAAATAAATCATTGTTTGGGTTGTTCGATCTCAACTTACAAACAAACATTTTTTTTCTCACAACTATTGCATGATTTTAACATTAGCGAGCTCGACATCTTTTACAGCGACAGATGCTAAATATTTTTTTTATAATTATTCACAGTGATTTTGAACGAAATTTGCGCCATTTTTTATTGATTGCTATCATGACGTTTTTTCTTAGCTTAAAACCGAAAAGTTACATAACCGGTCGTTTTACCGTTGTTAAAGCTCACAGATTAACCGTTTTTTTTACAACTTTTTTTTTATTTTAAATTTTTGCGTAAATGCCTGAAAACTAAGGATAGAAGATTGCTGACAAAAGATCAGATCGCAGATTTTCATATTTTTTTGACAGCAGTCTTATATAACGGGTTTTCATGCATTTTCGCAAAGATATGGCTCGTTCCAAGACAAAAAATACAAAAATATATAAGAAGTAGCCGACGAAATGAGGGAACTTTGTATTTCAATAGTTTCGACGGTTTCTTCTTCTTATAGCAAAAAAGTACAGGCAAAACTGTCTGACAAAGGCATTAAATTTTTTTAAAAAATGGTACCTCAATAAAATAAAGATCGTTGCACCGAAAATTAAAAGCAACGTACTTAATGAAGCTGATTTATCTTGTTTTAAATACATATTAATAACGCTTTAGTTATTTTTATTAATAAGTATTAATTTAGCAACTTTATAGAGAGTACGGAACTTTAGAAGTGTCTATTTCCTTGGAAACCGTTTGCGTAGAATGAAAAAAATAATACTTAAAACCTGGAAGAAACTCCCATATGTAAAAGCAATAATGAACCTCTTGCCAAAGATAAAATTTCCAGCCAGGAAGGTTTTGAAGTTTCTTGGAGAAAACCACGGGGTGTTTTAAACGAACATCTCGTATCTCGCAAATACATCTGACTCGAACATGGAAACCCGAAGTTTTCAGGTGAATTGTTGTTTATTTATGGGGTGTTCGAGAAAACGCTTGACAGGCGTCAGACAATAATTACATTTGAAGGTATTAGAAAATACATGTAGTTTTCTTTTTCTCTACAAAATGAGTAATTTTAATATTTTTTATGACTCATCCATTATTGACTTTCCATGCGTAATTACTGTAAAACTTCATATAAAAATTGCATTTGAAGGTTGAAGGAAATAGTTTCTTTTTTCTCAAAAGAATGTGAATTTTTACTATTTTTATGACTCATCCATTATTGACTTTCCATGCGTTTTTACTGTAGATCATTATTTAGTTGTATCCGACTGGTAAATTATTTGTTTATCATGGTAACATTTTAGTAAAAAAATAAATAAATATATTTATATATATATATATATATATATATATAATATGTAGATCATAAATCCAATCACTCTTGATATTTAAGCATCTAATTAACAACCATTACCTTACGGAAGATTCTCAAATCTCAAAAGTTCTTCGATTCAACTGAACCCATTATGACTAAATGTCTAAGCTCTTATGACCAAAATAAACAAAGTCCGTCCAAAAACATAACTATACCCTTGTTCTGATTTTGACCGTATGTACCATAACGTTATTTATTGTTGTGATCATAGGGCATATTGATAAAATATTTATATAAAACATACTAACCTTTGCGGCAGTTGGCGGCATATTTCCTTTGATATGTTTTGATATTCAACAGCAACAATCAACCTATCACATTAAACAAACACAACTCTATTTTTCGTCTGCTTCCGTAACAAGCCAGGCGAATTCTGAAGTGGCGGCTGCTTCTACAGCGTTCCCAGTTCAAGTGCGCGGGGCTTATCAGCAGCTTTGCAATTATTTGATATTTCCAGTAGTTTCCTGTTTTTCGGGGGAGTGAATACCTAGGTAAGCTCGAAGTTTGTTTAGACTGGGTAAGGTACGTCAGATATGCTTTCTTCGTAGTCTGCGTGTCTATTGTATACATAAATAGAATAATAATAATTCACTCGGGTTTAGTCATTACCATCCACCCCCTCTCAGCCCCAACCGTATATTATAAACGTGCACCAACACAACTGTAGACAACATAAAACAAAGCACTACTAAATCATACAACACCATGAGAAACACTATTAAAATGCCAAAACAGAAGAAACAGGGTCCTTTTGTATTTTCCGTTAAAGATGTTGACATTACGTTACTGTTCTTTTATTCTGTTCACTGCATCCACCTCAAAGTTCGACATCGACCTTGAAATTTGAAAATAGCATGTTACTAGAGTTTATAAGTGAACAAAGAAATGCTATGAAATCATTATAGGGCTTTCCTGACCTTCATGTGTGACCTTGACCTTTTTGGGGACGTTTTGAAAATTGTTTATGTTATTCTCCATATGTGCGAAGATCGGCAAAAATACCCATCAGTAGTAACCGTATAAATGGTGTACGACACATGATGTTCAATTGAGCGGACGGACGAACTGATCACGTGGACGTGCATCGTAGTTCAATTCTGACAGACCAAGACCATATCCCCCTTTTTGGTAAGCTGTATTCAGTGCCCTTTCATGACCTACTAAAACGATATGACAATATATTTTTATCTGGGGATATGGTGACCACGTAGCTATTAATAAAAATCATCAATCATTTAAAATGCTTATATTGTTTTATCTGTACACATACATTATAATGTGTCATAAAAAACTACTTAAAATGATAGATATAACTAGAACTATTACAAGAGCTACTATGAGCTGTTCTAGAAGCTACTAGCTCTAATACATTTAAAACCTTAAGGTCGGTAGCGATGAAACACGAAAAGCTGTATTTAGGAGTTGAGCATTTTTTACGAAATAATATTTTTTTTCAGATTTCTAATCAAAAAACATTTACTTTTTCCCGGAAATGTCTTAATACAAAAAATAATGATTATGAATCAAATTTATCGGAACTGCCCAATGAACAATATCTTGGAGTTTTGTGTTGATTGCAGCTATTTTAGAAGATGTATGCATTTTTGTAACCCGGAAATAAATTTCTACTATTTTTCATTATTTTTCTGAATAACTTATCTGACAATATTTCCTCAAGAACTCTAAAGACATTGTTGAATAGGTAGTCTGGGGCATTTTTGACATAAAAACGAAGTAATAATGTCGACAGACTTTTCCGAAATAATGTGAATGCTTTTTGATCCAAATTCTGATCAAATCTTATTTTATAAAATTTGTAAAACTCCTTTCTACCCCCAGAACATGTCACCAAGAATATATGTTTCACTTCCGAAAACAAATCGTTCTTCAAAACTAAATAAAACATGACATTTTTAAACGTATTAGTTTTAGACCTTCCCCGCCCACATTTGGATTGTGGCCCTTAAGACATGCTTCTTAACTTTTTCAGTTATAGCCCTTTAATTGTTAAATTTGACTTCATTAGCTGTTTGCCAATTTTATCTTGAGATAACTTGCACACCATATATGTATTGGCAAAATAAATTGGAAATTGTCATTGCTGTTTTACCCCATCATTGTTCAAGTTCCGAACGCGAATGAGTTAATGAGCCCTTTACTTATCAGAATTCGACATTGCCCTCGTTTTAATACTTTTGAAAAATGTTCGGTCTAAATAATTACTTTATGTCCATTGTATTGTTAATATTGATGTGCCCAGCACATATGGACAGTGTCGTTAATGCTAATTAAATGGACTTACCTTTAAAATGACTGTATTCGTATTGATTAATGAATATTTTCTTTGGGAGTATCCGTGATTTCGCAGATTGTGAAGCTGTACCCCAATTATTACAAATGCACTGGCTTGAAAACTGCCTAGTAGCATATTAAATTAATGGCGTACATGTCATGTTCATTATTTTTGTAGCAATCATCACAATTTTCATATTTGGCATCCATATATTAATTGTCTCTGGTTAACAATTGCATGATACTGTACTGTATACTGCAGTCACAATCTGTGCAACTAAATGTTCACTGCAAGTTCTCACATTTAAAAAGTCGTAAAATATGCGTTTGTAAGAGAATTTCACGATGATTGTTGATTGCGTAACGTAAAAAATGCACAAGTCTTATATTTCTGCTAAATGAGTTCACGTTTTGTTCAGGTTTTAACTCACAAACCTGGTAAATGTAAATCCGTCTAACATTGTTTTGTCCCTAGCAAGTCATGGTTTGCATGGCTAATTTCTTTCCAAGGGATATAACTTTTTGTTGTTAAACTCTACGATAAACATAGCACTGTATTGTAATTTTAAGGTTTCTGTATAGCTTTTCTAAAAGTCGTTTGATTGCTGAGAAAATGCGATGTAGATTTAGCTATCAGCAGAATTATTTAGCCGCCATCATGTATCATTCAACGATTGTATTTTTGGACCGAGTCGATTCATCTTTATGCGATCGATCGCAAATTCTTCGATCGATCAGCTGTTGTCGATGCATATTTTTGGTGTCGATCTAGAAGTCGATCGTAAGTCGATCGCGAGTCGATGCCGTCGTCTGCTCTGGAGTATTTAAAGAGCGGATTTTTTTTCATCAGAGGGGAGTAGGAATTTGGTCTTTTTCGGGGCAGGGGGGTTACGCAAAAATTGTACAGAAAGTATAGAAAACAAATTAATTTAAGCACATTTAAGCACATTTTTATCAAACTTAAGTATAAGAGATTAAAAATAAATAACGTAACGATTAAATCAGCATTTATTTACGCAGTTTGCTGAAATTTCATAGATGTTTTCACGAATACTCAGAACCTTGTACTTGTTATTTTACGTTGGCAGAAGATTATTGTGCCATTTCTTATGTTAAGAAGAAATTCCTGACAATAAACGTTAGAACTTTATATGGATTTGGTACCATTTCTCATCCCAGGGACTATGTAATCATTAAATGGTGCCGAGTATAAGCTTTTTGGGCTAAATAGCTGAGTATGGTGAAACTTGGAAAACGATAGCCATCCTGAGTAATTATAATATAGCTATCAAGCGTCGGAGAGCGCGGCAGAGTCGTCGGGAAGCGCCGCTGACGGACGGGCATCGCACGAGAGGCGAGCCCACAACAATATTATTTAAGTACGTGAATGCATTTTTACGTGAATGCATTGGTGGAATAAATAATAAATGGCAAATGGTTTATCATTTTTTATCGACATTATCGTCCTCGTCGTCAGAAGATCGTGGAAGATGGGGAATAGGGGAAGAAGAGAGGATACAGGATAAATAAAGACAAAAAAGAAAATTGAGAGGAAGATATAGAAGAGGGTGAGAAAGGAGCAGAAGAATGGGAAAGAGGAGGGTGAGAAAGTAATAGTAGAAGTGTGACTGAAGAGGGGAAGAAGAGAAGAGAAGAAGAGAAGAGAGTGAGAAGAGGAAGAAAAGGAGAGGAGAGGGTGAGAAGAGAAGAGGGTGAGAAGGGAAGAAGGGAAGAGAAAGAGGGTGAGAAGAGAAGAGGGTTGGCAGGGAAGAAGTGAAGAGAAGAGGGTGAGAAGAGAAGAGTGTGAGAAGGGAAGAAGGGGAGAGAAGAGGGTGAGAAGAGAAGAGGGTGAGAAGGAAAGAAGGGGGAAGAGGGAGAGAAGAGAAGAAAAGAGGATGAGAAGAGAAGAGAGTGAGAAGAAAGGTAGAGATGAGGGTGAGAAGAGAAGAGGGTGAGAAAAAAAGAAGGGGAGGATGAGAAGAGAAGAGAGTGAGAAGGGAAGAAAGGGAGAGATGAGGATGAGAAGAGAAGAGGGTGAGAAAAAAAGAAGGGGGAGAAGAGAAGAGAGTGAGAAGGGACGAAGGGAAGACGGTGAGAAGAGGGTTGGCAGGGAAGAAGTGGAGAGAAGAGGGTGAGCAGGGAAGAAGTGGAGAAAAGAGAAGAGGGTGAGATGGGAAGAGGGTGAGAAGGGAAAGAAGGAGAAGAGGGGGAGGGAAAGAGATAAAGTTTAAGCAGAATTAAGACACTAGAGGATTAGAAGTATTATGAGGAAAAAACAAGAGATAAGGTACGGAGAAGATGAAAAGAGAAAAAGGTATACCGTTAGTAGTACTAAAAAATGTTGATTGGATAGTTCTCGTAACATTCACGACCACATGTGCATGTACGATGATGACTCTGAGAGTCAGTGGAAAGACAGAAGGGAAGACAGATCTCGTACCATGCACGACCACACGTACGAGTGATGGCTCTCAGTCTGAGAACCAGGCTTGAAAACCAGCACCGCCAGTTCCCGTACAAATTCGTTCAAGATATAAAACCTTGGGAGATATTCCATAATATAAGATTTGGAGGTTTAAATGGCAGATTTCCATATCCTTTTCCGTGGAAATAGTATTTGTATAAATGTTGACAGTGATGCACAGAAAACCTACATGTTATAATATCATATTTTTAGAGCTTTATTCTAGGGCGATAATTATTCAAAATTGAGTTTTTTTGTCCTATTTTAGAGATTTAGTAATATTTTTATGCCTTCCGGTTTGATTTCTTCGGTCTATTTATATTATTAATAAACTTAATAAATATTCTATAAATAACTGAATTATTATAATAACAATAGCGCGTTTGACCATTACAATAAAAGGTGCGAAAAATGGCCATAAATGAAAAAAGGTTTGAAACTTAAGTTGCATATCGGGAGTGAGATGTAAGAATGATGTTTCTACTACAATATAGCTCTTGTCAATATTAAGAGTGATTGCTTTTTTACGTCACATAATATGTATTTAACTCGACGACATAATTTTGTTGTGTGTGGTTTTTTTTTCTAAAATCAACCAAACTTATATAATGTTCGTACTGAGTTGTTTTTATTAATGTCTGTACCGTTTTTAAAAGTGTGTATTTAAAAAAAATGTTTGAAAATATTATGAGACAAATGATGATGATAACTTAAATTTGTTTATTACGCAGTCATATCAGATTTAGGCTAAATTGCCAGTGTACCATTTTAACTGCTTTTAACATCTTATGAAGATGTGGGATTATCAATACTTAACTATTTGGGACGAAACAAATGTTAAAAATATTTATGGAAAAGGGTAAAAACCTCTTAAATAATAGATACTCTATCGAGGCTCGCTCAAGTTTTGTAAAATGCACTTCTTTTTTATGACGAAATAAATTGTGGTAAATCAGTATGAGTGTTTGAACTAAGATACTGACATTGAATCGCATGATAAGTTTGTCTCATTCAATGTCAAGGTACTCGGTGAGGTTAAAACGGCGACGGCTGTGGTGTTGCTGACAAGCCGATGGACGCGGACGAAGTTGCGGTGGTGGTGGGTCTCGCGCAGTGGGGCTTCTTGGACACGCCACGGTTCAGCCGACCGCCTCATGATGAACGATTCGCTGGTGAGAATGTTTTTTTCTTGAGCCGGAGCAACGGTCTTGGAAACCAAAGTTTGAACAGGCGGCGACTGTTTCAGAGTGTCAGTCACGGGGGACATGTCGTTATCAGAACAGAAAACACCCTTTCAATTATACCGTGTTTGAAATTATCTGCCCTTTGATGACGTCACGTGAGGATAGCCGATTTATGCGAGATCTTCAGCGGTGGAATGTGATATAAGATATATACAAGAGTTGATGTCTTTTGAAATATGTTAATTAATTGAAGAAGAAAACGTTTCATGTATTTATTAACCGAAATAGCCGCACATTGAAGCAAAACATATTTGCAAGTTCTTTAATTGTTTAGTATCAAACATTGATCACTCCCAGTCGCGAAGATGTGTTATCACATCATCATAGTTTTATGTTTTAATGTGAAATACATCTTAATATAAGATTTGATGTTTTTATTCATTTTTTGTTTTCTGTTTGCAGTGCGAATATGTCGTTTTCCTGAAAGCCATATAACGTGCTAGGATGAAATACCTGCCGAAATGACTGACATTGTAGGAAAAAGGACCCAAAGTATTGCAGCTGAAATAATTAATAATAATAATAATAATAATAATAATAATAATAATAATAATAATAATAATAATAATAATAACTTTATTTAAAGAAGGTATCGCATTAAGACATAGGCATCATATTATAAACAAACATAACACACGACTTATTTACAATGTGGCCTTCTGAAAGAACATACACACGCACACACACATAAATGCTTAGAATGAAAACGCAAGCATAAATTTATGTTATTTCAAAAGGGTACGTATTAAAATGTTATACGAAAACATAAAGAAACATGAATATAATACATTAATTATAACATCAATGCCGAACAATACATCAATTTGTACCTAAAGTTAACAAATCGTATCATTAAATTTTATTAACTGAGTAAGTAGGACAGTCACACATGTATTTAACACCTTACTCGAGATATATATAATGTAAAAACAATAGTCATGGAATTATGCGTACAATTCTTACAACGGTTTTTGCAATTGATGATGTAAAAAGAACTTCTTGTAACAGGCTTTAAATGTCTTTTTTCATGTGGAAAGAGCAATTAATAAATTTAAAAGTCTGTACAGGTAAATCAATACGGTTGAAGTCTTATTATCCATTCAGATTCTTTCTGTGAATTTGTTTAATAATAACATCTATAAATCCTTTTTTAAAGGTATTTTAGTATATGTAAAGGTAATTTAGAGTATGTTCAAGGTGTTGATGCCTTTACCAAGGCCCCTTTTTTGTATGAAAATGGGTGGACCTGAAATGACAAGCCTTCATTAAAAAATCACATAAACATTGTGCTTTTTTAGAACAAATACGCAAATGGCCATTGAACAATTTTATAATTAACTTCCTTTTTTTTATCACACAATTATATTATTTCAATTCATAATGTTTTAAGTACCCCTTAAGTAGCTTTTTAAGTATCTTCTTAAGAGTTCTTCTAGTTGCGTTTAGCCGAACAATAGTGTTGCGTATCGTTGTAAAGCGCTACAACAACCATTCTCATACATCAAAGGTTTGATAATGATAAATCTAACCTACATGTATCCATCTTGTACGCATAGCACCATCACTCTGGTATACTAGAATGTACAATACCAGGGCTATGACTGTCGGAACAGTCTAAAGATTGAGTTCAGACTTAAAGCTGCACTCTCACAGATTGAACGTTTTGACAACTTTTTTTAAATTTTTTATCTTGGAACGAGCCAATTTTGCGAAAATCCATGGACACCTTTTATATACGACTGCTGACAAAAATTTGGATCGCAGATTTTTATAAGTTCAAAAATTGATGTTTAATACATTTTTCTTAAACCGTTAGGTTTAAGCCATAAAACATTAATTTTCGAACATAAATATGAAAATCTACGATCTGATTATTTGTCAACAATGTTCTATCATTGGTTTGCAGATATTTACGCAAAAATGTCCTCTTTCCAAGATAAAAAAAATAAAAAAGTTGTAATAATGATATATCTGTGAGAGTGCAACTTTAAGTAGAACAGCAAATCTATATTTTATTGTATTTTTCTTTCTAATTGAATTTTGACGCTGAATCTTTCTTCGAAATTGTACAATTATTCATTTTAACGAATGGAATAAAGATTATCATTTCCCAGTAATTATTATTTTAACAATTTTTAAGTGTTTTTTCTCTGTCTTAATGTAGACTTTGACTTGAAACTATTTGTAACCATGGTCCCTGGTAACGAACCTTAAAGCGACTCACACCAGGGGTCGGTTTTCAAAATATTTGTTAGTTTCTTGGGTTGCATTTGGTGAGTTCGCCAGATATCTATAGCCTATGTACTCTACTTATGTAACTTAAAGGGGAAGTAATCGCTACGTCGATTTTAGCTTATACGATGCCGACAACGTCAGTTTCATTCGACTTTATTTGAGCATCCAAGATGGCTGACAAAATTGCAGGTTGTCCATGTGTTTTACATTTTTTATTATCCACATATTTGAATTTGCATTTATATGCATTCAGTTGTGTTTAAATAGCAGTAAACATTAGCTATCCGATATTAATGTAATCTTATATTATGACTTTTTACCAGATTCTTGTTATAGAACAGTATTTGTTTTTGTGTCATGTTATTTCGCGATTCGAGAATCACTGCCATTAAATCAATTTTATCAGAGTCAACTCAAATCATAATCAAATCATTTTTTAGAGTAAGTATTTGTAAGACATTTGTACAACAGAAAATAGCTGATACTTTCAAACAGGTAGTTTGTTTACATTTTAGTAAATGTAAAAACAAAGCTTTATTATAAAAATGTACCTCAATTTAGTCACATTTTAGGTTTGGTTACATTGTATTTTATGTAAAATAACAGAAAATTGACATTTTCTAGAGTCCCAAATGTTAAAGGATGAAACAAGTTCAACATACTTTACATTATAAATGATCACACTGATAGGTCTTAGCAGTGTCCTCTTTGGCAGATGAATGTTGCACTTTTATTCCTGCCAACATCACTCATAATATGTAACTGTTAGCTCTCATTACTTCTGAGTTGTCACTTGTCTTCATTGGTCCTTTACACCGGCATGTTCAAGAACCAGATCTAGTTATATTTTACTTTGGTCTTCCTTAAGGCCTATAAAAAGGTTGGTTACAGGTCTGTCCATTGGCCCTATCTATTTGCAACCCTAAAAAAAAATTGTAGTTGCCCTGCCCCCACCTCTAATTTATTTTTAGGCCTAAGCAAAATGTGTTTCTCCTTGTGGTTTGATTGAACAGAAAAAACACTGCCTCTCAACTAAATACTGACTTTATTTCAGAAAAAAAGCTGAAGACAATGGTGAAAAAGAAAGAGAAGAAGAAAGAAAAACAGCAGCAAAAGAAAATGCAGATTTCACAAAGTAATTGTAATTGAAGTGTCATAAGGGGTATCAGTTTTAAAATTGGGACCATCAAATCTTAACAAAGTTTAAAAGGAAAAAAGTTCAGGTATTCACTGCATTGTCATAACCTTTGTGTCGTCAATGCATTCTTGTTGTGCAAACACTTTGGCCAGCATTTAAATTCTCTGGATAACTCTGGTTTTAATAATTTATGAGTTATATCCCCTGTGTGAGGGGAAAAGAACAAGAACAGACAAGCATTGGTGTTCACTCTGAGGTGTTCTTGTCAATTATTATTTGTACTTGTATTCTGATATTGAATTTGTAAAATCTTTGTTTATTACGTAATATGTTTTAATTTTATCTGAAATATTATTATTTATAACTGCTATCAGTTTGTATATTGCAGATAATGATTGTTACGTTTTCTTAATAAAGATGGGGGGAATGTAAGAGGTTGATTTTCTATGGAGAAATCATGAATTGAAATTGTACAAATTTGTTGCATCAGTGATCTATTACACGGCCAAATAAAAAAATAGTGATGTTTCCATGATTGGCTCAAAAATTATAGGGTCAGTAGGTAGTGAGTATTTAGGGGAGGAGGGGATGATTCATCAGGCCTTGTGCTTTAAATTCCAACGTGTCCTGATTTTGCACATCATAAACAATGTTGCCGATGGGTTTTTTGCTGTGTGGAATAAGCTTCATTAAATGTTTAGCTTCTTGATGGCTATCAGCAAGTCATTTATTTGCGTCACTATTTAAACCCGAACCTGAAGTGTGCTTAGCAATGGTCAAGTATGAAATACATAAATATTGTTGACTTTTTTCCATAGTGAAAAAAAAAATGGTTTGGGGCTTTAAAAGATGTTCGGAAACATAACTTATTTTAGGCCTAAAAGTATTGCAAACATAAGATTATTAATAGATCATTGATTGGTTTTGGTAATTGATAGTAAAAAGTTTGGTCCGATTCTGGATATGTTAATATTATTGTTTGTTTTATTAAAGGTGGCCAGGCTGCTTCAGCTAAAGCCAGTGAACCAGCTAAGAAGAGGAAGCTAGAAGATGGCAATGGTACGTTCATGATTTATAAATGTTCATCCTTACTCCTTATCAAATGGATAGTAAAATATTTAATTGTATGAAATGGCGTCAAAGGTCCGTTTCTTCTTATGAAACTGGCTATTACATGTTCGTAATGTCTTTTAATAATTTAAATAGTAATATTGCCAAGGCTGCTATAGTACCACAATTTGCTGGTATTGACCGATTTTGATCATGCTGGACCAATTTCAGTAACAGACTTTAAAATGGCTAAAAATCAGTCTTTGTTAATAATTATGGTTCAAAATGACCAATAGAGAGCGTAATACACAAGCCTTGTTTGTCCTTTACACATTCCCAGATACCCCTATAAAAATGTAAAGATAACCAATAAACCAACATGACCTGTGCTAATCACAACCGTGATTAATTGATATCTGTTAATTGGCGGTCCAAATATCTGGTAGATCACAGGACCCACAAACAAAGTTTGAAACTATAGACGAGTCAGGACCAATTAAGATGTCAGAATTTTAGCAGCCCTTAATAATGTCATGAATTTAATGGATGCATATTTATTTATTGATATTTATGAGAATGTTTTCAGAAATAAACTGTTCGGATTAAAACGTTCACAGCCAGAAATCTGAAAGAAATGTTTTGTATCACATTTTTGTAACGTTGATTTTGTTTGTATTTTTTGTCAGAAATCGTCAGCAGGAAGAAAGCCAGATTGGAGAAGAAGAAGAAATTAAAATTAATGAAGTTAGAGGAACAAAAACAGCAACAGCTGAAACCCAAACAAAAGGCAGACAGTGATGAGAACAGTTCAGAAGATGATGACGAGGAAGATATGCCAAAGCCATTAAAAGCTGGAAAGAAGACTTCAATGGTAAAGGTATTTTTTTTTAGGAATACTCTGTCTTCCTTTAGTAAGTGGTAAATGATAAAAAACGATCATACTGTTTTCATAATCCATCAGTATAAAAAAAAATTGTTAGTGGGTTTTTAATACATAGTTTAAAAAGCTTAATACTGGAGATTACTTTTACGATGACATAACATTCTTAAATATAGGCTCATAAGAAAGAAGAAAAACACACGCCTAACTTCCCTACCTGACAATATGTAACCCTATCTACACCTATTTAATTGTCAATATGATGATTGTCATAATTTTGGGGTTTTGAGTTGATATTATGTATAAAAAAAATGTTAGGCAAAACATTGAATGAATATAAACTGACATATTAGGTCTTCTGGTTATTGCACATCTAGATTTTAAAAAGGTTGAAGCTACCAAGTGAGAAACATGTGTTATAAATTAAAGGTCTGGGTATATTTCAAAATTGTTTTGACAATAGTTTTCATTTTTTGCAGAAAGTTGCTCTACCCGCAAATAGCGACAGTGAATCAGAATCAGAGAATGAGGAAGAACCACAGGAGAAGTCAGCCAATCACAAACAGTCTAAAATCGTATTAGCCAATCAGAAACAGTCCAAAGGTGCCTCAGCCAATCAGATGCAGGAGGAGGAGGAGTCAGATGATGAATCATCAAATGAGGAGGGGTCTGATGATGAATCAGCCAATGAAAATGAAGATGATGATGATGATGCAGATATGGAGGAAGATGAAGAGAACACGGATATTAAACCTATTGAAGAACAAACATGTAAATGGTTTCTTAAGTATATTTATTTATTCATTTTTCAATTTGGTAAAATGTGGCATTGAGTTGACGAGAAAGGATTGACTTTGAAATATAACTTAGAACTGAGTTTGTGTAAATGAAAGGGGTATCATCTGATTAAACAAGTCAAGTACTTTGGTTACTGTAAAGATTAAATGATAATTGTGTATACATACCTGTAAAAAATATTGGTTAAAAAAGCTTAAATTTTATAATGAAATGTTTTTTTATTAATATTTGCAGATTTCTTTCTCGAACAATATATTGTACATGTATACTATATAGGCCTAAAGAATACTAAGATTTCTTTAAGGATATCCAACTGCTGTTTATGTTGTTGCCAACTGTTTTGTTTTTGTTAAGTTTTTCAATTCAAAACGAGTCCAAAGGGAATTGCAGTCAATAAATCAAATACGAATGTTAATCTGATCTGAAATCAGAAAAAATTGTATAAATTCAAAGGCTCTGTTTGACACTCAAAATAAATATAAAAAACCTACCTACCAACCTATAACTTTTTCAGGCCTTAACCAGAAACAAACTCTTGTTTTAAGCCTTGTTCAGGATTACATGACCAGAGTTATCATAGTACTCTTTCTTTTCTAGTGCCGGGTAGTTCTATAGGTGCTACCATCACAACAGACAGGTCCTTCAAGAGCCTGGAAGGGAAGGTATCGGGCAACACTCTAGATGCAATCAATGAGATGGGCTTCACTCACATGACAGAAATACAGGCAAAGTCCATACCACATCTGCTGGAGGGCAGGTGAGTTTGGATTGAAATTTGGGAATTATGTGGCTCATTTCTTAATGACTTTAACTAGTGATGTATCAATGATCAAAAGACTATCAAATACATGTGTGAAATATTTTAGTTTTGCTTGTATTTAATGATGCAATCCTTGGCCAAAATTACAGCAGTGCAGTGTTCTACAAAATTCAGTAAAGTTGAAATTTTGGCCAAGGATTGCATTATTATAATACAAGCAAATCTAAAATAGTTACCACATAAAGAAGCAGTACATAGCCTAGACTTTTATAGGCTAAGCCTAAGAAATATTTTCATATCTTTACTGTCAGAAGTTATCAAGAAATTATTGTCACTTACTCGTTTGTTTACATCAGTTGTAACTTGTGGTGACCCATGTAAGAACTCCTTTGAAATCACATAATTCCTTACCCTGATAATGTTATATTCAAGTTTGAATTTGTTTTTTTGTTTTTTTATTCCTTATTAAATAAATGTGACAAACAACCTTTTTCTCTTGAAAATTTTGAAAACAGTGAATCACATCAGCTTACAGCTGTCTTCACAATGGAGCTAATGTAAATTGGTATTTACTTATCTTTCAGGGACCTTCTGGGAGCAGCGAAGACTGGCAGTGGTAAAACTCTGGCCTTCCTTATTCCAGCAATAGAACTTCTGTACAACCTCAAGTTTATGCCCAGAAATGGTAATTATAATGCTAATCATAAATGTGTCCCTACTTCAGCGGTTAAGGGGACTTTACACTCCTACACACTGGGTACAGAAGGTAGAAAGTTTAGCTCTCTATATGCTTATCAAATATTGCTCACCCTCAGCCAATTTCTGACCACTGTGTGCAAGAGTGTTTATTGTTTGTTGAAAATGTCTGGTATTTAATTATTTGACATGCAGTCATCCTGTTTTTGATATTCTTAACTTTTAAACCAATTTGAATATTGTAAAACTGTTGTGTACATAGCAAGAAGTGTACAATTGGACTCGAAACATTGATAACTTCGTTATCCAATTAATCTGGTAGTCCAGTCACCGCACTCACTTCTCATCAAGGTATCCCCAGATAGATTCATGGCCGTGGCTCATCTCAAGTTTGGTTTGTGGGCACCAAGCCGGACTAGTGGGTTTCCTCCAGTAACTCTAGTTTCCTGCAAAACACAAGACCACGAAATGTGATTGATATAATGTTGTAATAACTTGCTTCAAAATTGTTGTAAAGTCAATAAGTTTTAAATTAACTGATTTCAGAGTCATTTCAATTGTGAAATTACTTTATATCTCTGACACCACTGTTAAACTGACAACATGAACGACATCAAGATTTTCTTTGTATGCTCCAACAAAATTTCCCATTATGCTGCATTTTCAAGGCACTGGTGTGATCATCATCTCCCCTTCTTGCGAGTTGTCCATTCTGACATTTGTGGTTGTAAAAGAGCTGCTTAAACACCATCAATATCCCTCTTGTTGTTGCACATGCCCCAGCAAAATCAGTATTACCTCCCTTTTCATTTACCAGGCACTGGTGTGATAATCATCTCCACTACTTGCAAGTTGTCCATACAGACATTCGTGGTTGTAAAACAGCTGCTTAAACACCATCATTATCACTCTTGTTGCATGATCCAGCAAAATCAGTATTACCTCCCCTTTCATTTTCAAGGCACTGGTGTGATAATCGTCTCCCCTATCGCGAGTTGTCCATGCAGACATTCACGGTTGTACAAAGAGCTGCTTAATCACCATCATCACACTTGTTGCATGCCTTTGCAAAATCAGTATTACCTCCCCTTTCATTTTCCAGGCACTGGTGTGATAATCATCTCCCCTACTCGTGAGTTGTCCATGCAGACATTTGGAGTTGTAAAAGAGCTGCTTAAACACCACTGTCACACGTACGGGCTGATCATGGGTGGGACAAACAGGCAGGAGGAGGCAAAGAAACTGGTGAAGGGCGTTAACATCATGGTTGCCACGCCCGGGCGACTTCTGGATCATCTGCAGGTAATTTGATACATCAAAGATTTTCTTGAAGTTTGAAGTTGTTTACAAAAAATATTTGAATAAGGACAATTGTTTCAGTGTAGTATCTCATTAAATCTCACTGATTTTAAAGAATTTTGATTGGTTAGGTGTGAATGTAAACAAAGCTAAAATGACATAACTGTCCTTTGATAATGCGTGGAAAATGTCTGTTATAAATCATGGAAAAAGATTTAGATGAGATGTTTGATAATGTCCCCCTTTCCATATTTTTTAAAATCCCCCGTTTTTAAAAGTGAGTGCCGAAATTCCCTCGTTTTTGAATTTCATGTATAAACACAATATACAGGCCTTCCAGCGTTCCTACTTTTCCTACTTTTTTAACAGCTTCCTACTTTTTCCTACTTTTTTCTAAAAAAACTCCTACTATTCCTACTTTTTGTGTCGCCTGAAAAGACGACATATAGGGGTTACTTTTGTCGGCGGCGGCGGCGGCGGCGTCCGCGTCCCATTTTCGCTTGTCCGGGGTATATCTCCTAAACTATTAGTGGTATCAACTTGAAACTTCATATGTACATAGATCTATTATGTACATAGATCTAATTGAGGGCAAGTGCAGTGCACAAGAACTGTTACTCTTGCTTCCATATTTTTAGAGTTTTGCCCTTTGTTATTTTTTATGCTTAAAGTTTTGTCCGGGGTTATCTTAGTAGAATATAAGAGTTATCAACTTGAAACTTCATATGTAGATAGATCTCATGGAGGGCAAGTGCAGTGCACAATAACAGTAACTCTTGCTTTCTTAGTTTTAAAATTATTGCCCTTTGTTAATTTTCATGCTTAAAGTTTTGTCCGGGGCATATCTTGAAGAATATAAGAGGTATCAACTTGAAACTTCATAGCTAGACAGATCTCATTGAGGGCAAGTGCAGTGCACAATAACAGTAACTCTTGCTTTCTTAGTTTTAAAGTTATTGCCCTTTGTTAATTTTCATGCTTAAAGTTTTGTCCGGGGCATATCTTGAAGAATATAAGAGGTATCAAACTTGAAACTTCATAGCTAGATATATCTCACTGAGGGCAAGTGCAGTGCACAATAACAGTAACTCTTGCTTTCTTAGTTTTAAAGTTATTGCCCTTTGTTATTTTTTGTGCTTAAAGTTTTGTCCGGGGCATATCTTGAAGAATATAAGAGGTATCAACTTGAAACTTCATAGCTAGATATATCTCATTGAGGGCAAGTGCAGTGCACAATAACAGTAACTCTTGCTTTCTTAAAGTTATTGCCCTTTGTTAATTTTCATGCTTAAAGTTTTGTCCGGGGCATATCTTGAAGAATATAAGAGGTATCAACTTGAAACTTCATAGCTAGATAGATCTCATTGAGAGCAAGTGCAGTGCACAAGAACCGTTACTCTTGCTGCCATATTTTTAGAGTTATTGCCCTTTGTTAATTTTCTTGCTTAGGTTTTGTCCGTGGCATATCTCGTAAACTATAGGAGGTTTCAACCTGAAACTTATTCGAAACTTATAAAGGTATATCTGATTGAGGGTTCAAATGCCACCTACACTTGAAAGTTAAATGGCAACATCATTGTCTATAAATGAATAAAATGCCAATCTAACAGCTATAATGTCGACAGTAAATAATTCGTCAGGCGACACATCCGACTCGCGGAGTTCTAGTTGAAAATGAAGTCCGCAAAAATACTAAAATCTGATTTTTATGCTAGTTTTATTTGCAGAAAATGAACAAAAGATGTCAAACTGGCTGGTTTCTGTTGTTGAAAGGTGTGGCAACATGTTCCACTTTGACGTGCATCATCTTTTCACCCACACAGTTCAGCAACAGAAACCGACCAAGCATCATTCACTAAAATATTCAATGTGGCATATCAAATGGTATGATTTTGCATTAAAAATATCTCCTCTAGGTAAGTTAATAGCTATTAATTATTACATATTTAACCAAAAATATTCCTACTTTTCCTACTTTTTTGTAAAAAATATTCCTACTATTTCCTTCTTTTCTGTCAGAAAACCTCTTACTTTTTTCCTACTTTTTTGTTAGTGGCTGCTGGAAGGCCTGAATATATCTCAGCCTGGTTTAATAAACACCTATTTTTTTTTAAAAGAGGGTCCTTTAAGAAGGCTACTATCAATTAGCGGAAATCTATTTCAGAACACTGCAGACTTCATGTACAAGAACCTCCAGTGTCTGATCATTGACGAGGCAGACAGGATCCTTGACATTGGGTTTGAGGAGGAGATGAAACAAATCATCAAACTGCTGCCAAGTAAGTGAATCTTATTTATTTGAAGTTAATGTAAAGTTGGAGTATTTAATGTGTTTGTTAAATCTGCACTCTCACAGATTGAACGTTTTGACAACTTTTTATTTTTTGTCTTGGAACAAGCCAATTTTTGTGAAAATCCATGGAAACCAGTTATATAAGACTGCTGACAAAAATTAGATCGGATATTTTTATATTTAAGTTCAAATATTGATGGTTTATGCATAAAAAAAACACATTTATTTTCGGATAGAAATATGAAAATCTACGATCTGATTTTTGTCAGCAAACTTATAAATATCATTTGTTTACAGATATTTAAGCAAAAATTTGCTATTTCCAAGACAAAAAATAAAAAAAAGTTGTGAAAATGGTAAATCTGTGAGAGTGTAGCTTTAACAAAGATTCCAAAGAAGGTTTATTTTGGGTTACATCCTTAAACTTAATGTGTATATATGGAATAAAGGTACCATTCAAAAGAAATGTTTTACAGAATTTTGGTAGGTTTAAACAGTTGCCTTTATCATTTGAAATGTGTTAACTTGCTTACATTCACACTATTTCAGAACGTCGGCAGACCATGTTGTTCTCTGCTACTCAGACACGCAAGATAGAGGATCTTGCTCGGATATCTTTAAAGAAAGAGCCGCTGTACGTCGGTGTTGATGATTCTAAGGACCAGGCCACAGTTGAAGGACTGGAACAGGTACTTGTATTTTGGAAAATGCTTTGTTATTGATAAACAGTGCTTTAATTTTACATTTTTGTGAAAGGGTCCTGGGAAAAAATAATTTTTGAGGAGCGCAATTTTTCCTCGACTTTTGCAACACTTTTTTATGTGTTAAAGTTCTGTGTTGTATAGAGAGTAGCATTTTAATTTTGAAATCTGTAACAAAAACATCATCAGTATCAGCATCATCACTTTCATCAGCATCATCACTTTCATCATCAGCAGCACCAGCAATATCACATCAGCAGCAGCAGCATCACACCACTTTCATCATCAGCATCATCATAATCATGTATTTTGTTCATTTCAGGGTTACGTTATTTGCCCTTCAGAGAAGAGATTCCTGCTTCTGTTCACATTCTTGAAGAAGAACCGCAAGAAGAAGATGATGGTGTTCATGAGCTCGTGTATGGCGGTGAAGTTTTACCATGAACTGTTGAACTACATAGATCTACCGGTCATGTGTATCCACGTGAGTATGAATCCGATGTTCTTAGCCTACTTATTTTTAATCTGAATGGAATACTTAAACCTGACTAAGGATAAGGCCAAAAAAAAAATGTGTGGTAAGGATTACATCTTCTTCAGAAACAGTTAGGGTCAGTAGGCTTTTTTCCTTTTGTTTTTAATAGGCTATATATATATATATTAATGTTATTGTCATCATTATGTCAGACAATGCGAATGTCTGTCGGACAGTCGGACATGTCCGGTATATTTCAATTTTGACCGACGAAACTTTTGTTTTGGTCGGTCACAATGTCCGGTGAAAAATTAAAGTCAGCACCGTTTCATTTTCGGAAAATTTACTTTCAGTTTCTAAATAAATGTTCAGAGTTATTTTTATATCATGATTATTCAGCGTGTTAATCAGTGTTTCACTATTTGTAAACCCCGTTTCGACATGTTTCCGTAAAAGCCGATAAAACGCGTAAGGTTCCGATTTCAGCTGGTACTCTATTACTTTTATTTTACGGAAATGTTCGGAAATTACAAAATTCCGTATGTAGTGGTTCCCGGCAATCGTGTTAATTTAGATATGAGTATTAATATACCGAGCTGACTTTCTTTCCGCTCTGTTTAACATTGCCAATAACAAGAACTCTGCTTTCGTTTTTGCATAAGTGTTGTGCCTGAGTTTGACTTGTAGTACAATTAGTTACATTTTATAACCGTATTGTATCTTTAATTTAAAGATGAATTAAAAGAGTAAGATCTAGCTGTTCCATGGGTAGACGAACCAGATATGAGTTTTTTTTGGGAGGCAAGGGAAGAAAAAAATTATGACATTTATAAGATCCGAATATTGATTTTTTTTACATTATGTTTGTTTGTTTCATTTATTATAGTACTGTAGGACAAATCTAACCAAAAAGATCTAAACCTGTTATAATGGGGAATTACAAAACTTATTTAAAAAAGAGGCTTAAAATCAAGGTTTAGGCTGATGTTACTGAATACTGTTTGTAACATTGCGACAGGTAAAAATTTGGTGCGACAGGTAAACTTTCAGTGTTTACCTGTCACAATGTCCTGTGAAGAAGGAAAAGTTTTCGCGTTGTCTGTTACGTAATTGCGTTAATGTTCAGTATAAAGCTTTAAAGGTAATTTAACAACATATGAAAACACAAAATAACATTATTATTTTTCTAAACATGGACAATAAAATCATTAAGGTTGACACCTGTATTGTAGGAAGGGTTGGGCAACCAGAAGATTTTTTTTTAGGCCTAAGTATATTTTGATCACTTGAGCATTTTTTAATTTTGTCAGAAATTCATCTTTTGTTTACTATTTTCAGGGTAAACAGAAGCAAACAAAGCGTACCCAGACGTTTTTCCAGTTCTGTAATGCGAAGGAGGCGATACTGCTGTGTACAGATGTGGCAGCCAGAGGTCTGGATATCCCCGCAGTGGATTGGATTGTACAAGTGGACCCCCCTGATGATCCGAAGGTCAGTTTAAATTACTTTATGAATGATTGGCACATTTATGCATATTTAACCTGGTTTCAATGAAAACAGGTGATAAAAATGGGGATGCCATTGGGAGGGCGGGCGTTTGGGCTTCAAACATTGGTTTCCACCCAATAACTTAAGCTAGCATTGATGGATAGTTATAAAAATTGGTGTGTAGGTAGCTCATTTGAAGAGATAGCTTGGAATTGCTTTTGAGGGGGGTGGGGTGAAGGTCACTAAGGTCACTTCAAGGTTACTAAAAATAGAAAAATGGTTGCTGCCCAATTACTTTAGGCTGCAACTTTTATCTAATTCCTACTAGAAACTAATTGGATATAATTTCTGAATGCCTTTATTAAGAACATGGTTTCATCGCATTGGGCATTTCCAGTTTATTTATTTTTTTATTTTTAAGAATCCTGTTGGATTGTTTAATGGAAAACCAAGTTCTTATTCTAATTCTGTTGTAAGAAATGTTACCATGACAATTAAATGTGAACGTGTGTGAGTCTAATGATTTGAAAAGCTAGTAATCAAACGATAACTTTTTCTACCAAAAAAGTTTGATATCAAGCCGTACCTGTTGGGCATGTTCCCTCGAAATGTACATCATCAGGAAACAGACTCATGCACTATATAATTATCTATGTGAATTAATCTGCATAAATTGATTAATTTGTAAATCAAAAAATTAATTAGATGGATATTATGCAGTTGCATGTATTCTCATTAGAATAAGGTTGAAGCATAAGAGAAATGGATGGGTGCTGCACCCTGCTTGATTGTTAGCACCCCTCTGCCGTCACAAATAGCAGCATGGGGCCCTTCTGCCTGCATATAATGAAATGCATATGATAATGATATACTTCCTTTCACTGATTAAAACTCAATTATAATAATTATAAATACATGTCAATATTGAATTTTTGGCATTTAAAATAAATAATGACTGTGATTAAACAGAATTACTTACATATTCTGTCAAATGTTAAAGTTCTTCATCACCCAATACAATGTGCCCTGTTCTCCTTTTGCACTGAACCCTGTCCTTTTTCTGCAGCACCCTACCCTTTTAAAAACCTGGCTAAACTTCCTTATAATATGATTAAAATTATTGTCTGTGTACTTTTGATTGTATATATGGACATTAAATAACTTGTTTATTTTCTGAATATTCATTAACATTCAGTGTTTTCCCCTTGTGTAGGATCTGTCATATAGTTTTATCTACAGTAAGATTCGGAAATTTTCTGGAATAAAAAGTATTATGCAGTCTAATTACTAGAGCTGGGGGTATTTCATATTTGATAACCAGCTTTATCCGGACCACTTAAAGAAGGCAGATCTAATTCTGTTTATATACTCTGGACTTCCCTACAAACAAGAATTCTTTCTTGTACATTTGCATAAATACATGCATTAGAATATGTCAAATACGTTCTCAATGTCCTGTGGTCGTAGGTTTTCAAGGGTAGTAAAATAATCACAATATGAAGGTGGTATGTTAGATTGTCAGATAAAATTTAGTTATTTTTACCTTCATATTATATTATACTTCTTGAAAATTTCTTCCAAGTAACTTTTTAGTAAATAAAACATTTTATTTTATAAAATACACTTGAAGTATTATCATTAAATACCAGTAGTCTAGTCCAGTATATATAAATAACAACAATTGGGATTTTTGGTATACACTTAATTATGGGTTTCCAGTTAAGTTTAAAAAGAGCAACTGTTTCAGTATTAATATGACTGTTCAAGATAGTAACATGCAACTTGGTATAAATATTACCAATGTGCACATTGCACATGTAGTTCTAAAGTAAGGCCCATTACTCTTGCTTCAAAATATGTCGAGTTATGTCCCTTATACGATGTGCGTTTTTGTTCGTTCCTTGGCGCTCTTATTCCACATAAAGTATAGACATACAACATAATTATTGTTTCAGGATCTTGTTTAATTGTTAAATTGAGATCCAAGGTCTAATCGCCATGACTTTGAATAGCTAGTGATTTCTCACGTCCAGATGCTTTTAGATTCAAGCATTACCTGGTGAGCACATTCCCTTTGCCCCTAGAAAAGTACATCACCAGGAAACAGACTTAAGCCTAATATATATGCAATTAAGTCTGATAAGGCCTTATTGAAAGAAAAAAAAATCCAGTTTACTCGACCAAAAAGGACTTTTTACCACTGGCTAAATTAATTTCTGTTGTGTCATGAAAAATATATTTCATTTCATTAAATGTTTTGTTTATTTTTGTTATCCAAATGATTTGCAGTTTTTTAACCAAATATGAATTTTAATCCAACAGTGAAAAGGAACAAGTGTAATTGAAGGTTTCAATATTGTTTGCCATTTCAAAAAGAAAATCCCACCCTAATAACGCTTATTTTTTTCAGGCCATAACCATAAACAAATATATTGTTTTAGGTCTTACTAACTATTAGTTTTATTTCATTTATTAAAAAACACTTTGTAGTCTAATTACTAGAGCTGGGGGTATTTCATAATTGATAACCAGCTTTATCCGGACCACTTACAGAAGGAAGATTTTATTTACTATATATACTCTGGGCTTCCTGTATTAACCGGAACTCTATCTTGTACATTTGCATAAATCTATTTATTATTATATTTCAAATATGCTCAAACTCCTGTGGTCGTAGGTTTTCAAGGGTATTAAAATAATCACAATATGAAGATGGTATATTAGATTGTTAGATAAAATTTAGTTATTTTTACCTACATATTATATTGTACGTTTGGAAAATTTCTTCAAAGTAACTTTTTAGTAAATAAAACATTTTATTTTATAAAATACTCTTGAAGTATTATTATCAAATACCTGAAGTAAAGTCCAGCATATATAAATAGCAACAAAGTGGACTTTTTGGTATACACTTAATTATGGGTTTCCGGTTAAGTTTAAAAATAGCAACTGTTTCAGTATTAATATGACTGTTAAAGATAGTAACATGCAACTTAGTTTAAATATAACTAGTGTGCACTAGTGTGCACATCTGAAGTAAGGCCCATTACTCTTGCTTTAAATATGTTGAGTTATGCCCCTTATTCGATGATTGTTGTTGATTGGTCCTTGGCGCTCTTATTCCACATATAGTATACAGTCATACAGCATCATATTGTTTCAGGATCTTGTTTAATTGTTAAATGGAGATCCAAGGTCTAATCGCCATGACTTTGAATAGCTAGTGATTTCTCACACCCAAATGGTTTTAGATTCAAGCCTTACCTGGTGAGCATGTTCCCTTTGCCCCTAGAAAAGTACATCACCAGGAAACAGTCTCAAGTGTGATGTATATTTGATTATTAAGGCCTTATTAAAGAAATAGATTTTTTCGAGTTACTCTACCAACAATGACTTTTTACCGTTGGCTAAATAAATTTCTTTTGGGTCATGAACAAAATACTAAAAGAATGAATGTTGTTTTTTTATGATCTGGATGGTCCAAAGCTATTTGCAGTCTTTTAACCAAATATGAATGATAATCCGACAGAAAAAAGAACTAGTGTTATTCGAAGGTTTCAATATTGTTTGCCATTTCAAAAAGAAAATCCTACCCTAATAACGCTTATTTTTTTCAGGCCGTAACCATAAACAAACTTCCTATTGTTTTAGGTCTTATTTACTATTAGTTTTATATCATTTATTAAATAAAAACACTTAGTAGTCTAATTACTAGAGCTGGGGGTATTTCATATTTGATAACCAGCTTTATCCGGACCACTTACAGAAGGCAGATCTCATTCTGTTCATATACTCTGGACTTCCTGTACAAACCAGAATGTTTTCTTGTACATTTGCATAAATCCATTTCGAACTCCCGTGTAGGATGTTTACAAGAATATTAAAATGATTATTATATGAAGATGTATATTAGATTGGTACATAAAATTTACATATTTTTACTTAAATATGATATTATTCTTGGGGGGAAATTCTTCAGAGTAATTTTTTAGTTTATTAAACATTTTATTTTATAGAATACACTTGGTGTATTATTATGAAATAGTCTAGTCCAGCATATATAAATAGCAACAAATAGGGCTTTTGTTATACACTTAATTATGGGTTTCCAGTTAAGTTTAAAAAGAGCAATTGTTTCAGTATTAATATGACTGCTCAAGATAGTAACATGCAACTTGGTATAAATATAACTAATGTGCACTAGTGTGCACATCTGAAGTAAGGCCCATTACTCTTGCTTTAAATATGTTGAGTTATGCCCCTTATTCGATGATTGTTGTTGATTGGTCCTTGGCGCTCTTATTCCACTTATAGTAAACAGTCATACAGCATCATATTGTTTCAGGTTCTTGTTTAATTGTTAAATGGAGATCCAAGGTCTAATCACCATGACTTTGAATAGCTAGTGATTTCTCTCGTCCAGATGCTTTTAGATTCAAGCCTTACCTGGTGAGCATGTTCCCTTTGCCCCTAGAAAAGTACATCACCAGGAAACAGTCTCAAGTGTGATGTATATTTGATTATTAAGGCCTTATTAAAGAAATATATTTTTTCGATTTACTCTACCAACAATGACTTTTTACCGTTGGCTAAATAAATTTCTTTTGGGTCATGAACAAAATACTAAAAGAATGAATGTTGTTTTTTTATGATCTGGATGGTCCAAAGCTATTTGCAGTCTTTTAACCAAATATGAATGATAATCCGACAGAAAAAAGAACTAGTGTTATTCGAAGGTTTCAATATTGTTTGCCATTTCAAAAAGAAAATCCTACCCTAATAACGCTTATTTTTTTCAGGCCGTAACCATAAACAAACCTCCTATTGTTTTAGGTCTTACTTACTATTAGTTTTATATCATTAATTAAATAAAAACATTTTGCAGTCTAATTACTAGAGCTGGGGGTATTTCATATTTGATAACCAGCTTTATCCGGACCACTTACAGAAGGCAGATCTCATTCTGTTCATATACTCTGGACTTCCTGTACAAACCAGAATGTTTTCTTGTACATTTGCATAAATCCATTTCGAACTCCCGTGTAGGATGTTTTCAAGAATATTAAAATGATCATAATATGAAGATGTATATAGTGATTGGTACATAAAATTTACATATTTTTACTTAAACATGATATTATTCTTGGTGGGAAATTCTTCAGAGTAACTTTTTAGTTAATAAAACATTTTATTTTATAGAATACACTTGGTGTATTATTATGAAATAGTCTAGTCCAGCATATATAAATAGCAACAATTGGGATTTTTGGTATACACTTAATTATGGGTTTCCAGTTAAGTTTAAAAAGAGCAATTGTTTCAGTATTTATAGGACTGTTAAAGGTAGTTACATGAAACTTTGTATAGGTTTTACCGTGTGCACAATGTGTTAAGGCCCATTACTATTGCTTTAAAATATGTTGAGTCATGCCCCTTATTTGATGAGCGTTGTTGATTGCTCCTTTGCACCCTTATTCCACTAGAGTATACATATAGCATCCTTTTTCTTTCGGAATCTTGTTTGATTGTTGATTGGACATCCAAGTTCTATTTCTCATGATTTTAAATATTTAGTGATTCCACTCACCACCCAAGAGGTTCTTGATTCAAGCCTTACCTGGTGAGCACGTTCCCTTTGCCCCTAGAAAAGTATGTCACCAGGAAACAAACTCAAATGTGATATGTATAGATCTGCAAATACATCTGATAAGGCCTTCTAAGAAAAACAGTAGTTTTTCAGAGTTACTCAACCAACCATGATTCTTTACTGCTGGCCTATATTACTTTTTGGGACATGAACAAAAATGTTTTTTTGTGATCAAAAATGGTCTTTGGCAATTTGCAGTATTGTTATCAAATAGGAATTTTAATCCAACAGAAAATAAAACTAGTTTCAAAGGTTTCAATAGTGTTTGCCATTTCAAAAAGAATATCCCAACCCATATTTTTTTCCGGCCATAACCCATAATCAACCATGGTATTGTTTTAGGTCTAAACTTACATTTTGTTTTATCTCCTTCATAAAAAAAACTTATTGTAGTCTAATTACTAGAGCTGGGGGTATTTCATAATTGATAACCAGCTTTATCCGGACCACTTACAGAAGGCAGATCTCATTCTGTTTATATACTCTGGACTTCCCTACAAACAAGAATTCTTTCTTGTACATTTGCATAAATACATGTATTAGAAAATGTCAAATATGTTCTCAATGTCATATGGTCGTAGGTTTTCAAGGGTAGTAAAATAATCACAATATGAAGATTTATATAAGATTGTCAGAAAAAAATTTAGTTATTTTTACCTACATATTATATTATACCTTTGGAAAATTTCTTCAAAGTAACTTTTTAGTAATTGAAACATTTTATTTTATAAAATACACTTGGAAGTATTATTATTAAATACCGGTAGTCTAGTCCGGCATATATAAATAGCAACGAATGGGATTTTTGGTATACACTCAATTATGGGTTTCAAGTTAAGTTTACAAATAGCAATTCTTTCAGTATTAATATGACTGCTAAAGATAGTGACATAAAAGTTTTATAGGTATTACCAATGTGCACATCTGAAGTAAGGCCCATTACTCTTGCTTTAAAATATGTTGAGTTATGCCCCATTATTCATTGTGTGTTGTTGATTGCTCCTTGGCATTCTTATTCTACTTAAAGTATACATACAGCATCCTTTTTCTTTCGGAATCTTGTTTGATTGTTGATTGGACATCCAAGCTTATTTCTTGTGACTTTGAATATTTAGTAATCCCACTTTGATCAGACCCAAGTAGTTTTGGATTTACAAGCACTACCTGGTGAGTATGTTCCCTTTTCCCCTAGAGAAGTACATCACCAGGAAACAGACTATAGATTGATATGTATACGCAGTTAAGTCTGATAAGGCCTTATAAGATAAGAAAAATAGTATTTTTTTAGTTACTCAACCAACCATGATTCTTTACTGCTGGCTGTTATTACATTATGGGACATGAAAACAATGTTTTTTGTGATCAAAAATGGTCTTAGGCAGTTGCAGTCTTTTTATCAAATAGGAATTTTAATCCAACAGAAAATAGAACAAGTTTCAAAGGTTTCAATAGTGTTTTACATTTCAAAAAGAAAATCCAAATCTACCAACCCATATTATAGGTATAAACTTACATTTTGTTCTATTTCCTTCATACAAAAAACTTTCGTAGTCTAATTACTAGAGCTGGGGGTATTTCATAATTGATAACCAGCTTTATCCGGACCACTTACAAAAGGAAGATCTTATTTACTATATACACTCTGGACTTCCTGTATTAACCAGAACTCTATCTTGTACATTTGCATAAAATACGTCTGACATTTCTTTGGTCTTGGTTTTCAAAGATAGTAAAATGATCACAATATCATGATGTTTTTTAGATTGTCATAATAAATTTAGTGATTTTTACTTAAATATTATATTATGCTTTTGGGGAAAATTGTTCAGAGTAACTTGCTATTTGATTAAACATTTTAATTTGTGATACATTTTGTGTATTATTATCAATAGTGCAGGATGTATAAATAGCAACTCATGGGATTTTTGGTTTGGTTTTCCAGTTAAGTTAAAAATAGTACCTGCGTCATTAATGATCTGTATCATGAATTGACTATGGCAGTTTTCTCCTAATTAACTCTTAATTATATTAATTAGGTTAGTAATTTTCACCCAATATAAATTTTAATGAATATTGTGATTGTTTTGTTATCTATCTCAGTTCTCTATTTATTTGGGAAATACTGCCACTGGTTTTATTTGCCTATTTTTTTGTTCAAAGAAAAAAGTTTTGTCCCATTTTTCATCTGAAAACAAAAAAAATGCACGGATATATATGTTGGTTTTCACTCAGAGGCACTCTTGTAGACGGATCCCCTCAACACACAATCTGAATTGGTTAAATGTGTCTTAACAGACTTTTAATTGTCTTAAAAGTCCAATAGCGAAAAAGGGTATGAAAAAAATATTCAGTTTAAGATGGACCTAATTCAATGTTGCTTTTGTTTTCAGGAGTACATCCACAGAGTGGGGAGAACTGCCCGAGGGGAGGGCGGTGTTGGTCACGCCCTTTTGATTCTGCGACCTGAGGAACTGGGCTTTCTACGTTTCCTCAAGCAGGCGAGGGTTCCGCTGAATGAGTTTGAGTTTTCTTGGAGCAAGGTGTCGGACATTCAGCTTCAGGTATGGCTTGTTTTGGAGCAGACTCCACACAGCTGTTACTTCCCATGCTGCTGTACAGTAATCACTGCTGTCATGTTATCACATGATAATCAACAAAAACTTATGATCACTTTCAGATTCTTAATACATATTATAATTTTAGATTTGAATGCATTTCAAGTTTCAGATAGCAAAAATTCCATATTTGAAAGATTTTTTTTTTTAACTGCAGTGAAATCAAATAAATTTTATTTTCTTAAAAATATATATAGCTGAAATCCTTTTCTGCTCATCAAGAGTGATTACGGCATTGGAGTTGTCTGTTCTTTTGTAGGAGCCTTTTAAATACCAGTGCTCCAGTCAGGTCTAAATAGCAGGTTGGGGCACCCTGCTGCCCTTTTCCCCACACCCTGCTGCCCTTTTCCCCACACCCTGCTGCCTTTTTACTTCAACGCGCTGTGTCCTTTTGTTTGACAGAGTCAAAGTTCAGACATAGTATAAATATAATAATTATACAAAAAGAAGAAATGGTTGACAATCTAGCAATAAATATATATTGGCCATATATTATCATTTAAAATTTGAATGTGTTTCAACTTTTAAATATAGCAAACATTCAATAATTCAAAGATTTAAACAAAACTGAAGTGAAATAAAATGAATTTAATTATCTTAAAAAGAATAGAAATAAAATAACTGCTCATCAAAGGAGATCACTACATAGGATATTATTTGTTATGCAATTCAAGATCTAAACTAGTAATAAAAAACTCCCCATTTCAGTTGGAGAAATTGATAGAGAAGAACTATTTCCTGAACCGTTCTGCCCACGAAGCGTACAAGGCGTACATACGTGCATACGCTTCACACAGTCTGAAGAACATATTCGATGTGAACACGCTCGACCTACAGAAGGTGGCTGTATCGTTCGGGTTCATGACTCCCCCATTTGTGGACCTCAGTATCCTTTTCTCAAAGTGTGGTACAGAAAAATTGTGTAACTTTGTGTATTTTTCTCTACTGAGTGTTATTTTTTTCATATTTGGGGCCAAAATTTAAAAAAATTAAATAATAATAATAATAATATATTTTTTTTTACCTGAAAAAAATTATTTGGTTGCTTTCAGTTGTTTAAGTTAATATTCTAGTTTGCTTCAAATTTAAAGTCTAAAAGGCCATTTTTCTTCTACAGCAGTGCGCTTTTGACCCAAAGAGCGCCCCATAAACCCATGGCGGAAAATGTTTCAGCCCTCCGGCTGCCAGGTCGATCACATCCCTGTAATTTATGACTCGCTTTTTGACAATTCAAATTACACTGGCCCCATTCCCTAAATTGTGAGAAATCACAATAATTTTTGCTGATATTAGGCCACAACACATTTTTTTGAGGCAATACATCAATTTTCTCTACATTTGTCATAAAACATTGATAGACAAGTCACAAAGTCTACCTAAGTTTTGTTTTGAACGTACATATTCATGCTGTATTTCCATTGCGACTAGGCTTTTATTAAAAAAAAATCTTTAAAATAATGCACATTCTTTAGCAACACTGAAGACTAAATATTCTGAAAAAAATTCCACCTTTTATAAGTCCATACTACAAACCACCATGAAACCCAATGACTCTCCAGTCAAAACAGCAAAGCATGTTGCCAATGTTTACCATAACATTTCGGTATGATGTGAAATAATTATAATCAACACAAATGGTCAACGTGCCTAAAAGTAGGAAAATCGTAATTTCCTATAGTTGAAAAAACTCGAGGCTTGTGACTGGGGTTTTAATAGATGCGGTTGGGTTGCCCTTAACACAGGGTTCTTTTAAGGCCTTATAAATAGTTATGAACTTATTGTGAAAATTTTTAAAGGCTTAGAAGGGACTTGGAAGTGTTTTCATCAGACAGGGAACCAAATAATGAATTGATGTCTGTTAAGTTTTGAAATTTCAATTCTAGTGCGATACTTGACTCTTTAGTAGGAAAATTTAATTGGCTGAACATTTAGGTTAAAATGTACAATAAATAAATACTGTTTGAGTTAATTTTCAAAATCAATATTTTTATTTTGTTCTTTCCAATACCATAATGATGTACATGTTTTTGCCTTAACCACAACTCTCAGATGTACATGGCAGTAAAGGTGGAGCCAACAAGAGTAGGCGTGGCCCTCAGGGGGCGGGGTATAACAAACACAAGCATGGGTTCAAGGCCAATGTTTTCAAGCAGGTCGGAGGAGGGAAGAAGTTTCAGGGAGGTGGAGCGAAGAGACAGTTTTCTCGGTGACAGGCGTGATGGTTTTTGTTTTAAAATGTAATGGTTCTTGTATATAAATGTGTAAATAACTATTTTTTTGTGTTTTGTTATTTCTTCCCACTTATGTAGCGGATACTGGAGAGTTATTGCTTGTTTTTTCAGTGTGAACACCTAATTTATGTTTTGGCACCAAAATAAATTCTCGGAAATGCATACATCTGAAAACACTTATATTAAAATTATTTTACTCTTATGATACCAAAATTGCAGAAAAATACACCAAGTATTAAAAATACAACCTCCAAATGGGAAGTGAGCCCTCACCAGTACAGTCTTAACTCGAGAAAACAATAGAAGCCTGATAACTTATCCACTCACACACAGGGACTCGTACTATGCTGATGGATATTTAAACTTTTATTGCAAACATTGGCATCATCTCGTGATAATGTTAATGCACCAATCACATTACAGCCTTTTGTTGAATCGCTTAAGTAATACCTTTCAAAATTGTGGACTTAATAATATTAAAGCGTATATATCTACATTTGTTAAAGAGTTCCAGCCATATCTTAGTTTTAACACTACTAATAATTTGCCACACTTTGTTATCTGTAAAAAGAGTATTTTACAAACCATGAACGAGTCCCTTAAATGTAAATTGGATATTTTTCTTCATCATAGCTGCTTTACAGTGATTATGAGAAGTAGTTTATTTGTCTGTGTTGCCATTGAACTTTAGTGTCATGGATGCAACTTAATGCTAAAGTTTGATTTTAAAATAACACCACCTCACTTCGATGATTTGTCACAAGACCCATAATCCCCAAGCTAAAAGGCACGGCCTTTCTGTAACTCTTGAGGATGGTTTTATAGGGAAACCATGGAGGATTACTATTGGCTTAAGATGCTCTCTTACTCGCAAATAGATTTACCACATTTAATACAATTGTTTTATTACCGTATACCAAAATAAAATGTCTCGTGATGGATACTGAGTTTAATTTGAAAGAAAGGTGCAGAAAACACGGTATTTCTACCTTATGAGATGAAAGTTGATCACACTAAATCACCAATCATTTGATATTTGTGCATTTTCAGCTATTAAACACACGGTTACAATCTTGTTATAGTAATTAACAAATTTCATAAATGCATTATTTAGTAAGTAGTTAAAGGTTTATCACTCAAAATTGATGTTTGTTATACATGTGTGTGTATTGATTTTGAATAAGAGTGTCACTTTAAGGTCACATAAATGTTAAACAATAATGCAAGTAGTAACATATTTCATGATGGCCATATCCCATTTTTGTGTCGCCTGACTAGGCAACATAAAGGGGTAACTTTTGTCAGCGGCGGTGGCGGTCACGTCCCGTTTTCACTTGTCCGGGGCATATCTGGTAAACTATCAACCTGAAACTTAATAGGTAGATAGATCTAATTGAGGGCAAGTGCAGTGCACAAGAACCGTAACTCTTGCTTCCATATTTTTAGAGTTATTGCCCTTTGTTAATTTTCGTTGTTAATTTTTGTCGGGCTTAACGTTGTTACCTTTAGTTTAAATGCCACCTACACTTGAAAGGCAACATCATTGTCTATAAATGAATAAAATGCCAATCTGACAGCTATAATGTCGAAAGTAAATAGTTTGTCAGGCGACACATCCGACTCGTGAAGTTCCAGTTGGAATTTTAAGAAGACAACTTTTGAAGAATTATGATAGTCAAAACAGAGATCCTCAATTATTAGTAAAATTTAATACCTAGATTTTATTTTCAATGGTCATGGTTATCCTCAATTTTTTTTTTTTAATATTTTGTTACAGCTCGGAGCTAGTTTTGAAATTATTTTGGTCAATATCCTTATGTGGAACAAACTACACCCAAATACTTGGAACAAAAGTGCCAACTGTTGCAGAGTACGTATTTTTAGGACACAAAGTTTTGTGAGACCAGGTTGTAATTTATGTTAGCCAAATAAAAAGAGACACTGAAAATGGTTATTTGCCAATTCAAGGGTCAACTCTGGAGTGTGACTGAGGCAACATGGCTGGTTATGGATCCTGACCAAGATATTCTGCCCATACATATTCTGACCAATGGAATAAGCGTCTAAAGTTATTGGGTAACTTTAATAACAAGAGCTGTCACAGAGACAGCGCGCTCGACTATTCAGCCGCTTTTCAGTGTAAGGATTGAAAAGTTTTGACGAAACATGCATTGATCACGGTTAGATTAGATTTCAATGCAATACATGATGTGCTGAGATATTAACATAAATGTGGTTACATGGAAAATTTCAACCAGAATTTTTAAGTCTAATGATAAAGGGCAATTATATATCTTGGTTATTCAATTACTTTGAGTGGCTGAATACCATTCTATAAAGTCTCAATGCAATACATCAAGTAGTTGCTGAGAAATAAACCTGTGTGCTTACACGCAAAACCTTAACCAGAATTATAATAAAGGACAATTATTTGCATTAAATGAAACTAGAGTTATCTTACATGGTTAATTAAGTAGGTTAGATGGTTGAGTACCATTGTATCGAGTTTCAATGCAATACATCAAGTAGTTGCTTTGACATTAAATAATGTGTGCTTGCACACAAAACCTTAACCAGAATTTCTAAGTCGAATAATAAAGGGCAATTATTTGTATTAAATGCAAACTAGAGTTATCTAACTTGGTTAATTAAGTAGGTTGGATGGTTGAGTACCATTGTATCAAGTCTGAATGAAGTACCTCAAGTAGTTGCTGAGAAATTAACCTATGTGTGCTTGCACGCAAAACCTTAACCAGAATTTCTAAGTCGAATAATAAAGACCTATTTTTTGCATTAAATGCAAAGTAGAGTTATCTAACTTGGTAAATTAAGTAGGTTGGATGGTTGAGTACCATTGTATCAAGTCTCAATGCAATACCTCCAGTAGTTGCTAAGATATTAACCTATGTGTGCTTGCATGCAAAACCTTAACCAGAATTTCTAAGTCGAATAATAAAGGCCTATTATTTTAATTAAATGCAAACTAGAGTTATCTAACTTGGTTAATTAAGTAGGTTGGATGGTTAAGAACCATTGTATTAAGTCTCAATGCAATACCTCAAGTAGTTTCTGAGATATTAACCTATGTGTGCTTGCACGCAAAACCTTAACCAAGGTGTGACGCCAACGCTTGGGTGAGTAGTATAGCTCTCCATATTCTTCGAAAAGTCGAATTTTCTAAGTCGAATAATAAAGGGCAATTATTTGCATTAAATGCAAACAAGAGTTATCTAACTTGGGTTAATTGAGTAGGTTGGATGGTTGAGTACCATTGTATTAAGTCTCAATGCAATACCTCAAGCAGTTGCTGAGATATTAACCTATGTGTGCTTGCACCCAAAACCTTCACCAGAATTTCTAATTTCTTAGTCGAATAATAAAGGCCTATTATTTGCATTAAATGCAACTAAGAGTTATCTGACTTCGTTCATTAAGTAGATTGTATGGTTGAGTACCATTGTATAAAGTCTCAATGCAATACCTCAAGTAGTTGCTGAGATATTAATCTATGTGTGCTTGCATGCAAAACCTTAACCAAGGTGTGACACCAACGCCGACGTTTGGGTGAGTAGTATATCTCTCCATATTCTTCAAATAGTCGAGCTTAAAATCAGGTCTTCCCAAACATTATCAACTTTTTATAATTTACAGTGACAAAAATGAACAATTTGAGTGTATAAACTTTATTTAAAAGATTTAGTACAAAAATATGGAATGTACATTGTATGCAGTGTCTAAAATTAATATTATATACAATCTTTTTACAAATATCACACTTGTTACTTTCCGCAAAAAGTAGAAAATCAATATTATATATATATATGAATATAAAAAAATGATTTCATTATATAGTTGAAGATTATAGATAAGATGTAAAATAAACTGTTAGAAACTCACAATTCTCAGATATTTTCACATTGCCTTTGTGGATAAATGATATTTAAACAGGTCAAATTTATCTTAAACAGGTTAAATCTATTAAATTCTTTACCATTTTTAAGGTATTAAACGTGTTGGCATATGTTCATGAAAATAAATTGAACAAACTTATTTTAAAGAATTTTATCATCTTGTAAAAATAATCCAAAAATATTGTGAACAAATAATAAGAAATTTGAGAGAAAGGGCAGGTAGTTATTTTTCTCTGATTCTTTAAAATATAATACAACTGGAACGATTCTTTAATCAGGTAAAACTTTAATAGGTAACATAAAATCTACAACCTGGACAATGATAAATTTCGTGTTTGACACTATTTCTATTATATTTACAGAATGTTAAGAAAACATTTATGCATTAAAAATGAAACAACTTGCGAATTGATATTTACAATTTTAAATAAAAGCATTATTGCCAATGCTTAGATAAAGAAAACATAACATATATAATCAGAATAGGAATATGATTAAAATACAAAATACCAATATGATTAAAATACAATATACACACGGGTGCCATCAATCTTATCAAGGAGGGTATTACAAAATATCGTAACATCATAAAATTCATTTCATTGAGAATTTGGCAGAATTTTAAATAAAGATTTTAACTGGTAAATTCAAATATTTCAAGTCGTGTTTGTTTCTGAATATATCTCATAGGGCTGTCATCCTATATTTGAGGAACAGGGCCCCAAAAGAGAGGAAATTTAGCATAAGTTTTGCTAAAAAGAGGAATTTTGCAAGTTGACAAACTTAAAAAACAACAACTGGGATGAAATCGGCCCCAAGACACAGCCCTGTCTCATTACAAACAAGAACAAATGAATTGGAAAATAAGATACCCTCCTCAGAAACTTCAGATGGCTCCATAATAATGAATTATTTACATAATGTGCATAATAATTGTCCATTAAAACCATAACATTGAAGAAAACCAATGTAGATCACAGTGAAAGAAATGAAATATGGAAGAAATAATTATGGCCCTAATATTCCTAACATACTTAAATCAAATCTCAGACTCAACTCTCTTTACCACATCACATCATAGGTTTTTCAATATCAATCATGTTTTTACTCTCTTAAGAAATGTATCCTTGTATTGATTATGTGGACTCAAAACATAGGTCAAGGTTCCAAAAGAAAAATGATTCTATAATTAGAAAAGTAATTGTGTACAAATCATTGTTCTTGAGCAAATACTCAAGTATGTAGTTTTTCTCAAGAATAAAGTTTCTTTGGAATATTGACAAAAGGTTTTTATCAACACATTCTATTAGAAAATAGGCTTCGAAAAGGGTAAAAACTTCTATAATTAAATAAATATTGATGTTGTATATACTAAATCAGTTGAGATTGAGATTTTTGACTCAAGTACTTTTGTGATATTTGGGCATGGTCTGTTTTAAATGTAAAGCTCAGAATACAACAGTTATGAGAATCAGAAAATAACACTGTATAATGATAAAATGTCCAGAGTACATTCAATTGTCCGAGTTTATATACAAATGAATACAATGCACTTATAATCTTGATTTTTATGATACTATTCCACGGTTATAATTGCTCAAAGTGATTTGCTGAAATCAATTTTATTTGACCCCTGGATAGTGGAATGTATTTGTGTCTAATTATTGAATATACCAGTTTTATAATAGCACTTCTAAAAACGTCACCAAAATGTCTTTCAAATATAATCTAATATTTATGATAAAATTTATAAACCAAAATAAAGGCGAAAGCTTAAACTAAAAAATATATCATTTTTTATTATATGATGCTTTGCCACTTGTTAAAACACACATCATGAGTAATAAACATTTGAGCTAATAATAGAGGATGATGATGATTTAAGTGATAAAATCTCTATGAAAACTGATGTTTTCCAAACAGCATGGTTGCCATGGTAATCAGCATCAATGTCCAGCTGAAGGTTAGACCAGATGCCCCAGCAACTCGGCACTTCAGTGTATCGTACCTGAAATCAACAAGAATTCCAACATAAGCTTTGCAAATATCAAAATAATTTAGGGCTATTTAATTTCAAACTGGTTTTGAAGCAATATGTATTTAAAAGTCGCCTTGATTGAGTTAAACATTCACTACCAGGAAAAAATGCAATCTACGTTATTTTTGGCAACAACAACAATAACAGGAGACCTTTAAACAGGTGCCAAACCCATGCTGTTTTTTCTCCGTTGTCCAAGAGCCACAACTCAAGAAATATTTTAGCCAGTGTAATAGATAATGTTATTTGTGGACCAAGCCATTTAGAAATGAGGTTGTTTTCTCACTAAACTGCACCACAACAGTAAAGCTATGATAAAACCTATAGTTTTTCAACCCAAACAATGGCTATTGTCACAGGAACTTGAAAAATGCCCCCATTATGGCCGAGACCAGATGTTACAGTGCAATGGATTGATGAATGGACATAGCAACTGTATAGCAGCTTTTAAGGGCATTAAAATGTTAGTGCTAAAAAACCTCACATATTATAAGAACCAGAAAAAGATCTGGCGCCTGTTTAAATAAAGATCTGAACTAAATAGCGACATTTCCCTTATTTCACTACATTTATGTGTGAACTGTACTCTAGCCATTTCAAAAATTCACACAACTTGAAGATAGAAAAAATGGTATTTGCATTTGTGCTCCTCATACAAATTTACGATCAAGATCCTGTATTGAAACCACAACCTGGCGGCCAGGCAACGTTTCAATAACATATCATTGTCATAAAAACTACACTGCTTAAGAGTACTTGGGTACACCTGTATAATAATGGGCAGAATGTATGTATTGTCCTTATGACGTATATTGAAACCCTGTGTACGCCCAAAAAACAAGATGCTTCAAGATTAACGATCTTATGCTTTTATTGAAACAGGCCCATGGAATGGATATTTGATTTGTTATTGAGCTCGGCCCCCCTACAAAATTTTGGTTCAGATTACCGACCCTTTCTACGAAATAGGTGCCGACCCTACTGTTTTTATAGCTTGTTGATAAAATAGAAGTGTATTTTAATATGAAGTTTTCAACCTTGAAAACTTGTACACTATTGCTCACAGTATTCATAAATTGGCTCAAGGAGAGCATAAATTATTTGAGAAGCACATAGAGAGCTGATTTTTCTAAATTCTGTACCCTTTGGGTTTTGAGTGTATACAGAGGATTATTTTAATGCCATTCCCCAATGATGACTTGAAATGGGTGTTTAAACCTATCCAAACCATTTTTTTGGCCCTGGGATAAACAAAATTCCCCCTTACCTATTAGGCTTGCCATCTACTAGTTTGCTCCATTCCTCCTCCATCGTCTGACCGTGGAAGAACCAGGAGAGATCCTGGAACGGGTACTCATAGTCCTGTCGACACTCGCACTTGTACGCGCCCTGCTCGAAGCCCTTCCCTGGGAGAGGCACACACTGAAATACAGGAAAATATTGCATTATTTTGTGAAGTCATTACTTGTGGGTTTAAACACAAATATTACCAGTAACAGATATTTGAAGTTACATACAATGCTTAGAATACAGGATTGCATATATATACAACTATGTGTTTGAATGTTCTAAACAAAATAAGAACACAAACGGTTCCATAAAAAAAATAAATCCAGTGTTAGCAAGCTTCAAGCTCCAAATTTCTAGCAGGATAGCATACTAGACGACCACCATCCAAGTACGATGTTGGTTTGAATATGAATGGAACCTCTGATGATGCTTGTCCAGTTTACCTGACCATTTCAAATCTCAGGAGCATCAGAACAATCATGTATCCTTGACTCTAGCCAGGGCATTGCCCTCGACCCATAAAGGACCTCGCCGCCCTCAGCTTATTTTTCTTCAGGTTTTTCAAAATTTTCACTTTTCACCCACGAGATTGCTTAAAGTGATTGATGGCACCAGAGAACAACCACTGTGTATATTTCGTGATTATTCCGCCAGTGCCAAGAACCACCCCTGCATCAATGGTGCCTGCAAGATGCTTATGAATCTTCTGTATACCATCGTTGAAAGCCATAAACCTACTCCTCATTTCTGGATTCCAAAAGAACTGAAATCCATGTGCAGTTTTCAATAGTATTCCATCCCTGAGTGCCGAAAACCAACTCCTCTCTTTTGGATTACTGAATATCATGTCAGGTTTTAAATTTCATTAGTATTTTGTAGTTGAGCACCCAAAACCGGCATCCTCATTTCTTGTTTTCATATTTGTGTATCCAAGGATAAATGTATGTGTTTACCATGGCAACAGCATTTCTCATCTTTGTAAGAACCTGTCTCCGAAGGGCTCACAAGCAATCATCCTTCCAAGAACAAATTCTTCTGACCAAAGCAAAGGTTGTGTAGATATGTGATCAATCTTGTCTGCAGGATTATCATATACTGTCTATTGCAAATTAAAGTATAGGCCTTCTTTCGATTTTTCTTTTAATAGATTTTTTTCATGTTATTTTTTCCCTGTTTAATTAAGTTTCCAATATCTCATTTTCACACTGATCTCCAAGCATTTGTTGTCTAAAGATCAATTTCTTTTAAAACATTACTTTCCTCCGCGTCATGTAAACGAAATTAAAAATTAAAATCTACATGTAACGCAATCAGCAATAACCAAGTAACATCGGAAAAATATTGTTAATTGAACAGGCTGACATTTTGAGCGTTTGATTTTTACTTTCCCTTTTCCTTAATTGACAGCAAAATTAAAAAGCCACTGTCCCTCTTAATAAATCATCGTGTTGAAGAAAAAGGGTGGTTTCTAATGCGTTGCATCATGTTCACCAATGGCTTGATTTTGCAGATAATAATGTCACAGGTAATTACATTGTCATAATTATAACATAATCAATGTACTTACATATTGAGACTTGAAGTCACATTTGGCTGTATTCTTGAAGGCATTTGGCACGTAGAAGTCTGCCGGACATTGGTTAAGGTCAAGTTCTTTCAGCTTTACATCAACCGAGATAACTCCTCTGGTAAAATAAAATAAGGAAATGGTTACACACGCAATATCAAATAATTTTGTTATAGGAGTCACTTAACCATCTCTATTAATTACAAAGACAATATTTATTGGCTGATGTAAGTATTTGTATTTATTCTATTTTTTGTTGCATTTTTGGTATTTAACATCAATCACTCGCATTGCTAGTATCACAAATGCTCATTGAGCTAGTGTTTAATTATATCTATTATAAATAATACATGGGCTGTGGCTTTAGTTTTACAAATAAACTATTAAACTGAATTGAAATAATGTTATTTTTAGAATTATATAACATGCATTTGTAAGAATAATTACTGGTTACTTAGATAAAACAATTATTTTGTGTATTCTTCTTGGCTACATGATTTTGTAATAAAAGTTTGTCTGAACAGGATTCTAAGGTTTTTGTCATAGAATGACATAGAGAATGTTTGATATGAATGACTATGTTTAATACAAATAACTTTAATGGAAGAAAAATTCTTCTTACTTAAATTCAATCTGCGTCTTGACGCTGTTCAGGCCAAAGAATGGTACGACATATGTAGACACCCAGTCATCGACCATCCCGTCACATTTGAACTCGGGTCTTAACCACTCCCCATCTTCATAACTTGGAGCCCTGTACGTGATTGGGTAATGCTCAAATCTTATCGAACTTGTCGAGTTTGGTGAGGATCTGATCATTGGTTTATCAATGAATTTCTTCAGAACATGGAAATTTGTCAACCAGCGATGTTTCATGCGTTTAAACCATAGCTCATCAACATATCTGTTTTGAAGGCCAGCTGTGTCGATAGCTCTGTACGAATCAAGACCGTCTGCCTTGTTTTGTTGTCGGAACGAGTACGGACCGAAAAACTCTCTCGTGAGGGTATTTGAATACCTAGGATCGGTGGTGTTAACAGGCGGAGCCACACGGAATTTGTACTGGTCAAAAAAAGCACCAGCACTTAGTACTTTAAAGTCACCCATCACCATGGCCAGAACTTCTCCAAAGATGTGTGTCTCGTTCAAACGTCGGTCTCCTTTCAGATTACCAAACTGTTCATATTCATCAACGTTTTGTAGGAAATTGCTTAGAAAATGAGCCAATCGGAGGGCTGTCCTTCCTTGTGGCTCAAATTGTGTCTGTACACCGTAACCAGCATCACCAGGCAAGAATCGATCGGTCGGTTCATAACTTCCACAAGTATCAGCTGTAATTTCATAAAACCTTTTTCTGATGTCCATCATACGGTTCCACGACCCGACTTCAAATGATTCTCGCTTTTTACGAATGTGTGGCGTTTCCTCCGCATATCTTTTTATAAATTTCTGACGAATCTGAAGGGTCATGTCGATATCTTCCGAGCTCGCATCCCTTCTCTTGCGCTTGGCGACAAGACGGAGTTTGGGATTCGCTGACATCTCAACTGGTGCACTGACGATGGCCATGAACTCATTTTTCTTGTTGACGAGGAGATCGGTAGAACGTTTCCGACGTGTAACAAACTCTGGAGACTGGATCGGTACCACCAGCATATCTGAAAAAAGTTGTTCCAAGAAATATAAAAAAATCTTTCATATTGAATTGTTTCAATGGTAATCAAATCAGAATTATGATCTACAAAAAAATATTACGTACATACATTATTTATTAACAGCGCAGATTTTATTTCTGCACGCAGAAATGATCTATTATATATATAATTAAGTCAGAGCTGTTTTTGAATGGAAATATGTTAAATAATTTAGGACACTTCTACTCTTTTAGAATTCAAAATAACAATATTTGTGATTATTCCAATTTGCCCTTTAAAAAGAAAATAACATCTAGAAACAATTCAGGCACTTTCAAAAAGAAAGTTTCTCATTTTCTTACATTATCCATTGTAATTAAATGGCATAAAACCAAGCCAACTTCACAATTCAGTGCAAATTGGCCAACTACAACTCGAAGTATATAGCAGTTTTCTTTTTATAACAAAATTCTGACCATAAAATAATGTGATTCTATCAGTTAATGAAACTTTTGAATGGTTACATTTTTATGCCACAGGGAACAGAAAAAAATTGATAATTCAATTAAAAATTGAAAAACAAATATTACACATTTTCATTTGTAATAACCATGCATAGTACTGTTAATTATAGCTTGAAGCATTTAGTTACCTGTGCAAAGAATTGGATTTTTTTTTATCTTAATTGATTACTATATGAATATTTAATAAGCAATTCTAAACAGCAATAGTGATTTTCTCCTTTCCAATTCAACAATGAATTAACTAACATATGCTTTGGGCTATATTATCGCTCTTCTGTCAAAAGTTATGACTGTAATTACATGCAATTTCCATTTCATTTGTTAACAGCAAAATTGCAGTTATAGTATGTTAAATGCTCTTAACTGACCGACACAATTTCATTATTTTATTTCTATTTAACAAAACAAATGTCAAGACAAAATAATTGCATTGTATTACACTGGGTTTTTTTCAGACGATTTGGCAGTTGAAATTCGGCCTTATTCCCCAAAATAAAACTTAATCATTTCAACAACTGCACACTTACACCACAACAAGCTTTTTAATAAACAAACATTTCCATTTATTATTATTAATGCATTAATTTTGACACATTGATATAAATACCATGTCTTCAACATCTATACAGCTTGAACCTGTTGTCTTGTGTCAAATTATTTATGTTTTTCCTCCCAACTAAATCTTAAGTTTTTGGGCTTAAAAAAGTATTGCTTTCTTTGTACTTTGGCACATAACTTACTAGAGCACTGTGTTTAAAACGCTGTCCTGATGACTGTCAGTCAAAAAATAGTTATTAAAGACAGAGTGATGGGCCTTGCTGAATGGATATATATATTGTTCTGAGTTATGGCAAAATAAAACTTTCACACTATGCTTCCATTGACTCCAAAGACACCTTGCACAATACCTCAACTTTTTCTCTTCAAAATATCAAAAGACATGCCAATGGAAAGAAAATCAGTCTGGTAACATTTAAATTTTAAAGAATGACAATTCCTGGCCTGGCGCAAGTGAGTTTGGTTGGTGGTCACCAAGCCGGACAAGTGGGTTTCCTCCGGGTATATACTCTGATTTCCCTCCACAACTCAATACTCGCCTTAAATTGTGCATGGGAGTGATTGATATGATGTTGCTATACCTTGATTCACAATCATTTTAAAATAAATAAGTTAAAAACTAAGAAAAAAACCTTTAACCATCAAAGTAAATCATTTACAACTTACTTTCCACTTTAAGACAGTCAAACCCACTCTGGTACTCTTCCCAAGTTGCCTGTTCGATTTCCCAACCCTGGAACGGCCCATAGTGCCACCATGGGTAGTAGTACCCAGGCAGACAGACACACTGGTACCCGCCACGCCGAAAACCATACCCGCTTATTGGCTCACACTGAAAATGGAAATTATTAGATAATATAAATTATAAATTATATTTATAGGATTAAAAATACTACTCTCCATGCTGGGAACCATACCAGCTTATTGGCTAACACTGAAATAATAATAGTTTTAGGACTGGAAATACTACTCTCCATGCTGGAAACCATACTTGTAAATTGTCTTAAACAGAAAATGTGAATTATTTGACAATATAAATGAAAGTTTCAGGAATGAAAATACTACCCTCCTCGCCGGAAACCATACCAATTAAAAGTTATAGGATTGAAAATACCTCAAACAATACAAAGTGTGACGAAGCTAGGGTAACAATATCAAGGTACTCTCCAAGCTGGGAACTACTACTTTATTAAAAAAAAAATACAGCCATCCTATTTTGAAAGAAATAAAATTTCAAACACCGGATCATAAACAACTGTTACTTTGGATCAAATTACAGTTATTCTGCTTTTTCTATGCCATCAATTCTAAACAATGTACATTCAAACAGCTGTCACCCGCATCACATTATGTATATAGAATTTAAGACAGGTAATTTCAAGCAATTTTGAGCAACAATGATATCGGCAATCATATGAAACTCATGTAAAATAAATGCTTCTTTTTTCAAACAAAAGACATGAATCAGTGTGTTTTCTGTCCAATTTAAGGCCAAAATTCCAACTCATTCCTGGTCAATGATGGTACAAATGATTTTACTACAGAAAGAAAATTTGCCATTTTGATTTTTCTCTTTTATAGGAAGATATAAAATTGAGGTTGAAAAAATATATTTTACAGAAATCACACTGCACAAAAAGGTGTCTGGGTATAAAACATTTTTTTTATATATAAACTAACCTTTTAGAATAGTTTACACTCTTTGTTTATTTCTTAAAGCATTCCAGGTCTTTAATGTATACCTAAAGCAAAAGTGGGAAATCACAAATTGAGACATAGCAACATATTTTTTCCCAATTTGAAAGACCCTGACCAAATCTTCCTAAAATGGTGCAGAAGAGCACTGTGGAGCATTTTATATTGTTTGAAAACTGATTTGCAACTCTTGTTTACAAGAAGGATATTTTGATATTATTACTTGAAACGAAATATTTTGAAATCGCAATGGCAATCGAGTTAGAAAAATTATTTGGACAATTAATTCACTTAATATTTACTTTGAACTAACATAAAATGCAATCAGAAGAATTCTGTAAAAAAGCTATCCAAAAACTTATGATTGTTAAAAAAAGCTAAATTACCTTTTGGGCTTTCAAAAAGTATCCAAAAATGATCTTTAATCATATCAGTGAATTCCCCTGTCAAATTATATTTCTTAAGTTGTATTTTACCAACAGTTTCTTTACAAGCACACTTTAATATGGCTGTTTTAATGACAAAACTAATTATGATTCATGCATGAAAATTAATTCATTGTACAAAAAAACATATCCTTATAACGAAAAAAAAAAGCCACAAACCTTTATCAATCCATAATTCAATCCAGTACAGACTGTTCTCAACAGCTTGCTTGAATGTACTTGGATCAATTAGAAACTTTCTAATTTATACCCCTCATATCCAACCAAACATAGGGTTTATGGCACTTTTCAAACTTACTGGACTTGGAGTTGAAATAAACAGCCCAAATTGACATTTTAATGCAATTCCCTTCACAATACACATTCAATCAGTGTGACAACCTGTTCAAGTAGTTTTTCAGACATTTATTCATCCAAAATGCAGATTTCAATATTTTTCCATTAAATTGTCTGTGTTTACTACAAATCAATATCAGGTAAAATAAACAACCAATCAAGTTGCGAAAATCTCTGGGAAAACAAACGTTTAATGGACAATTTTCTTTGTGGATCAATGGATTAGTATTCCATTATTAGCTGTAACAATAGACTATGAGTCAATATTTAGATCAAGTAAAAGTTTGATTAATTGTTTGTTCAGAAATCCGCATATCAATAAAATTGAGACTCGATCAGAATTAATGTCCATTCTTAATATTCATTGATTAAATATTCAGGTTTTCCATTTTGTATTATTATAACCAGAATTTCATGATTCAGATATGTCGCCTGCCGGAATGCAATGTACAATTATTGCAAAGGCTAAATAAATATATTTCAAAATTTGTTTGTTTTAACATTTTCCAGATGAATATTGAGAAATGGTTTCAGTTCATGGAAAAAAAATCCATGAATTTTTTATGTTAGGTGTTAAAATAATATGTTTGTTTCTTGTTTCATGTTAAGAAATACTGGTAGGCAGGTCACAGGTCTGAAAATCTTTCTTTTCTTTTTTTATTAAGCAAATTGTTTCTTAAGATTTTTCTGTAGCCCAAAACTATAAATGATATGCTTAAGAACATCTTTACGATCAATACTAGCATCACTAGTATAGTTAAAAGCGAAAAACACATTTTATTCTTTACTATTAAAAGAAAAAAGAGGCTTTAAACTACCTCTTTAAACACATTTTTTTTAACAACTGACTGTAGGGTCGGCACCTTATTTGTATGTACGGTTGGGTTACCTGAACCAAATGTAGTTTTTTTCAGGCCCAAGCCATGTTCACTCTAAAAACTAAAAAACTCACTTGAAAATGAAAACTTAACCCCCCCCCCCCCCCCAGCCTGATAATAGTCTTATATTACCTGAAACATTTAACAAGCTCTAAACAAATCATTTCAGAATGGGTATCAATATCTATAGGCAAGTCCCCAAGCAATGATGAAATTAAATATTTAATTCATGTTACTATTGTTGATGGAACAAAGCATAGAAATTTATCATCCCCATAAAACTTTTGTTCCAACAAAGATTATGGACGGAAATATTATTAAGATTGTATGATTAGCTTGGTTCAATAGTAACCACATACCAAACACATCATAAACTTTTAATAGCCTCCTCAATAAACAATTTGCGATAAAGATTTGCATGGTCATGTAAATAAGTTTCATTGTATTAATTTTTGAATTTTGAAATAACTTATAAAGGATTACATGAAGTGTCTTAAATCAAATGGCACTTGAAATAACAACCTAACAATGAACTTTGTTGTTGAGTAAATTCTTCAATTGTTTTGGGCCAGAAAAAAGCTAGATGGAAGTCTGCAGAAGAAAGCCCAATGCACTTTTGTATAATAATATAGTTATATAGGCAGGGGGTATTTTTCTGAATATACATTCTCAATAAAGGCAATTTTATTGTTTCTTAAAGAGGCACTCCGACTCCAAAATATGATGTACCACTATTAATTCAATTGATTTGATTTCATTAAAAGGATTAATAAATATCGGAAACAATGCTTCTTATGAAAAATACCAAGTTTAATTTGAAAACAAGGTGCAGAAAACATGTAGTATTTCTATTTTGTGATTGCATAGTTGATCACTGTAAATATTTTAGCACTCAACAGTCATTTATTATTTGTGCGTTTTCAGCTATAAAAAACACTGTCACAATCTAAATTGTCATCAGTAATTAATATTTTCCATCAATGCATTATTTAGTAAGAAGTTAAGGTTTATCACTAAAAATTTATGTGTATGCAGTGCTGTAGCTACACTGAGGCACACCGAGGCAGCTGCCTCGGTGTTTTTTCGGCACATGACAATTTCTATAACTCTAAAAATAACTATTTTCGTCTTTCTTCATTTGCCTCAATGTTCACAAACCATCGTGGCGGAATGTCTATATTTGAAAAAAAAAACTGAATATTAGATATAATAGAATACATTCTACATGCTGTTTAATGTTGACTTATTGATTATGTAAAGTGACGTTAAAGTTATATGTGTGACTTTTAGAAGTAGGTTTATGGTATTGGTAACAAAGCCTCATATGATTGTGACAGTAAATTTTTTCTAAATGCACATTTGTTTTGTCTAAATATATGTAAACCGTGTAGAAATAACTCCAACTGTATCAAAAGTTATAGTACTAAAAATGTTGAAATGGGGGGGGGGATGCCCCCAGACCCCCCTAGACCATTCTGCCTCGGTGTTTTTTTAAGTCTGGCTACAGCACTGGTATGTATTGATTTTAGATACAGTGTCACTTTCATAAATAAACTAGGCATATGAAATTCTTAGAAGACAAATGTTTCAAAAGTGTCATTGAAGCATTTCAACTAGAGTCCAATGTTGATGTGATTTAAATTTTCAATCAGGTAATGAATGCATTCATCCAATGAACAGCAAAAACAGCAATTCCAGTTATATTAAACACTCAAGTTCTCTCCCTTGGATTTCCTAAGCTGGCCATTAAATCATAAAACAAATTAATTTTAATCCTATTAGCTTATCTTACATGATTAAAGTACTCATTGGGCAAACACCTAAGGAGCCTGCAATGAAGTTCTGGTCCAAAAGATTCATTGTTTGGAGCCTGCAGGCTACCGAAATATTCATTTGGCTACATCCATTCTTAAATGACTGGTTTAAAGGGTTTCCGTCACTGGCTGGAAATGAGATGACAATAACACTTCTATATACATTTTATGTATACCATAAGACCATTCTTGTATTGTTCTGAATGTGCACTACTGCTCCCTAAATAATATATAAGGACAACATTGATGTCATTTTCAGGTTATGAATGCAGTTGGGCTGTTTAAAGTGTTTGGAGTCCGAAAGGTCTTGGTAAATGAATATTACTTTTACCAAACCAGTGTTTTTTCCACTTTTAAGGGAATGATGTCAATGTGTTTCTTAACCATTCAACAAACCTATTTATATATTCATGACTGGCACTATATTGCTTCATTTACTAATTGTTTAGATGTTAATAAGGGGACGTTTAACCGTTTACCTAAGTAGGGGAAATTTAGATACTTTTTCATGACAGGAATGGAGTCGAATTTTGGTGGCAAAAAGGGCTGAAAAAACACTGAAAACTATGCAAGTTTGAGCCTACTAAGGCAAAAAAAAAAGGTTTGATAAGGGTTACAACCCTTTCAAAAACAGGTATGGTAGGTTGGCTTTTTGTTTATTTTAAAGCTTTAAAGGTTTTAAACTACATATTATAACACACAATAAAATAAATAAATAATAGGGGTCAGCCCCTATTTCGTAGGTAGGGTCAGGTAACCTGAACCAATTGTATTTTTTTTCGTCTCTAGCTTAGCTTACCATCGTTGTAGGACGACACCTATGAGTGCCGGCAAACATGTTCTCATCCTTGGCGTTTCCCTCGCTGATTGGGCACTGGTTTATGTCGATACGTTCAAACTCCCCATCCATCCCAACCACTGCCACAAATCTTGAGGGTAAAAAATAGTACATGTATTAAACATTATAATTTGCATTCAACAGTTATCAAAATTAGACTTTTGGCTGAACAAGCCTGAATTATTCTTATATTGCTTGGCATCATTTTATTTTAACAAGCCCTGCTATATAAAATTCAGAATTTGAGCATGCCTAGAAAGCACTTTACAAGTGCTGGGCTTGCAAACTTGTGTTTATTTTGACCACTGATACAAAACTGATTATAGATTAATTAATAACAAAACACATGTTTATTTAAGCATGTACAAACAATTATCAAGTCCACCTATTATTCTGAAAAAAAAATCATGTTTATTTAAAAAATATAATGGGAATTTTAAATTTACATCGGGGGGTAAAAAGTATGCTTTAGCATTGGGAATGGGCCGAATTTCGACCCCAAATTAGTCTCTTTTTTTTACTGTAATCTGTTGGCCCAGGTAATATTACTGTGCATGAATTGCTTATAACTACAATCATCATTTTTCAACAAAGGCAACATAGTAACAAACGAAAACAAATATATCTGTAATTTAAACCTTACAAAAATTATTACAGATGTATTAATTGTTATGATAATTGCTTGAGCATCATATATTTAAATGGCTCTGGCTTTTTCTGTTTTTAAGGTAGCAATGGATCCTTTGGAATACACTATGAAGTTGTTTTTTCTTATTATTTTGAGGACTAACAAATTAAATATATCAGGTTGAACAGAAACCTTTTGAGTGCAAAATGCAAAACGCTTAATATAACAGACCTTGACCGTTAACATGTAATTTCTTGACCATAAACGTTGATATCACATAAGCGATACAAGTAATGACTAATTGATTGTGACCAATCTGAAGAAAACAACACTTCAAACTATTGGCATTTTCCACAATAAACTCTAGACAGTTGAATTGACATATTTTAGATATTGTACTTTTACAGACCAATAAAATATTTTTATTCATTATCTATAATTAAATATCTGCTAAATATCGAAATAATTTTTCCCTGACAGGTATGTTATTTAGTAAATAAAGATAAAACTGTACAATTTCAGTTTTAATTAATAATTTATAATTTTCATTTGACCTCAAACAATTTAATCATAACTATTTAATTAAGACATAATTATTTATTATACTACAGTCTGTGATTTGTCTGGCTCATAGGGGTAAATTTAGCTTTATGTTAATATTACATGATAATACTAGAAATAATATTTTGTCATTTGTAATTAAATGAAAACTGTCTACCATAGTTGTTTACCATCGTTATTTTTCAGTTTTAGCTTCAGTAAGGGTTGAATAATAATCTTGGCAAAATGGGAAATTGTCAAACTAGGGTTTTATTTAGTTTAAATGAGCCTCAGTTAGTCAGTTATTTTTCAAGGTTTGATTAACTTTCCAAACAAATAAAACTTAACTTTACATGTAATTGTTTCATAAATATTGAAAACAGTGAAAATATATAGACATGCTTTTACTTATAGAATTACAGATTTATTTTCATCAAGCAAGTATAAATGACTGATCAATGTCCTAGTCATTTTTAATGTCTTTACTCAATATTATTTACATACATGTAAAATGGATATGTACATATAATTTGGCCAGTCCCATTAAGAAAGAACATGAATGAAATATAAGCTTCTAATTAACTAATTTTAAGTGCACATTTAAATTGCCTTCCAAAATAACTAGGCCTGTTTAAAAAGTTATAACCAGCCATGTTTGATATTTAAGACCAGCCATGTTTAATATTTAAGACTAGCTATGTTTGATATTTAAGACCAGGCCTGTTTGACCTAACAGAGGTTGAAGCAAAAGCCTTTTTATTTCGTTACTCAGAACAACAGGTCTGCTCACATCCCTTCTACGTACCTTGGCCTTCGGAGATGGACCCATGGAGAGTATCGCAGCATGTAGTCAACGACGGGCGCCGACATCGTCGTGATCCAGCGGTTTGATCGCCCACAGTCGTAGTATGGCTTGGTGAAAAGCACGGGAATAGTTATGTCTTGATCTTGTTGTCCTGGCTGAGGTGGTCCGAAGAAAGGGATACCTGTGTAATCATCACGGATGAATTTTCCCGTTGTGTTGGAGAATTTGATTCCAACAGAATATGTGAACTTTCGCAATGAGTCTTTGTAGCCCTTGTCATCAGGCCACCAAAACAATGGTTTCTGTTGTAAGGGGTCACTGGGGTCATATTCATATCGAGTATATGGGGCATATTTGTAAGTCTCTGCCGTGTAATTTGTGACTCTTCCAGCAGCATAGTCTTGGACCTCAATAGTACGGTTTGTTGGTTCTCTAAGCCAGTTGGTTGGTTCATTGTAATCGTCCGCACGCCAGGCTCTAGGCCCAAAAAGGGGCAGAGTACTATTAAAATCTACAGTTGTATACCAGTTGGGGTATGTACAATTATTATCGAAGAGCAGCGAGGATGCGTTAATAAAACCCTGACTGGCTGAAACATCAGCAGCAGCTGACATGTACAAGTACATGAGACCTGGTTGATGCTGAAAATCCCCCGATGTATTCATGCGCTGATAAATAAAGCTATAGAAGAAAGCTCGATTGAGAGCCATATTGTGCATATGCATCAGCATTGATCTATTGCTGAAAAACTTTGTATTAAACAGTTTTGTGTAAATTGGCACATGGGACACTGCATCTTTGGGCAATTCTAGTTCAGACCGTGGCTTTGAACGACAGTTTTCTGGTGTTACGGAAGTCATTTTGTCCATGATAACATCAAAAGCATCTTTCTCCATCCACGAAAATGGACCTGCACCGACCAATGTTAGGGCTAACAGCGCCCAAAAGCAAACAGTCAATACCTTATTTAGACGCTCCATATTTGGTTTACCTTAACAAATTAATTTCACAACATTTTACAAAGATTTTCTGGTGAAATTTCCTAAATCGTCATTCCATTTCCTTTATCGTCTTCTCAAAATGGCGGCCCAATGTGTTCAATTATTCAAACCGACGCTTCCGGGGGTGACGCACAGGTGTGTTTACCTGTATACAGGTAAATTTTTCAGGTAAATACAATTTAAGCGGAAGGATAATAGTTAATTCAACAATATTAATTATATCTATTCTACATATTTTGATTTATTTTCACTGATGTCCTCTTTATTTATTTATTTTGAATATGCTAAATTACCTTTTGATGAAAATTTATCATAAAATTCCCTATGTGGAGCCCCTAATTATAAACGAGGGACATTGATTTCAGAGCCAGGTGATATAAAATATTCGCAATTCTTCAAATAACATTGATTCGAACTTGCCTCAGACATTCATAATAAAAAGTATTCTCTACTTTTCTGTCCGAAACGAAATTTAAAAAAAATAATTGTATTATTTGTTAACAATATTTGTCATCGAAATACTTATCTCATTACTCATACAGGTGTGATCAACGGGAGATAACTCATTCTTGTTTAGCACCAATTGTTCAGAGGATTGCGTCCCATGTAACTGTTCAATTAATCAAACAAAAACCTGAATGATTATGCATTATCAATTTGCTTGATTTTTTGTAACTGTTGAGGCATGAATATGTGTTATTTACGCTGTCTATATATATGTTTCTTGAAGAAATGTCCACATGCACGAATGTTGAAAATCTCTCATAAGTACAGAATGATTTGTAGGGTTCCTGATATCTCCCCCGACCCCTGTATGTATATAGAAAATATCGCATAAGTACAGAATTACTCATTGGATACTTGATGTTGAAATGCCCCCTGTAGTACAGTTGAAAAATCTCCCATAAACTTGTACAGAATCACTCCATTTATACTTGATGGAACACCCTCTCTGGCCTGTACTGCTGTTGAACGCCCCATGTAGTACTGTTGAAAATCTCCCATAAGTACCGAATCAATCCATTGATACTTGATGGAACTGCTGTTGAACTCCCATACATAGAAAAATAAGTGAGAAAATGACTTAAATGCTTTAAGAAAAACCGACCCATTAACGCTCTGTTGAAAATCCTTTTGGATTGAAAGCGTTCCAAGGGATCCAAGGGGTCTTGATAAAATTACCCCCAGACACTAGACAAAACTATTCTCGAGTTATCCGTGGTAAAAAAGGGTTTCCAAAACATTGACGGTGACCTTGATTTTCTTGAGTCATTGTGCAGACAAGCCATGGTCCTCGACCAACCATCCAGCTAACTGACATACATTTCCAAATCAATATGTATCTTTTCTTCAGAGGGGGAATGATACACTGTTACCCATAAATATGACTTACCACAATTAATTCAATTGTTTTAATATACCGTAAAGGATGAATAAATGTCAAAAACACTGGTTCTTAAGAGGGATACCGTGTTTAAATTAAGTTGCAGAAATCACGGTATTTCTTCCTTATGAGACGATAGTAGATCACAGTAAATCTTTAAGCACTCATCAATCTTTTAATATTTGTGCGTTTTAAGCTATTAAATACACGGTTACAATCTTGTTATCACTAATTAATATTTTCCATAAATGCATTATTTAGTTAGTAGTTAAAGGTTTATCACTCAAATTTTATGTTTGTTATACATGTGTATGTATTGATTTTGAATAAGAGTGTCATTTTAAGTCAGAGTAAATAAAAACTGCATATGGACTGGGACCATAACAAATCCTACTCCCAGATATGGACTGAACGAAGCAAAAACTCGACTGATAAGTATTTTATTTCCAGCACATTATAAACATAACTATATAAAATAACCATGCAAACTGGCAATTATATATATCAAGTTCTAAACGACCAATGCCATACAATACATGTTATTTTCTTTGTCGAAAAATGTGAACATCATACCAGTGGCGTAGCTACATATAGTAGCCTTGTAGGCCTACATTTTGAAAAATTTAAATAACCCAAAAATGCAAAAAAACTAATAGCTACTCAAACACATTGGGCAACTCAAAAGTTTGTTGTTTTTTAACCACTAAATACCCCAAAAAAGAAGACAAAATGTGTCATTTAATATAATTATATTGGTCAATTTTTGGAGTAAATATGTTAGGCCAATTTGAAATATAAAGAACTTATAAGACATAGAATTTGTTGAAATAAAACTCTCTTTTTTTGTCCTACAACTACTTAATATGGAAATACACTTTCGATTAATCCGAATTCAATGTTCGATTTACAATAATTGTCTGATTATCCAACACTAACACATACATACTGTCTAAGTTTATGGATGAAAGAAAGAGTATCTACCCCCGAGGCCAACACCAAGGTTATGAAATTGTCACCCCTTTTTTTCTTTCAAAAACAGAAAAAAAGCTTACGGAATTAATTGGACAATAGTCTGTTACCAGTTTATTCGACATAGGATCTTACGTTTTTTGTCATTTAATACAAGAAAATACAGAACGAGTTATTTTTCCATAAAGCGTTGCTTAGTTTTTGTATTAAATGGCAACAAAGGTAAGATCATTTTTTTCACGTAACACACTCCTTACATAAGAATGAAGATTGTTTTATTTTTAAAATAATTGATGCTGAATAAGAAGGGCAAATGTCATCCATGTCGATTTATTACAACACACCATTGACAACGCCCATCCACAAATTCTTGTGGTCCTTCTGCATACTGTTAATAATGTTGCTACGATGTTTGAGAGCATCAGCCTCTTTCACTGTCGACATGAACGCCGATTCAACAGCTTCACGTCCTGGACAGTGAAGAAGTTGCCCTTCAGGAAACGCCTGCATGATAAAATGTTCCTGTTTAATTAAATTGCATATTACACCAGCTTTACAATGAGCACTAAGTTTTCAGTAGTTTCTTTTTTTAGATCTATTTTAGTAATTGAATAGTTTATTTCTATACAGAAGTCAAAGTTAAAACAACTTCACAACCTTGACCGTGAATTAGTTCTTCATCTTCTTAAAAATCCTGCATGATACAATTTGTTCTTGTTGAAATAAATAAATATAACACCAGCTATACTATGTGGTCACTTGATGAACAGAAAGTTTCAGTATTTTCATCGTTCGAACAAAAATGATTTACTAATAGTATAGAAGACAAAACCTTATGCAAGTTCCATTGTTTAACACAGGGGCGTTTACATAAATTCTTCTAGGAGCGATTTGGTACAAACATGTAGAAGAGACTATAACAGTGCAGTACTTCTAATGGAAAATGAAACTGCCTTTAGCTGCCCAATCTAAATTTAAGGCTTTAATTTGCCACCATAATGACATATCATCAGAGCTATCAAATATTACTTGATTTAATATAACATGTAAACTATGCATACCAGACAAATGTATGTTCGTGTATGACACTTTGATTCAATAATATTGATTACCTAAAAGTGCATCGTAAGTTTCCATGGTAACCCGGAGTCTAAATGCCCATACATATCATACAAAACACCAATGGGACAGTTCCTGTAACAAAAATGTGCAAATGAAGTTATGACAAGAGCGCTGCGCTGTTTTCTGTAGAAAAAGAGGCATAACTGCACAACTATTATAACCAGAGTTACTTCTATTGGATAAATGTGTCAATTTGTATGCGCACATAAAATAATTCCGGATATGACGTCCTTGATATTGTAGCAACAAATTTTTGCACGCTGATGTTTAATTTGGTTAGCAAAACGGGCCCTACAGTGACAAACATATAATTGGTATAGTTTAAAACAGTGAAATATAATTTCAATTTTATTGATAAATCTCTATTAACTTCCGGCAAACATAAAAAACTATATATTTCTATCATTATTTTTCCTGTTGGGTAGGTAGATTCTGAAATCGTTACATGACTCTAAACAATGAATAAATTTGGTATGGCCTTTTAGTGTGAGAGAGAAAAAACAGTCCCTCAATCTCACCATTTTAAAGGTTGCCATCACACTCAAGCCACATTTCTCCCGCGGTTTCTTTGTCCACAATACTGGGAAAAATACTTGGAGACCTTTTCAGTCACCAATGGGAAGTAACTCTGTCTGGGAACGTGAGCCTGAAATTGGAACATGTTAAGTTACTACTTTCTTTGCATTTTAGTTCGATTTACAAGACAAAGGAATACTGAAAGTAATCACTCTCGAATCCATTTCATTGGAAGAAAGAAAAAAGTATTCATGATATCCTTTTTGAGAAGCCATGAAAAACTACCCTTGGTGGTGATCGAGCCCACAGCCTCTCTCAGTGAGAAGCAGACACCTAAACCACTAGACCACTCTCAACCTTACTTGTTTTGGTAAGTCTGCTGCTTTCAAAGGAGTTGTAAATGTGCACATTTTTGCCATCTAATCACAAATAAGTGTGCAAGATAATATCAGAAGATTAAATTCCAAATGTCAAATAAATAAAGATTTTCCTTTCATATTCAAAAATGTTGTTCATGTGACTTTTTAATTCTTTGGTACTTTGATTTTACTCTCTTATTATTTTTTTTTTAAATACAGCAAAATATCGGGTCAACTGAGTAACACAAAATATTAAATGCTCTTGCCTGAAGCGATTCTGGTTTAAAATCAATATGAGACTCAGGGATCAACAAAGTAGGAGAGTGGTCAACTGTCAGCAATCCTTAAGGAAGTTTTCTTAAACTGTCGTCTTCTCCATATTTTGAGCTGAGGGAGATTAGTTTCCTTAAACTGCCAGGGATTCCGTATGGAGCTGTTTCCTTAAATTGTCAGAATTCCCTGTATAATGAGCTGACGGAGAAGTTTCACTTAACAGTCAGACCTCCCTATATTTTGAGCTGGCGGAGAAGTGTTTGCTGCACTGTCAGACTTCCCTGTATTTTAAGCTGACGTACCCGTTTCCTTAAACTGTCAGTCTTCCCTGTATTGTGAGCTGAGGGATAAGTTTTCCTAAACAGTCAAACATCACCATACTTTGAGATGAGGGAGAAGTTTCCCTAAACAGTCAAACATCCCCATACTTTGAGATGAGGGAGAAGTTTCCCTAAACAGTCAAACATCTCCATACTTTGAGATGAGGGAGAAGTTTCCCTAAACAGTCAAACATCACCATACTTTGAGATGAGGGAGAAGTTTCCCTAAACAGTCAAACATCCCCATACTTTGAGATGAGGGAGAAGTTTCCCTAAACAGTCAAACATCCCCATACTTTGAGATGAGGGAGAAGTTTCCCTAAACAGTCAAACATCCCCATACTTTGAGATGAGGGAGAAGTTTCCCTAAACAGTCAAACATCTCCATACTTTGAGATGAGGGAGAAGTTTCCCTAAACAGTCAAACATCTCCATACTTTGAGATGAGGGAGAAGTTTTCCTTAACTGTCAAACATTTACCAACTTTGTGTTTTGGGAAAACTTTCCCTAAACGATCAATATTCTATGGATTCTAAGCTGATTTTGGAAACTCTCAGACTTCTCTATATTTTGAGTTGAGGGAGAACTTTTTGTACACTGTAAGACTTTTACCTATTTTAAACTGAGTGAGAAGTTTCCCTAACCTGTCTGTCAGACTTCTACCTATTTAGGGCTTCTCTATACTAAATGAAGAAGTAACAGTAAACAATTTCCAAGTATTAAGATAAACAAGAGCGCCTCAGAGCAAACATTCCTCTGTTCTTTTCAGTCAATAAAGGGACAAAAATCGACACCTACTATAGGCCTTGTTTTCCCCATGAGCACATTATCACTGTTAACATGTTAACATGTATACAAAGTTCTGTGAATATCTCAACAGTTATTTAGCTGGAGTTATGGACCTTGATGTACATGTTCGTATTGTCACTGGCAACACGTGTACGAATTTTCATTAGACAATCTTGAATAGATTTTAAGTTATTCCCAAGGTTCAAATTTGTGCCGACGCCGATGATGCAGATGAAGTCAGAACCAAGGCTTTGACAATTACCTGAACTTGACCTTTGTATTTTAAAAAAACAGACGATCTTAAAAAAGGGTAAAAGGTGTGGACAGACAGAAAGAAAGACACAAATAGACAAATAGGTGATTACTTTAGGGTACCTAGATTGTGTTTAAGCGTGACCCTATTGATACACAGTTATGTATAGAATATGAAGTATATCTTAACAATTTCGCAGTGGCCTTTTCTTCAAAATTGTGTGTTTGGTTGTTTAATCTGACATCGGACTTTGGCTAAAAGAATTAAAGTATAAACATTTTGTTTTATATTTCTGTTTATTATTTGAAAGCAGACCATTTCTTATTTACAAACACATTTGAATATAAACAAATGAAGAATTAAACAATGATAAATTAGTACTAGCTTTAAAGTGACAGATGGAATCTTGCATGTAAAAGAACAACAACAAAACTATTTCACGATAAAAGTGATCTTAAAGTAAAAGTTATATTATTTAAATCAGACGAAAGCTTGTTCGATAAAAAATATCAGCAAACACATTTATTTTAAACTCAATAACATAACCCACTACGAAAAATAAAATATTGTTATTGAAACACTGTGTTTTTAACACACGAATATTATAAACGCATGTATCGTGTTTGTACAAATGATATTTGGAGAACATATATCTGATAAGATATACTATTATTTTCGAAATTAATAGCTTATCTGTTCCGGTTTTGGAATTAGTATTTGCTTTTGCTATTAAAAAGTTCAATTCAATTGATAACACGAATATTATATTCAACTGAAAATCAAGGTCTTACGATATTGAGTACACTCATTGATAAGATAGCCCCCTTAAATATATTTAAAATCTAAGCTCTTTTAATAAAAAAAATGAATAGGAAGATGTTACATTGATGAAAACAAGTATGAAACTTATATGGGCTGTGGACCAGGGTTGGTATTCATAAAACATCTATGTCATTTCCTTACATAATTCGACTTATGAAGTTAAAAATCTCACTGATCATATTGTATAACCAAATACAAGCTGAATTTATAAAGTGGCGTAATATAGCCAGACTTATTGCTGAAGAATTTAAGATTGATAGGAGAAATTTATGTTATCTGTCAGTAATAAAACAACGCTATCAGGTTGTTTGAAGACTGATTTTAGAAAAAAATATGATAATTTCTCCTGCTTTATAAATTTGTACAAGACTTAAAATTATCTAATTGAACAATGACTTGACGGATTTGGCAACTTTTATCTAACTCAATAATGAACTTTAATTATAAACACCTGCTTATTCAATAGGAAAAATGCAAACACCATGTGAAATATAAAATATCAAGACAAACTCTGCAACATCGAAAAACAAAACAACTAAGTAAGATAAAAAAAAATACATTATATGTGAACAAACATGTAACGTTTCATAACAGCACGAAAACAATGTGAATGCAAAATACATTGACAAATATTAACAGAACATCTACAAAACATGACAAAACGTGTATCAAAAATAATAAAACGTTACACCATTAAATTGAAACTGTTCATGAAGTTCATTATGGAAATTTTAGAACAACTAACACTACTATTGTACTAGTTGTGTAACTTCAATTTAAGTTCTATACCTTTCAATTCTCAAACATGTTTACCCTTGTTTCCTCATTTCTCAAACCTTCAACTTTTATTTTTCAAACATGTTTCTTATTAATTCATCATGATCAAACTTCTGATCTTTTAAACATGTTTCAAATTGTTTCTATATTTCTCTAACTTTTCATCTTACACTTCTAAAAACGTCCCCCCCCCCCCCCCATTTTCATTGTGATAAATCTTCTCATATTTTGTTTCTTAAAAGTTTTATTTTGATTTAAAGTTTCATACTTTTTCGCTAAAAAAGTTTCTTCTTGATTCATCATGATCAAACCTCTCATCATTTATTCTCAAACATGTTTCCTACATTTTCCTTTGCTATATAGGTCAAAAAGGAATTAATTATCCTCAACCACGTAAAAAGGAATGATAGAGCATACAAGAAATAATATAAATTGTTACAAAACAATATAATGTATATAACAAAAAAAACAAGACACCCTGTCATTCAACGAAAAACAGGAATTCAATTTGCACAATCAGAAAAAAATGAGCAAATTGGAATAAACAACATTGAACAAATAATCAAGAAATTATTTTTAAATACCCCAATACATGTACATGATAAAGTTACAGCCTGGACTAGCCAAATAACAAGGATTTTTCACCAAAGACCCTAAAATGTTACCTTATTCTATAACCTTAAGACATGGGCGACACCTTGTCATTGAAGACATTTTGCAAAATAATTTTGAGATCGCCTTATGCATGGCCACATTGTTGACGCTAACCCAAATGCACGCTAGCACTGCTTGCTCGCAATAACCTTGGTTTTCCTGTTAAAATATGCTTACGTCAATAATAAAACTTATGCCATCCTTGTTTAATTTAACAATTGAAGTAAACATCTTAGGCATATTATTTTGCAAACCAGAGTCCAATTCAAGACAGCTTGAAGACAGTTAAAGTTTCACTCGCACTGTGTCCAACCAAGAGGGTGGAGGTCTGTTCACTGAACCACACTGACTGAGGCTTACACACACCATCAAACTGTCTTGCCACTGTGGCCAGCTTTCGTCTCCCATCTTGGTTTACCTGTAACACAGTGTCAGACGCCCTCCCACACACAAACACATGACCACTCGGGCTGGCACATAGTCCAGTTGGTTCTTGTAAGTCAGCATCTTCTAGTGTAGAAAGCACTCGACCAGTTTTATCAAGTGTAATCAATTTAGAAGCATCTTCATTTGTTACATAAATTCTCTCCCCATCAATAGAGACAGCACATTTGTTCACCTCCAAGCCAGAACCATAGGTTTCATAGATTTTTTTGACGAATTGTCCCTTAATTGTGTACAGGTATATGGCATTACTAGAGCTAAGAAACAGCTGGCCCTGATAGTGGGCAATGGACCAGGTTTTAATGTCTGTGGTAAAATTTCTCACTGCATGTAGCTCCCCTCTGGTCACTGTGATGAAATGGACCTCACAACGACCTGAATAGTTGAAAAGAGCTACAGCTACATCATTGTCTGTTATGTGACACAAATGTCGAGGAAATCCAGGAAGATCACAGTGATCAGTGACATGGTATTTTTTGTTCAGAAGTTTCACTCTCTTGTTAAATCCATCTGCAATAACCACCTTTTCACTGGGCAACACATATATACCTACAATATTGCAGACCATGTTATCCTCCATTATTTTAACATCATATTGAGCCGAACTCTGAGTCTGGAGCACATGAACACTTTCAATGTTGCCAAGGCTTTTCAGGTTTTTAAGGAATGTTACAACACTTTCATCTGATTTGAACTTCATTCCCCATTTCATCCGTATTTCTTGCACGAGACACTTCGCTTCACTCAATTTAGACTGGCATTTTTGGAATCCAATGAAAGAACTGGTCTCCCTGTTCTTGCCAGTGATCTGCTGAAGCTTCTCAATCATGGTATTGAGTTGGTCATCCATTTGAGCACAGGTTTCTAAATCATCTTTTATGGTTTTCTCTAATTCTTTCATCATGCTATCCAAATGTTCAACTGTCTTCTTCTCAAGCTGGTCCAAGATCGTGTTAATGTTTTTGCGGAGATCCTTCACTTCGGCAATGATGTTCTTGTAGGAGTCAATAAGTGAATCTTGATCTTTCGTTCTAACATTCTTGAGCTCATCCAGTCTGCTCCTCATCTTGTCTACTGCTGCTGGTAGCTGCTTGAACTCCGCTGTTTTCAGGAAGCCTTTGGCTAGGTCAGGCAAATGACTGATGCTGCTACACAGCCTGAAATACATCGACTCATGTTGATAACATGTATCACCATTTCGTGAAAACAATCCACAAAAATAACGGAATACTATATATCAACAAGTACACCAATTATTGCATACATTACATTTATATTAAAAGACTGAATGCCAGGATTTTTTTGGGTAATTTAACTCTGAAGTTGTTAAACACAGAAACACACAGACTGTTGTTTCTGACAACAAATACAGATATCTAACCCCATGCTTGCTTCCATCTTTTTATAGACATTTGATGATGGAAGATATTGAGTGAGTTTTGGGTGGTATGACGATGGCCTGAACATTATATCAAAGTTTCATGTTTTAAAGGTGTTTATGGAGCTGACATGAAATCTTGAAACTTTAACCTTGAACTGAGACATTGAGTTAACATTTTTTCTCAAGTTTCATTTAAATCTTTGACGAGTTTAATCTTTGACCTTAGACTGTTACCTTGACGTTGAGCAGGTGCACATGCTATGTGGGTTCTGCTTGTTGTCTTAATGTAGTGAACATTTGTTGCAAGTTTTATGAAATTATGAAAGGGTTTTAGGAAAAACGGAGCCGACACAAAATCTAAGACTTGAACCTTTGACCTTGAACTGTGACCTCTACCTTTAGCTGGCACACCTTGAACGTGATTTTTGCATGTCATCATTTGACACAAGCTTTATGAAAAACCTTATTAGGGTTTAGGAGATACGGAGATGACACAAATTTATGGTCAAACCTTTGACCTTGAACTTTCCCCTGGACTTTGAGCCGGCGCGCCTGGAAAGTGGATTCTTGATGTGATGGACATTTGACCCTAGTTTCATGAAAATTCTTACATTGGTTTAAAGGTACGGAGCAGACACAAAAGCTTTCAAACAAATCTAAGGTCTTAACCTTCAGTCGGCATGTATTGAATATGGGTTATGCACATTGTCTCAAGGTGGTGACTATTTGATCCGATCAAATATTCAAGGGATTTACGAAATGGTAAATGTACATAGTAAACGCATAGTGGGAGACATAAAAACAGCATATAAATTAACAGTGATCAGGTATGGTTAACTCTCACCTGTGGTTAAGGGCCACACATACACTGCAGCACAATTCCCGGTGGTAATCACAGTGGACCTCGAGCTTGTTGCCATGTTGGGCACATCTGTCCATGGAGAATCCCGTCCATTTCTGAATGTCTTTACGCCCATATACAACATGCTTCTTGAAATAATCCCCATGTTTCCTCACACACTTATCACACAGATAGTGTTCACACTGTGGGCAGAAGTGCTGGGCTTCAGTGTTAAGGTCATTTTCCTCACAGGTGGAACAGCTGTAGTCATGAATCAGGTCCGAACCTTTGTAAAATGACGAACCTCCAGCGGCCATGTTTATTTTTTATTATTGAGAAATAGCTGTTTATTTGTACGTTTAATTGTCCGTTGAAGATGCATTATGTCAATCAATACGTTCATAATGTTTCTAAAGTGAGTCTAATTCCAAAAAGTCCTTACTATCACAATTAGTATAAAGTGTTATAATTCACAAAATTTTAAACCGCCAATACTGTGACAAGTTTAAACTGATAGTTGATAGTTGGAAATGTTCCAAATATATTACTCAGCCAGGAAGAATAAAAATCGAAGATTACCTTTGTCTTTAAACCTACAAGACCAAGATAAACATACCGAACAAGACTCAAATCAATAAAAAAAAATGCATCCCTTGTTTATAAGTATCTCCCATGGCCGAGGGTGTAATATTGGTTCATCCCAACCCGAGCATTGGGTTTTAAGCGGAAATGAGGGTTGGGGTGAATCTTTCTTGCGTACCGTACGGACGTGTGTTTCCGGTCATGTGGCCAGTGCTGCAAATGCCCCTCTTACACCCCCACATAAGATGAGTCACGCAAAACAACGCACCACTTCTAATTTCTTTTATTGTATGGTTTATCAAAAGTATATTGTGCCGGTCCAATATTGTGCAATCAAATATATAAATATGCAAAAATTTTTTTATTAAAATTGAAAATAAATGATCGTAAAACGCGAGTTTTTGAGGAACTATTTGATGTCAATAGTGATTTAAAATTACTGCGCTTTATGACGCCAGTAAACAACGTCGCACCCGTTTTTTTGTTGTTTTTTGGGTGAAGTGTACAAAAAAGCGTTTCCTACATCAATTTTATCAAATTGATAATTTTAGATATGCAACAAAAATATCAATCATGTTTTTCCGATCCGGATCGAAAAATCCGACCCTCCGGCACGCTGAGTGACCGGTAACTCGGCAAGCCTCGTTACCAGCTAACGCGCGCGCCCTCGAGTCGGGCTTTCCTATCCGTACCGGAAACACATATTAGCCACTTATAATCTTGCGTAGTGGGAAAACTTTGCGTATAGATATGAGATAATTTGTGGTCGCCATGGATATGCGTGCTGTGATTCAGATTATGTAAATAATCAAATCTTCTCTAAATAGTTCTGAGGAGAGGGCAGCGATATTTTTTGAATGGAGCGCGTAAACTATTAATTGGTGCCATTTGAAGCGAGAAATAATTAGCTTCGCTTTAAATATTGCCATAAGATAGCTTTCTATGATGTTACAGAGGACGGTCTTCAACAAGGGTACTTGTTTTTTTAGACTTGTTTTAGTTTTACCCGTGGGCAAGATAAGAAGTTCCAGCATTACCAATTTTTAGGATCTACTTATCTGAGGTGAGAGAAATGTATATCTAGCTTGACCCCTGTCAGTAGTTTTCAGGATTATCAATTCAAAATATTGATCAGACACTAAATTACTGATATTAAAGGGTGAGAGTGGCCTAGTTGCAAAGGTGTTCGCCTCTCACCCAAGAGGTTGTGGGTTTGATCAACACCAGGGTAAGAATGACCTAGTGGTAAAGGCGTTCGCCCTTCACCCAAGAGGTTGTAGGTTTGATCATCAGCAGGGTAAGAGTGACCTAGTGGTAAAGGCGTTCGCCTCTAACCCAAGAGGTTGTGGATTTGATCATCACCATTGTAAGAGTGGCCTAGTGGTAAAGGCGTTCGCCTCTCACCCAAGAGGTGTAGGTTTGATCATCACCAGGGTAAGAATGACCTAGTGGTAAAGGTGTTCGCCTCTCACCCAAGAGGTTGTATGTTTGATCATCACCAGGGTAAGAGTGACCTAGTGGTAAAGGCGTTCGCCTCTCACCCAAGAGGTTGTAGGTATGATCATCACCAGGGTAAGAGTGGCCTAGTGGTAAAGGCGTTCGCCTCTTACCCAAGATGTTGTGGGTTAATCATCACCAGGGTAAGAGTGGCATAGTGGTAAAGGCGTTCGCCTCTTACCCAAGATGTTGTGGGTTAATCATCACCAGGGTAAGAGTGGCATAGTGGTAAAGGCGTTCGCCTCTTACCCAAGAGGTTGTGGGTTTGATCATCATCAGGGTAAGAGTGACCTAGTGGTAAAGGCGTCCGCCTCTTTCCCAAGAGGTTGTAGGTTTATCATCACCAGGGTAAGAGTGACCTAGTGGTAAAGGCCTTCGCCTCTTAACCAAGAGGTTGTGGGTTAATCATCACCAGGGTAAGAGTGGCATAGTGGTAAAGGCGTTCGCCTCTTACCCAAGAGGTTGTGGGTTTGATCATCACCAGGGTAAGAGTGGCCTAGTGGTAAAGGTGTTCGCCTCTTACCCAAGAGGTTATAGGTATGATCATCACCAGGGCAAGAGTGGCCTAGTGGTAAAGGCGTTCGCCCCTTACCCAAGAGGTTGTAGGTATGATCATCACAAGGGTAAGAGTGGCCTAGTGGTAAAGGCGTTCACCTATTACCCAAGAGGTTGTAGGTTTGATCATCACCAGGGTAAGAGTGGCATAGTGGTAAAGGCGTTCGCCTCTTACCTAAGAGGTTGTGGGTTTGATCATCACCATGGTAAGAGTGGCATAGTGGTAAAGGCGTTCGCCTCTTACCCAAGAGGTTATAGGTATGATCATCACCAGGGTAAGAGTGACCTAGTGGTAAAGGCGTTCACCTATTACCCAAGAGGTTATAGGTTTGATCATCACCAGGGTAAGAGTGGCATAGTGGTAAAGGCGTTCGCCTCTTACCTAAGAGGTTGTGGGTTTGATCATCATCAGGGTAAGAGTGACCTAGTGGTAAAGGCGTCCGCCTCTTTCCCAAGAGGTTGTAGGTTAATCATCACCAAGGTAAGAGTGACCTAGTGGTAAAGGCCTTCGCCTCTTAACCAAGAGGTTGTGGGTTAATCATCACCAGGGTAAGAGTGGCATAGTGGTAAAGGCGTTCGCCTCTTACCCAAGATGTTGTGGGTTTGATCATCATCAGGGTAAGAGTGACCTAGTGGTAAAGGCGTTCGCCTCTTTCCCAAGAGGTTGTGGGTATGATCATCACCAGGGTAAGAGGGACCTAGTGGTAAAGGCGTTCGCCTCTTTCCCAAGAGGTTGTGGGTTTGATCATCACCAGGGTAAGAGTGGCCTAGTGGTAAAGGCGTTCGCCTCTCACCCAAGAGGTGTAGGTTTGATCATCACCAGGGTAAGAGTGGCATAGTGATAAAGGCGTTCGCCTCTTACCCAAGAGGTTGTGGGTTTGATCATCACCAGGGTAAGAGTGACCTAGTGGTAAAGGCGTTCGCCTCTTTCCCAAGAGGTTGTGGGTATGATCATCACCAGGGTAAGAGTGACCTAGTGGTAAAGGCGTTCGCCTCTTTCCCAAGAGGTTGTGGGTTTGATCATCACCAGGGTAAGAGTGGCCTAGTGGTAAAGGCGTTCGCCTCTCACCCAAGAGGTGTAGGTTTGATCATCACCAGGGTAAGAGTGGCATAGTGATAAAGGCGTTCGCCTCTTACCCAAGAGGTTGTGGGTTTGATCATCACCAGGGTAAGAGTGACCTAGTGGTAAAGGCGTTCGCCTCTTTCCCAAGAGGTTGTGGGTATAATCATCACCAGGGTAAGAGGGACCTAGTGGTAATGGCGTTCGCCTCTTACCCAAGAGGTTGTGGGTATGATCATCACCAGGGTAAGAGGGACCTAGTGGTAATGGCGTTCGACTCTCACCCAAGAGGTGTAGGTTTGATCATCACCAGGGTAAGAGTGGCCTAGTGGTAAAGGCGTTCGCCTCTCACCCAAGAGGTTGTATGTTTGATCATCACCAGGGTAAGAATGACCTAGTGGTAAAGGTGTTCGCCTCTCACCCAAGAGGTTGTATGTTTGATCATCACCAGGGTAAGAGTGACCTAGTGGTAAAGGCGTTCGCCTCTCACCCAAGAGGTTGTGGGTTTGATCATCAGCAAGGTAAGAGTGACCTAGTGGTAAAGGCGTTCGCCTCTCACCCAAGAGGTTGTGGGTTTGATCATCACCAGGGTAAGAGTGACCTAGTGGTAAAGGCGTTCGCCTCTCACTCAAGAGGTTGTGGGTTTGATCATCACCAGGGTAAGGGTGACCTAGTGGTAAAGGTGTTCGCCTCTCACCTAAGAGGTTGTAGGTATGCGGCGTTCGCCTCTCAACCACGAGGTTATAGGTTTGATCATCACCAGGGTAAGAGTGACCTAGTGGTAAAGGCGTTCGCCTCTCACTCAAGAGGCTGTGGGTAAATCATCACCAGGGTAAGAGTGACATAAGGTTTAAGATGATCGTTTCTCACCCAAGAGGTTGTAGATTTAATCATCACCAGGGTAAGAGTGACCTAGTGGTAAAGGCGTTCGCCTCTCACCCAAGAGGTTGTGGGTTTGATCATCACCAGGGTAAGGGTGACCTAGTGGTAAAGGCAATCGCCTCTCACCTAAGAGGTTGTAGGTATGCGGCGTTCGCCTCTCAACCACGAGGTTATAGGTTTGATCATCACCAGGGTAAGAGTGACCTAGTGGTAAAGGCGTTCGCCTCTCACCCAAGAGGTTGTGGGTTTGATCATCACCAGGGTAAGAGTGGCCTAGTGGTAATGGCGTTCGACTCTCACCCAAGAGGTGTAGGTTTGATCATCACCAGGGTAAGAATGACCTAGTGGTAAAGGTGTTCGCCTCTCACCCAAGAGGTTGTAGGTTTGATCATCACCAGGGTAAGAGTGACCTAGTGGTAAAGGCGATCGCCTCTCACCCAAGAGGTTGTGGGTTTGATCATCAGCAGGGTAAGAAGGACCTAGTGGTAAAGGCGTTCGCCTCTCACCCAAGAGGTTGTGGGTTTGATCATCACCAGGGTAGTAGTGGCCTAGTGGTAAAGGCGTTCGCCTCTAACCCAAGAGGTTGTGGGTTTGATCATCACCAGGGTAAGAATGACCTAGTGGTAAAGGTGTTCGCCTCTTACCCAAGATGTTGTGGGTTAATCATCACCAGGGTAAGAGTGGCATAGTGGTAAAGGCGTTCGCCTCTTACCCAAGAGGTTATAGGTATGATCATCACCAGGGTAAGAGTGGCCTAGTGGTAAAGGCATTCGCCTCTCACCCAAGAGGTTGTAGGTATGATCATCACCAGGGTATGAGTGGCCTAGTGATAAAGGCGTTCGCCTCTTACCCAAGAGGTTGTGGGTTTGATCATCACCAGGGTAAGAGTGACCTAGTGGTAAAGGCGTTCGCCTCTTTCCCAAGAGGTTGTGGGTATGATCATCACCAGGGTAAGAGGGACCTAGTGGTAATGGCGTTCGCCTCTCACCCAAGAGGTTGTGGGTTTGATCATCACCAGGGTAAGAGTGGCCTAGTGGTAAAGGCGTTCGCCTCTTTCCCAAGAGGTTGTGGGTTTGATCATCAGCAGGGTAAGAATGACCTAGTGGTAAAGGTGTTCGCCTCTCACCCAAGAGGTTGTGGGTTTGATCATCACCAGGGTAAGAGTGGCCTAGTGGTAAAGGCGTTCGCCTCTCACCCAAGAGGTTGTGGGTTTGATCATCACCAGGGTAAGAGTGGCCTAGTGGTAAAGGCGTTCGCCTCTCACCCAAGAGGTGTAGGTATGATCATCACCAGGGTAAGAGTGACCTAGTGGTAAAGGTGTTCGCCTCTTACCTAAGAGGTTGTGGGTTTGATCATCACCATGATAAGAGTGGCCTAGTGGTAAAGGCGTTCGCCTCTCACCCAAGAGGTTGTAGGTATGATCATCACCAGGGTATGAGTGGCATAGTGGTAAAGGTGTTCGTCTCTCACCCAAGAGGTTGTGGGTTTGATCATCACCAGGATAAGAGTGACCTAGTGGTAAAGGTGTTCGCCTCTCACCCAAGAGGTTGTAGGTTTGATCATCACCAGGGTAAGAGTGACCTAGTGGTAAAGGCGTTCGCCTCTTACCCAAGAGGTTGTGGGTATGATCATCACCAGGGTAAGAGTGACCTAGTGGTAAAGGCGTTCGCCTCTCACTCAAGAGGCTGTGGGTAAATCATCACCAGGGTAAGAGTGACATAAGGTTTAAGATGATCGTTTCTCACCCAAGAGGTTGTATATTTAATCACCACCAGGGTAAGAGTGACCTAGTGGTAAAGGCGTTCGCCTCTCACCCAAGAGGTTGTGGGTTTGATCATCACCAGGGTAAGGGTGACCTAGTGGTAAAGGTGTTTGCCTCTCACCTAAGAGGTTGTAGGTATGCGGCGTTCGCCTCTCAACCACGAGGTTATAGGTTTGATCATCACCAGGGTAAGAGTGACCTAGTGGTAAATGCGTTCGCCTCTCACCCAAGAGGTTGTGGGTTTGATCATCACCAGGTTAAGAGTGACCTAGTGGTAATGGCGTTCGACTCTCACCCAAGAGGTGTAGGTTTGATCATCACCAGGGTAAGAATGACCTAGTGGTAAAGGTGTTCGCCTCTCACCCAAGAGGTTGTAGGTTTGATCATCACCAGGGTAAGAGTGACCTAGTGGTAAAGGCGATCGCCTCTCACCCAAGAGGTTGTGGGTTTGATCATCAGCAGGGTAAGAAGGACCTAGTGGTAAAGGCGTTCGCCTCTCACCCAAGAGGTTGTGGGTTTGATCATCACCAGGGTAGGAGTGGCCTAGTGGTAAAGGCGTTCGCCTCTAACCCAAGAGGTGTAGGTTTGATCATCACCAGGGTAAGAATGACCTAGTGGTAAAGGTGTTCGCCTCTCACCCAAGAGGTTGTAGGTTTGATCATCACCAGGGTAAGAGTGACCTAGTGGTAAAGGCAATCGCCTCTCACCCAAGAGGTTGTGGGTTTGATCATCACCAGGGTAAGAGTGGCCTAGTGGTAAAGGCGTTCGCCTCTCACCCAAGAGGTGTAGGTTTGATCATCACCAGGGTAAGAATGATCTAGTGGTAAAGGTGTTCGCCTCTCACCCAAGAGATTGTAGGTTTGATCATCACCAGGGTAAGAGTGACCTAGTGGTAAAGGCGATCGCCTCTCACCCAAGAGGTTGTGGGTTTGATCATCAGCAGGGTAAGAAGGACCTAGTGGTAAAGGCGTTCGCCTCTCATTCAAGAGGTTGTGGGTTTGATCATCACAAGGGTAGGAGTGGCCTAGTGGTAAAGGCGTTCGCCTCTAACCCAAGAGGTGTAGGTTTGATCATCACCAGGGTAAGAATGACCTAGTGGTAAAGGTGTTCGCCTCTCACCCAAGAGGTTGTAGGTTTGATCATCACCAGGGTAAGAGTGACCTAGTGGTAAAGGCGTTCGCCTCTCACCCAAGAGGTTGTGGGTTTGATCATCAGCAGGGTAAGAGGGACCAAGTGGTAAAGGCAATCGCCTTTCACCCGAGAGGTTGTGGGTTTGATCATCACCAGGGTAAGAGTGGCCTAGTGGTAAAGGCGTTCGCCTCTCACCCAAGAGGTGTAGGTTTGATCATCACCAGGGTAAGAATGACCTAGTGGTAAAGGTGTTCGCCTCTCACCCAAGAGGTTGTAGGTTTGATCATCACCAGGGTAAGAGTGACCTAGTGGTAAAGGCGATCGCTTCTCACCCAAGAGGTTGTGGGTTTGATCATCAGCAGGGTAAGAAGGACCTAGTGGTAAAGGCGTTCGCCTCTCACCCAAGAGGTTGTGGGTTTGATCATCACCAGGGTAGGAGTGGCCTAGTGGTAAAGGCGTTCGCCTCTAACCCAAGAGGTGTAGGTTTGATCATCACCAGGGTAAGAATGACGTAGTGGTAAAGGTGTTCGCCTCTCACCCAAGAGGTTGTAGGTTTGATCATCACCAGGGTAAGAGTGACCTAGTGGTAAAGGCGTTCGCCTCTCACCCAAGAGGTTGTGGGTTTGATCATCAGCAGGGTAAGAGGGACCAAGTGGTAAAGGCAATCGCCTCTCACCCAAGAGGTTGTGGGTTTGATCATCACCAGGGTAAGAGTGGCCTAGTGGTAAAGGCGTTCGCCTCTCACCCAAGAGGTGTAGGTTTGATCATCACCAGGGTAAGAATGACCTAGTGGTAAAGGTGTTCGCCTCTCACCCAAGAGGTTGTAGGTTTGATCATCACCAGGGTAAGAGTGACCTAGTGGTAAAGGCGTTCGCCTCTCACCCAAAAGGTTGTGGGTTTGATCATCAGCAGGGTAAGAGTGACCTAGTGGTAAAGGCATTCGCCTCTCACCCAAGAGGTGTAGGTTTGATCATCACCAGGGTAGGAGTGACCTAGTGGTAAAGGCGTTCGCCTCTCACTCAAGAGGTTGTGGGTTTGATCATCACCAGGGTAAGGGTGACCTAATGGTAAAGGTGTTCGCCTCTCACCCAAGAGGTTGTAGGTATGCGGCGTTCGCCTCTCAACCACGAGGTTATAGGTTTGATCATCACCAGGGTAAGAGTGACCTAGTGGTAAAGGCGTTCGCCTCTCACTCAAGAGGTTGTGGGTAAATCATCACCAGGGTAAGAGTGACATAAGGTTTAAGATGATCGTTTCTCACCCAAGAGGTTGTAGATTTAATCATCACCAGGGTAAGAGTGACCTAGTGGTAAAGGCGTTCGCCTCTCACCCAAGAGGTTGTGGGTTTGATCATCACCAGGGTAAGGGTGACCTAGTGGTAAAGGTGTTCGCCTCTCACCTAAGAGGTTGTAGGTATGCGGCGTTCGCCTCTCAACCACGAGGTTCTAGGTTTGATCATCACCAGGGTAAGAGTGACCTAGTGGTAAAGGCGTTCGCCTCTCACCCGAGAGGTTGTGGGTTTGATCATCACCAGGATAAGAGTGGCCTAGTGGTAAAGGCGTTCGCCTCTCACCCAAGAGGTGTAGGTATGATCATCACCAGGGTAAGAGTGACCTAGTGGTAAAGGTGTTCGCCTCTTACCTAAGAGGTTGTGGGTTTGATCATCACCATGATAAGAGTGGCCTAGTGGTAAAGGCGTTCGCCTCTCACCCAAGAGGTTGTAGGTATGATCATCACCAGGGTATGAGTGGCATAGTGGTAAAGGTGTTCGTCTCTCACCCAAGAGGTTGTGGGTTTGATCATCACCAGGATAAGAGTGACCTAGTGGTAAAGGTGTTCGCCTCTCACCCAAGAGGTTGTAGGTTTGATCATCACCAGGGTAAGAGTGACCTAGTGGTAAAGGCGTTCGCCTCTTACCCAAGAGGTTGTGGGTATGATCATCACCAGGGTAAGAGTGACCTAGTGGTAAAGGCGTTCGCCTCTCACTCAAGAGGCTGTGGGTAAATCATCACCAGGGTAAGAGTGACATAAGGTTTAAGATGATCGTTTCTCACCCAAGAGGTTGTATATTTAATCACCACCAGGGTAAGAGTGACCTAGTGGTAAAGGCGTTCGCCTCTCACCCAAGAGGTTGTGGGTTTGATCATCACCAGGGTAAGGGTGACCTAGTGGTAAAGGTGTTTGCCTCTCACCTAAGAGGTTGTAGGTATGCGGCGTTCGCCTCTCAACCACGAGGTTATAGGTTTGATCATCACCAGGGTAAGAGTGACCTAGTGGTAAATGCGTTCGCCTCTCACCCAAGAGGTTGTGGGTTTGATCATCACCAGGTTAAGAGTGACCTAGTGGTAATGGCGTTCGACTCTCACCCAAGAGGTGTAGGTTTGATCATCACCAGGGTAAGAATGACCTAGTGGTAAAGGTGTTCGCCTCTCACCCAAGAGGTTGTAGGTTTGATCATCACCAGGGTAAGAGTGACCTAGTGGTAAAGGCGATCGCCTCTCACCCAAGAGGTTGTGGGTTTGATCATCAGCAGGGTAAGAAGGACCTAGTGGTAAAGGCGTTCGCCTCTCACCCAAGAGGTTGTGGGTTTGATCATCACCAGGGTAGGAGTGGCCTAGTGGTAAAGGCGTTCGCCTCTAACCCAAGAGGTGTAGGTTTGATCATCACCAGGGTAAGAATGACCTAGTGGTAAAGGTGTTCGCCTCTCACCCAAGAGGTTGTAGGTTTGATCATCACCAGGGTAAGAGTGACCTAGTGGTAAAGGCAATCGCCTCTCACCCAAGAGGTTGTGGGTTTGATCATCACCAGGGTAAGAGTGGCCTAGTGGTAAAGGCGTTCGCCTCTCACCCAAGAGGTGTAGGTTTGATCATCACCAGGGTAAGAATGATCTAGTGGTAAAGGTGTTCGCCTCTCACCCAAGAGATTGTAGGTTTGATCATCACCAGGGTAAGAGTGACCTAGTGGTAAAGGCGATCGCCTCTCACCCAAGAGGTTGTGGGTTTGATCATCAGCAGGGTAAGAAGGACCTAGTGGTAAAGGCGTTCGCCTCTCATTCAAGAGGTTGTGGGTTTGATCATCACAAGGGTAGGAGTGGCCTAGTGGTAAAGGCGTTCGCCTCTAACCCAAGAGGTGTAGGTTTGATCATCACCAGGGTAAGAATGACCTAGTGGTAAAGGTGTTCGCCTCTCACCCAAGAGGTTGTAGGTTTGATCATCACCAGGGTAAGAGTGACCTAGTGGTAAAGGCGTTCGCCTCTCACCCAAGAGGTTGTGGGTTTGATCATCAGCAGGGTAAGAGGGACCAAGTGGTAAAGGCAATCGCCTTTCACCCGAGAGGTTGTGGGTTTGATCATCACCAGGGTAAGAGTGGCCTAGTGGTAAAGGCGTTCGCCTCTCACCCAAGAGGTGTAGGTTTGATCATCACCAGGGTAAGAATGACCTAGTGGTAAAGGTGTTCGCCTCTCACCCAAGAGGTTGTAGGTTTGATCATCACCAGGGTAAGAGTGACCTAGTGGTAAAGGCGATCGCTTCTCACCCAAGAGGTTGTGGGTTTGATCATCAGCAGGGTAAGAAGGACCTAGTGGTAAAGGCGTTCGCCTCTCACCCAAGAGGTTGTGGGTTTGATCATCACCAGGGTAGGAGTGGCCTAGTGGTAAAGGCGTTCGCCTCTAACCCAAGAGGTGTAGGTTTGATCATCACCAGGGTAAGAATGACGTAGTGGTAAAGGTGTTCGCCTCTCACCCAAGAGGTTGTAGGTTTGATCATCACCAGGGTAAGAGTGACCTAGTGGTAAAGGCGTTCGCCTCTCACCCAAGAGGTTGTGGGTTTGATCATCAGCAGGGTAAGAGGGACCAAGTGGTAAAGGCAATCGCCTCTCACCCAAGAGGTTGTGGGTTTGATCATCACCAGGGTAAGAGTGGCCTAGTGGTAAAGGCGTTCGCCTCTCACCCAAGAGGTGTAGGTTTGATCATCACCAGGGTAAGAATGACCTAGTGGTAAAGGTGTTCGCCTCTCACCCAAGAGGTTGTAGGTTTGATCATCACCAGGGTAAGAGTGACCTAGTGGTAAAGGCGTTCGCCTCTCACCCAAAAGGTTGTGGGTTTGATCATCAGCAGGGTAAGAGTGACCTAGTGGTAAAGGCATTCGCCTCTCACCCAAGAGGTGTAGGTTTGATCATCACCAGGGTAGGAGTGACCTAGTGGTAAAGGCGTTCGCCTCTCACTCAAGAGGTTGTGGGTTTGATCATCACCAGGGTAAGGGTGACCTAATGGTAAAGGTGTTCGCCTCTCACCCAAGAGGTTGTAGGTATGCGGCGTTCGCCTCTCAACCACGAGGTTATAGGTTTGATCATCACCAGGGTAAGAGTGACCTAGTGGTAAAGGCGTTCGCCTCTCACTCAAGAGGTTGTGGGTAAATCATCACCAGGGTAAGAGTGACATAAGGTTTAAGATGATCGTTTCTCACCCAAGAGGTTGTAGATTTAATCATCACCAGGGTAAGAGTGACCTAGTGGTAAAGGCGTTCGCCTCTCACCCAAGAGGTTGTGGGTTTGATCATCACCAGGGTAAGGGTGACCTAGTGGTAAAGGTGTTCGCCTCTCACCTAAGAGGTTGTAGGTATGCGGCGTTCGCCTCTCAACCACGAGGTTCTAGGTTTGATCATCACCAGGGTAAGAGTGACCTAGTGGTAAAGGCGTTCGCCTCTCACCCGAGAGGTTGTGGGTTTGATCATCACCAGGATAAGAGTGGCCTAGTGGTAATGGCGTTCGCCTCTCACCCAAGAGGCTTTGGGTTTCATCCCCATCAGGATGAGAGTGGTCTAGAGCCAAAGATGTTCGCCTCTCACTCAAGAAGTTGTGGGTTCGATCTCAACAAGAGTGCCTGCCTCTCACCAAAGACGCTGCAGGTTTGATCCCCACCAGGGTGAGATTGGTCGAGTTGTTAAGGTGTTTGCCTGTCACCGAAGCGGTTGTGGGTTCAGTTCCCACCACAAGTGGCCTAGTGGTATATGTTTGCACCTCTCGCTCAATAAGTTGTGGTTTCGAATCCCACCATGTTCAGAGTCGTCAAGTGGTATTCGTGTTCGCTTCTCAATCAATAGGTTGTAGGGTTAATCCCCACCAATTGAGAGTGGTCTAGTTGTATAAAATTTTATAGTACCCGACGAAATGTCCCTAAATGACACATGTCGCGTGTCTAGTCATCACATTCACACCTCTGGGATTAGGGGCCAATCGTTGTAAAAACAAGATAAACGAGCTTTATAAACAACATCAGTGATGAAGGCAAAATGTGTTTTGTTCTCTTTATTGATTTTTTTTTTCGAATATTCGAATACCGATTTTGACATTCGAATACCAAACGTTTGATCGAATATTCGAATATTCGTTTGCATCCCTAGTATAAATGTTCGCCCTTAACCCAAGCTTAACCTAGTTTGTAGGCTGGATCCCAACCCGAGGTACATTCTCATGGTATCTCAGAAAGGACACCCCATGAAACAAGACACGAAGTTATTTATGTTTTCACAATCTAGCTGAAATAAATTGGTTCAAACTAAGCTCGTTGATAAAATGAGGTCATTATATTAATACATGTTCTAGAATTATGTATTGAAGAATCTGATTTGAGTTCCAAAAGAAAAAAGTTTTGCCTTTACAAGACTCTTCAATAACTTTTAATAATCGGATACCTGTGCGCATGTTAACTTTTCAGGTAAATACAATTAAGAAGAGCAGAAGGAAAGTATACCAGATTTTCTAAATGCTCATTTTGAATCATATTCACTGGTTACACTTTTACTTTAAGCTATTAAATATGAGGGCTAAGTTCACTTTTACAAAAAAGAGATCTCTGATTAGAAATGGGGTCATTGATTTCAGAGCCAGGCGTTATGAAATATTTGCAATTTTTCAAATAACATTGAATCCAACTTGCTTTAAGAAAATAAATTATAACAGAATGCACTCTCTTTTTGTCCGAAAAAATATTTAAAAAATGTAACATGTTAGTATTTGTAATAAAGTATATAACATTTGTCAACGAATTGTTTATCAAAATACTCATGCAGGTGTGATCAAAGAAAGACAACTCAATCTTGTTCAGCCCCATTGTTCCAGAGAGTTGCGTCACATGTTACTGCTGCTAATTTTTTGCATCGCTCCAACAAAAACAACCTGATTTATTAACATCATCAATTCAATTTGCTTGATAATGTTTCGTAATTGGCCTAAATATGTGTTGATATTTGATAAATTTTCATCAGTACAGAACCACGTGAAGATTCTTAATGAAACGTCCCCCTGTTCAATTGTTGATAATATATTACAAATACAGATTCTCTCCTTTGATAATCATATAATGAAATATCCCCGTAGTACTACAGAACGCCCCCTGTATAACTGTTTAAAATATCTTATAAGTATATCTCGGATAATTGATGAAACGTACACCTTGTTGAAAATTTCGTATAAGTACAGACCCCCTCAACCCCTGTAGTACTGTTGAAAATATCTTATGAGTATAGAAACGTTTTTTGGATACTTGATGAAACGCCCCCAGTATTACTGACTTACTGTTGAGAATCTCTCATAAATACAGAACCACTTGTAGGGTTTATGATTACCCCCGCCGCCTGTATTACTGTTGAAACACTCTCATATGTACAGAATCAATCCTTGAATACTTGATAAAACAACCCAGGTTCTGCTGTTGAAACACTCTCATATGTACAGAATCAATCCTTGAATACTTGATAAAACACCCCCGGTTCTGCTGTTGAAACACTCTCATAAGTACAGAATCAATCCTTGTATACTTGATAAAGCACCCCCGGTTCTGCTGTTGAAACACTCTCATAAGTACAGAATCAATCCTTGAATACTTGATAAAACACCCCCGGTTCTGCTGTTGAAACACTCTCATAAGTACAGAATCAATCCTTGAATACTTGATAAAACAACCCCGGTTCTGCTGTTGAAACACTCTCATATGTACAGAATCAATCCTTGAATACTAAATGAAACACCCCTGTTCTACTGTTGAAACACTCTCATAAGTACAGAATCAATCCTTGAATACTTGATAAAACACCCCCGGTTCTGCTGTTGAAACACTCTCATAAGTACAGAATCAATCCTTGAATACTTGATAAAGCACCCCCGGTTCTGCTGTTGAAACACTCTCATAAGTACAGAATCAATCCTTGAATACTTGATAAAACACCCCCGGTTCTGCTGTTGAAACACTCTCATAAGTACAGAATCAATCCTTGAATACTTGATAAAACACCCCCGGTTCTGCTGTTGAAACACTCTCATATGTACAGAATCAATCCTTGAATACTTGATAAAACACCCCCGGTTCTGCTGTTGAAACACTCTCATAAGTACAGAATCAATCCTTGAATACTTGATAAAGCACCCCCGGTTCTGCTGTTGAAACACTCTCATAAGTACAGAATCAATCCTTGAATACTTGATAAAGCACCCCCGGTTCTGCTGTTGAAACACTCTCATAAGTACAGAATCAATCCTTGAATACTTGATAAAACACCCCCAGTTCTGCTGTTGAAACACTCTCATAAGTACAGAATCAATCCTTGAATACTTGATAAAACAACCCCGGTTCTGCTGTTGAAACACTCTCATATGTACAGAATCAATCCTTGAATACTAAATGAAACACCCCTGTTCTACTGTTGAAACACTCTCATAAGTACAGAATCAATCCTTGAATACTTGATAAAACACCCCCGGTTCTGCTGTTGAAACACTCTCATAAGTACAGAATCAATCCTTGAATACTTGATAAAGCACCCCCGGTTCTGCTGTTGAAACACTCTCATAAGTACAGAATCAATCCTTGAATACTTGATAAAACACCCCCGGTTCTGCTGTTGAAACACTCTCATAAGTACAGAATCAATCCTTGAATACTTGATAAAACACCCCCGGTTCTGCTGTTGAAACACTCTCATAAGTACAGAATCAATCCTTGAATACTTGATAAAACACCCCCGGTTCTGCTGTTGAAACACTCTCATAAGTACAGAATCAATCCTTGAATACTTGATAAAGCACCCCCGGTTCTGCTGTTGAAACACTCTCATAAGTACAGAATCAATCCTTGAATACTTGATAAAGCACCCCCGGTTCTGCTGTTGAAACACTCTCATAAGTACAGAATCAATCCTTGAATACTTGATAAAGCACCCCCGGTTCTGCTGTTGAAACACTCTCATAAGTACAGAATCAATCCTTGAATACTTGATAAAGCACCCCCGGTTCTGCTGTTGAAACACTCTCATAAGTACAGAATCAATCCTTGAATACTTGATAAAGCACCCCCGGTTCTGCTGTTGAAACACTCTCATAAGTACAGAATCAATCCTTGAATACTTGATAAAAAAACCCCGGTTCTGCTGTTGAAACACTCTCATTTGTACAGAATCAATCCTTGAATACTTGATAAAACAACCCCGTTTCTGCTGTTGAAACACTCTCATATGTACAGAATCAATCCTTGAATACTAAATGAAACACCCCTGTTCTACTGTTGAAACACTCTCATATGTACAGAATCAATCCTTGAATACTTGATAAAACACCCCTGTTCTACTGTTGAAACACTCTCATATGTACAGAATCAATCCTTGAATACTTGATAAAACAACCCCGGTTCTACTGTTGAAACACTCTCATTTGTACAGAATCAATCCTTGAATACTTGATAAAACACCCCCGGTTCTGCTGTTGAAACACTCTCATATGTACAGAATCAATCCTTGAATACTTGATAAAACAACCCCGGTTCTGCTGTTGAAACACTCTCATATGTACAGAATCAATCCTTGAATACTTGATAAAACAACCCCGGTTCTGCTGTTGAAACACTCTCATATGTACAGAATCAATCCTTGAATACTTGATAAAACACCCCAGGTTCTGCTGTTGAATCACTCTCATATGTACAGAATCAATCCTTGAATACTTGATAAAACAACCCCGGTTCTGCTGTTGAAACACTCTCATATGTACAGAATCAATCCTTGAATACTTGATAAAGCACCCCCGGTTCTGCTGTTGAAACACTCTCATAAGTACAGAATCAATCCTTGAATACTTGATAAAACAACCCCGGTTCTACTGTTGAAACACTCTCATTTGTACAGAATCAATCCTTGAATACTTGATAAAACAACCCCGGTTCTGCTGTTGAAACACTCTCATATGTACAGAATCAATCCTTGAATACTAAATGAAACACCCCTGTTCTACTGTTGAAACACTCTCATATGTACAGAATCAATCTTTGAATACTTGATAAAACACCCCTGTTCTACTGTTTGAAACACTCTCATATGTACAGAATCAATCCTTGAATACTTGATAAAACAACCCCGGTTCTACTGTTGAAACACTCTCATTTGTACAGAATCAATCCTTGAATACTTGATAAAACAACGCCGGTTCTGCTGTTGAAACACTCTCATATGTACAGAATCAATCCTTGAATACTTGATAAAACAACCCCGGTTCTGCTGTTGAAACACTCTCATATGTACAGAATCAATCCTTGAATACTTGATAAAACAACCCCGGTTCTGCTGTTGAAACACTCTCATATGTACAGAATCAATCCTTGAATACTTGATAAAACACCCCAGGTTCTGCTGTTGAAACACTCTCATATGTACAGAATCAATCCTTGAATACTTGATAAAACAACCCCGGTTCTGCTGTTGAAACACTCTCATATGTACAGAATCAATCCTTGAATACTTGATAAAACAACCCCGGTTCTGCTGTTGAAACACTCTCATATGTACAGAATCAATCCTTGAATACTTGATAAAACACCCCCGGTTCTGCTGTTGAAACACTCTCATATGTACAGAATCAATCCTTGAATACTTGATAAAACAACCCCCGTTATACTGTTGAAACACTCTCATATGTACAGAATCAATCATTGGAGACTTTATGAAGCAGGTCCTTTAAGGGATGTATTCAATAATTCATTTACATCTAGCTTAAGTTTAAGAGTAGAATTTCAGTGTTTTCATTGGACTGTAAACATAATTTGCCATCTTGAAGCAGTTGCATTAAGAATCGTACCTAGAATTTTTCATAAATTTCTTAACGTCATTTTTGAACTTGATTTCCAAAAATATTTGTGATCAAATTGAAAATGTACAAATGTTATGAATATACCATAAAATTATTGAAAGTTAGTATTTCAGACATTTATAATAATCAAATTTTATGACCAATGAGATTCTAACTAAGGACAATAAGTGAGGATACACCTTTAAATGTTTTATGACAACCGTCCCAGTACCGCACTGTTGATAATCTATTATGGCTATTGGTATGACAAACGCATTAAGAATTCTTGATAAAATGACCCTATATCCTAGGCAAAATTATTCTCGAGTTATTGCATAGAAAAGGATTTCAAAACATTTACTGTGGCCTTGAGTTTTTGGGTCATTATGAAGATTAGACATAGTTTTTGATAAACCATCTACCAAACAGACAAACATTTCCAAATCGTTATGTATCTTTTCTTCAGAGGAGGTATACTAAAAAAAACTCCAAATATGAAAGTCAGAGTAAATAAAAACTGCATATGGGCTGAAGGAAACAAAAACATGACTGATTAGTATTTATTTCAAGCACATTTCATTAATATAATCATATAAAATAACCATTAACAGAAACACGATCATATATCAACAGTTCTAAACAATCATAGAAATTCATTGGCATATGATATTTTATTTATCAATGATCCAATTTTCATTGTCAACAAATTTGAACCTCATACAAAATTGTAAGAAAAAACATCCATATAATAATGCAAAACTGTATCATATGTATTAATATTTTTATACTTTTATTGAACCATCATTATCAACATGTTGATTATTACATTTAAGATATAAGTGCATTGTATCTATTTTATACTCCCCGCCAAGTTTGGCTCGTTTGACAATCAGGACGCATATATTAATCGACTGTTGTAAGTGGATGGTAATGCTCGTCAGTTCTTACTCCGCCAAACAAGGGATATAACTAAAATTTATTCGAGACAGAGCGAAGAAACTTGATACTGATATTAGTGACGGCCATAATAAGTCGGTGCAAAGAAGGTACAAACATACCAAAAAGACAAATATGTGTCATATAATATATTGGGCCAATTTTGAAGAAATATTTTGGGCCATTTTTGAAATATATAGAACTTATTAGACATACAAGTTGTAAACATTTATTGTCCTACTACTGCTTAGTACGGAAATACATTTTCGATTTATCCCGATTGAATAATCGATTTACAATACTAGTAATTGTCTGATTATCCAACACGTAAACATACATACTGTCTAAGTAAATGGATGAATGAAACAGCATCTACCGCCGCGGCCAACACCAAGGTTATAAAAATGCCACACCTTTTTATCTTAGAAAAACAGAAAAAAGCTTAAGGGAATTTATTGGACAAAGGTCTGTTACAATGTTTTTTGACATAGGATATTACATTCGTTGCCATTTAATACAAGAAAATATAGAGCAAGTTATTCTTCCGTCAAGAGTTTCATTTCTTTTGATTTAAATGGCAACAAATGCAAGAAAATGTTTATCACATAACACATTCTTTACAAAAAATGAAAATTGTACTATTTTACGGTAGTAAACATTGACGCTAGAAAAGAAGGGCAAAATGATGTCCAATTCGAGTTATTACAAGAAAATGGGTAATTATTCTCTCGAATATACTTATATAATTATACACTCGAAAACATCAACCTCATGTAATGACAGACTATCCGCATACACGTTTTAATAATATGGGACTTTACTATCCCACCATCTCCAAATATTGCACACTGCCCGATCGTCACCAATGGTCAGAAATTGTCATGGAGGGCTGGTTGACTACACAGATGTGGAGGAAATTGTCCGGGTAACTGAGGTGTTCTGATAACCAGAGGATGGGTGTCTCGCCGGGTACCTCGATTCCTTGTATTAATACTCTCTTATTACCATCTTCATCTGAAAAATAACAAGTTATTCAGAATTCATTCTTCACGAGTTATCGGAATTGTCCTGGTTTCTGAGATGTTTGGATAAACAGAAGATGGTCGTCTCATCAGGTAGTTCCATTCCTTCGATTAAAGCCCTCTTATTACTTCGGTTTTTGCTAATTCAAATTCAGTGACAATTTAAAGTCACAGGCTGGCATATTTTGGCGGTATTTCATGCTTACATACAGACGTATGACAATTACAAAAAAACAATATACCCCACTTTTTTCAAAAGGGGGCATAAAAATAAGGTTTCTTTCTTATTAACTAACAAAGTCCCGGAAACTTCATCCTGGACATCAGTAGGATATAATTATAATTCAAAAGACACATATTGCACTTTTTGTAATACCATTAAGTGGGATAACCCCTGGTGGAAGGACTTGCGAGCAATTCAGAAACTATCAATTTATAAACTACATGTAGAATATTTCATCAAATAGAACCTACCCGCTTGTTCTTGACTTGACAATTTTAACATAAAGTAAATTGATGATTTACTGTGTTGATAACATAAAATGTTTCAATATAGCGTGAACATTTTTCATTTATGACTTCACAGGAAAAGTTATAATGAATATAAAATTATGCCATGAAGGTAATTCATGATTGAGACTTCATTTATGACAACATCTGGCATATCTAAGTTTAATTTCCATAACCTGGAATTATCTGCTGCTGATTCCTGTAAACTGATCTTTCTTTAAAGGGGTGTTTATTACTTCGCCTTGCGACACCTTATTAAACACTAGATGGAGTAGACGCCTACAGGTTTCAGACATTTTTGAACCTTTGACATACAGACGTGTGTGTGTTTTGTACCCGATATGCCACATCACCATGGTAAACTTTCATGGCAAAGGTTTGTATGTTTTTAAATCCTAAAATTGCAACAGTTCTGTGTCAGTTACCTCATCATTTACAAAGTTTTAGTAGATTTATTAGTTCTATATGTGGTATTATATAACATTTACATCAATCTACACACAAACAGAAGAAAACAGCAAAACTGTTTGTTTGTTTTTCTTTGTTGATTGTTTTAAGGGAGGTGGTATGTTAAATCAAAATGGGTTCGGAGTGTATAAAGTATGCTTCGGTACTGTAATCATTAACAGAGTGGTCAATAATTAAACATGACCATGAACCCCAGAGACAACAGCTTCGTCAAAGCCTAATGATACAGGTTTTTTTCCAAAATAATAGATCAGGATGAACGAGTTATTCAATATATTTCTATATTGTGTGTGTATACCTAAATCAAGAAGAACGAGTTGATCAATATATGTTTATAATGTTTGTGTATACCTAGATCTGGAAAAAAGTGTTGATCAATATATCTGTATAATGTTTGGGTATAGCTAGATATAGAAAACGTGTTTATCAATATATCTGTATATTGGTTGTTCACATCTACTGTATACCTAGATCTGGAAGAACGTGTTTAATCAGGTCATCTAGCGTGTGTTCCTGGCCCTCCTCGGAGAACGGTCGGAACAACTTCTGTATAAAACCAGTCTCACTCTGTAACAGAAGTAATACAATTCTCCAAGTGCTATGTATCCAGATAAATCCTGCTTTGTAATAGATATTAGTGTAGTGACAGATTTATTCAGACTAAACAAGAACGAACACCAACCAACCCTCATGTTTATTTCAATCTGAATTTCATCTGAATATCTTGACCAATTTTTACTTATGACAATGGTTAGTTTTTAAACTAATTGACGACAACGCCTTCAATGAGACAAGGGCTATCACATTATCCCAACATATTTCTTCAAAAACACCCAGACCAGGTAAGAATATAATTCTAGAGTAGCATGCAAAATTGCTCATGTTACAAGCTTGAATCGTTTTGACATTGTTCTGAATATTAAATTATTAAAGTTAATGGGCTTCTATGGAAACTTGTATAAAGACTCAGTTGAATATTTTGTTTTTACTTGTGGCAATGGTTAGTGGTTGGACTTCAATGACGACAAGTTTCATTTGAATATCTTAAGCATGATTTTACTGCTTGCAATGGGTTTTTTTTTTGCACTTAGATGACGACAAGTTTCATTTAAATATTTTGAGCATTATTTTACTCATGGCAATGAAAAGTTTATGTACTTTAAAACTGCACTCTCACAAATTGAACATTTGGACAACTTTTTTATTTTTTGTCTTGGAATGAGCCAATTTTTGCGAAAATCCATGGCAAACAGTTAAATAAGACTGCCGACAAAAAATTACATTGCATATTTGTAGTTAAGTTCAAAAAATGATGTTTTGAGCGTTTTTCTTAAACCGTTAGTAACGGTTTAGAATATAAAACATTAATTTTCGAACGGAAATATGAAAATCTACGATCTGATTTTTTGTCAGCAATGTTATATCATTGGTTTGCAGTACTGACGCAAAATTTTGCTCTTTCCAAGACAAAAAATAAAAAAAAATGTGAAAATGGTAAATCTGTGAGAGTGCAGCTTTAATGACCACAAGTTTCATTTGAATAACTTGAGCATTATTTTACTTGTGCAATGGTTAGTTTTTCACTTCAATGAAGACAACCATGTCAATGATACAAATGCTTTCACATTAAATTTGAAAAAAACATCAGGCAAGTTAAAAATATTATTATATAGTAGCATGCTACATTACTAACGTTACAAGCTTGGATCATTTTGACAACGTTTCGAATAGTGAAATATACCTGGTAGATTCTAAACGGAATGTACTTGATGCTCTCCTCATCTGTGTTCTCCATCAGCTTCTTGTTGATTGGCCAGAACTGGTCAAACCTGTCTGGAATTTACAATATTTGCTACCCTGTTCATACACATACATTAACTTGTGTATAGTTTTGACTACCTCAGGAAATAAAATATACCATTTTATATTGACAAAATTTTCTTTAATTGGTTAACATTAGCACTGTAAGCCTCTTGTTTCTTTAATTGGTTAACATTAGCACTGTAAGCCTCTTGTTTCTTTAATTGGTTAACATTAGCACTGTAAGCCTCTTGTTTCTTTAATTGGTTAACATTAGCACTGTAAGCCTCTTGTTTCTTTAATTGGTTAACATTAGCACTGTAAGCCTCTTGTTTCTTTAATTGGTTAACATTAGCACTGTAAGCCTCTTTTTTAAGCACTCTTATATATATACAATAAGCACCCAAACTGGTTTCAAGGCGTTTACAAACAGGGTACCAGTGCTAAAATTATTAATGTTCATGGCCCCGTCTCAAAAATGATCGTAAGCAAAAAGACTATATATTTCCAGGCATAACTCTGTATTGGCTTAAACTGCATTTCAATAAAAGTATCTTATTGATATTCATCGTACAAAACTATTAACATTGATTCCAAATTAATAAACAAGAAATGCCGCAATGCGATGAAACCAGGTTTTTAATGATCGACAGAAGAACTTCAGCCTGTGTCTGTTTTTCTATTTTTAGTAACAGTGACATTGACCCTAGGGACCCAAAATGCAATCCATTGAAAGGTATCCATAAACTTTTCCTTTATACCTGGTTTGGTCAAGATATGTGGACCCTGACTAAAATTATTCAGTTTCAACTATTTTTCTATTTTTAGTAACAGTGACCTTGACCCTAGGGGCCCCAAACGCAATCCCATGAAAGTATCCATAAACTCTTCTTATTAACCAAGTTTGGTCAAGATATGTCAACCCTAACTAAAGATATTCAGTTTCAACCATTTTTCTGTTTTTAGTAACAGTAACCTTGACCCTAGGGACCCCAAACGCAATACCATAAAAAGTATCCACAAACTCTTCTTATAAACCGCCCGAACAACGACGTTTGTCATTCTAATAACCAGGTTTCACTATGTGAAAGCCTGGTTAATAATGTGTTTTAAAAATTCAGAATTGAACAAAAGTGAACACACCATTGACAACGCCCATCCACATATTCTTGTGGTCCTTCTTCTGCATACTGTTGATAATGCTGCTACGATGTTTGAGAGCATCTGCCTCTTTCACTGTCGACATGAACACCGATTCTACGGCTTCACGGCCTGGACAGTGAAGAAGTTCACTTTCTGGAAACTCCTGCATGATTAAATAATGTTCACTGTAATTAAGTTGTTTATTACACCAGCTATTAAATGAATGCTAAGCGATGAATATTTTCTTCTTTTTATCTATTATTTAGTAAATGATCTATACAGAAGTCAAAACTAAAATAACTTCACAACCAGGACAGTGAAGTTCTTTATTTTCTAGAAAGTCCTGCATGATACAAATTTGTTCTAGTTGAAATAAATGGAATATAAAATCAGTTGTACTGTGGTCATTTAACAAACAGGAAGTTTTCAGTATATTCTTCTTTGGAACATAAATGATTAACTATTAGTACTGAAGCCATAACTAAATGTAATTTGGTTGTTTAGTCAGGGGTGTTTACATAAATACTGCTATTAGCGATTTGGTACATATATATATAGAGAGAGAGATGAGACATAAACAGTGCATTACTGCTGAAGAAAATCACATTTAGGTACGAAGTTGCTCCTACGATAATGTATAGCCTCTAGCTGCCCAAACAATATTTAAGCTTTGATTTGCCATCAAGATGACATATTATTAGTATTATCATTTTTTATATTCCTCGATTTAATAGTACATGTGAAAGGTTCAAACAACACAAATGTACATACCTGAATTCATTATATTGATTAGGCCTAAAAAAAAATAATGTCCGTTTCGGGTAACCCGACCCTACCTATAAAAATGCGCCGACCCTAACTATTTTTTTTCCGTTTCTGAGCAAAAAATATTCGTTAGCGAATAGAGAGTTACGAAGGGCAGATAAATGTAGATTTTAATCAGAATTATTGTTAATATGATAAAACAAAGTCAGGCAATGACAGTAATGTAGGAAAGACTGCCATGTGCAAGAAAATGCTCTGAACTTACGACAGATTTTGAAAAGAAATAATAAAAAAAAAAAAAAAAATCCCTACCTACCCTCCTAGAAATTTTGGGAAGGTTACCCTAAACAAACAATTTTTTTTTGGCCTTACCTGAAAGTGCATCGTAAGTTTCCACGGCAACCCGGAGTCTAAATGCCCATACATGTCATACAAAACACCAATGGGGTAGTGCCTGTAAAGAAAATGTGCAAAAGAAGTTGTGACAAGAGCGCTGCGCTGTTTTCAGTCGAAAAAGGGGCACAAGTCCACACCTAGTAAAACCAGATTCATGGGTATTGCAATACATGTGCCAATGTTTGAGGCTTTGTACTGCAATGACAACCCCAAGGCTATACCAATAACAAATATCTTTCTTTATTTTTCTAACACACCGGATAGACATTTCCGGTGATTTCAGCCGTGCTGGAAAACTCCATCTGGCATCCCCCCATGCCAGATGAGTCACGCGCTGTGACGTAATACTTTCAATTTCTTTTATAAAACACGCAATGTAACCATAGTTATGAGATTTTAATAGATGAGTTCCATTAACATTAACTTTACAAAAATATTCCTTAAAAACAAAACAAAATAACCCTTAAAATATGTCATAGCGAAGGAACTTATTGACGTATGCAGTGAATACAAATTACTGGGCGTCATGACGTCAGTAAACATCATCGCACACGCTTTTTGGTGAAATGTACAAAAACGCGCTTTCTTATGTATTTTCTTCACAAAAAATGTAATTTAAGTTACGCTAGAAAAAATATCTATCATGTGTGTCTGTTCCGGATAGAAATATCCGACCTTCGGGCACGCTGCATAGCCGGTAACTCGGCAAGCCTCGTTACCTGGCAACGCAGGTGCCCTCAAGTCGGATTTTTGACACATGACAGATATTATTTGTATAGCACAGCATCGCATCGGATTTGTGCATATTTGTTCATGTTAATGAAACTTTATATGTATACCATAATATATATCATAAGGCGTGTTATCCTCAATTAAATCAACGTCAATATCTTGACTGCATAGGGAGAGTGATCTTTAAGAAAAAATGTATCAATAATTTCAAATTCAAATATTAAATTCTTCCTTTACCATAGTTTAGGCAATGACAAATGGACATTATTTGTATACTTTCAATGGGTGGCTGGGTCTGCAGCTCAAAAGTCAGTTTTTTGGCGCATACTTGTTTACCGTAAAATGCAATTATTTGAAATATACAATTTACACTGAGTAGTTAATTGTTTCAGATGTAGGGACCTACACATGTATTTAATACTTTCTTCAGCATTTTAATTGCTTAGGTTGTAATGATATTAAAAATAATTATGTTGGAATACATGTATATTGCGATCTGACGCTGAAAAAACTTTTTTTCTATCATTTACCCTAATTTGGTATTTAAAATTTTAAAGACATTAAATTACATTCAGGAAATGACTTTGTTGATATTGTATCATGAATTTGTGCACGCTGATGTTTAATTTGGATAGCAGAACGGGCTCAATTTTGAAAACAGTGACAAATATCAAATTGATATTTTCACAGTTTAAAACAATGAAATATAATTTAAATTTCATTGATAAATTAGCCACCGGAAAGCATGTAACATGTATTTTTTTATCGTATTTATTTCCATGTAGTGTAGGTAGATTCTGAAATTTAAACATGACTCTAAACGAAGAATATATTTGGTATGGCCTTAGTGTGAGAGAAATTAACAGTCCCTAGATCTCACCATTTTAAAGGTTGTCCATCACACTCAAGCCACATTTCTCCCACTTTTTCTTTGTCCACATGCTGGGAAAAATACTTGGAGACCTTTTCAGTTACCAATGGGAAGTAACTCTGTCTAGGAACGTGAGCCTGAAAATGGAACTTGTAAAGTTAATACTTTTTTTTACATTTTAGCTCGATTTTCAAGACAGAGGAATATTAAAAGAAATCACTTTTAAATCCACTGTGCATAATGATTGTTCAGGTGAGGCTGTTTATATTCTTTCTTTGTCACTTTGACTTTACCCTCATATATTTGTTCAAATATAATAAAATATCGGGTCAACACAGGTACAAAATAATAAAGTATTCTTGCCTGATTCAATTCTGTTTTAAAAGTAGTATGGGTCTCAGGGATTAAGCTAGAAGTAGGCTATATTCAACTTCAAGCCATCCCATGAAAAAGTTTCCTTAAACTTTAAGACTTCCCTGTATAGACCAGGGAAAATTTTTCTTAAACTGTCAGATATCTGTGTATTTTGAAATGAGGGGGAAGTTACCCTAAACTTTAAAACTTCCCATATTCCGACATCTTGAAAAAGTTTCCCTTAACAGCGAGATTTCCCTGTTTTTCAAGTCGAGGGAGAATTTCCCTACACTGTCAGACTTCTACCTAAATTGAGCTAAGTGAGGTGAGTACTTTCCTAAATGAACCCACTTTAACCTATTTAAAGGCCTAGTTTAATCCTTCAATAAGTGTACCCCCCCCCCCCCCCAAAAAAAAACAACACTATTGTACACAACTTCTGTGTATTGATCTTAATCTAATTGCCTAATTGTCTTATCAGATCTTGGATCTGAGTATCCTGCTGTACATTTTGGAGGTTTTTTATTAGAAATGTACCCTAAATGGCCCTGAGCCAACAAACATATAACCAGAAAATTGGGCCCTACTGTGACATCAGTGCAATTAACAGGGGATGCACAGCAGGGGATTGTCATGCCAAACATTCCTTAAACTAGGCCTTTAAAGCTGAAGGAATTAACTGTCAGACTTCTACATATTTTGAGCTGAGGAAAAACTTTTCCTAAACAGTCAGACTTCTACCTATTTTAAACCAAGGGAGAACTTTCCCTTAACCTATTTTGAGCTGAGGGATTACAATAACAGACTTCTTCCTAGTTTAACTGCAGAAGAACTTTCCTTCAAATGTTAGACATCAACCTTGTGTAAACTGAGGGAAAAGTTTCCCTAATCTGTTTGTCAGAATTCTATCTGCTTTGAGTTGAGGGGGATGTTTTTCTGATCTGTTTGTCAAACCTCAACCTATTTTAAACTGTGGGAGAAGATTCTCTGGTCTGTCTGTCAGACCTCAACCTATTTTAAACTGTGGGAGAAGATTCTCTGGTCTGTCTGTCAGACCTCAACCTATTTTAAACTGTGGGAGAAGATTCTCTGGTCTGTCTGTCAGGCTTCAAACTATTTTTAACAGAGGGGGAAGTTTCTCTGATCTGTTTGTCAGACCTCATTATTCATTATTTTACATGATAAAAGAATAATTGGTTTCTGTCTTAGTGGAATTAGCCAGTTTAAAAATAGCACATACTGGTTCCCCATTTTTAGTGTGTATACATACTAAGACTGTGAAGGTCATGTATGAGAACTGTAAATATACCAACACTATTTTAAAATATAATTACGTGGTCAGCAGTCCCAGTTAATTTCAAATTGGAAAAATATCCCAAAACAGCGAAAGACACTTGTATCATAGGTGATAAGGTACATCAGTGACCATAACCTTTTACCTTAATGGCCCCAAAATAAACAGGTCATCTTATGGTCATGACCAAAGTGCATGCCGATAATGAAGAATCAGTATGCACTTTCTGACACTACACCAAGTGGTACATATCTTATCATTAAAAATCCCTGTAATTTGTCTAGTAAAGGCCACCATGACCTTAAAGAGGCTGTCACACGTATGATAAAATAGCGGAAAAAAAGAGAAAATTGTCGAAAACTGACATAAACTTGGCATCAATGTGTACAATGCATTGAAACTTACTAGCTGAAGTACCACATAGTTTACAATTTATTTAAGTTTAGCAGTTATTTCTTATTTTTCCATTAAAAAAAGATTACTGGGTTTGTCTACCAGCGTAGAATTCATTCCTTCTGCTTGATTGGCTAGACGGTGTTATCACGTGATATTACCGAGGTAGGTCTATAGCTTAATTATGTCACCAAATTAGAAAAAGCCTTTGTAGCGCAGTGAGTAAGACGCTGGACTACAATTTTGGCGACAAAAATTCATTTTCATTTTGGTACTTTTTTTTACAATTATGATATCAAAGTGTATCACATTCTATTAGATAATTGTCCTCAGATTCGTTACAGAAAAAAAAACTTTTTTGTGGCCAATCTGTGACACAGTCCCTTTAAAATATTGACCCCATCCAATATTGAAAAACCTTGGTGTCATCTACTGATCATGACCAATGCACATACCAAGTTTGGAAACTCTACACCCATTAGTGTAAAAATTATTAATCGGAAACTCTATGATTTTTAAAAAAAAAACACAATGACCTTGACATTTAATCCTGAATCAATTTCCCGACCTTGACCAATAGGTAATTTTCTGACCTAGACCAACATGCATACAAAGTTTAAAGTATGTACACTTAGTCATTAAGATATTGATCAGATCATGATGCGCATATAATTTTTAAGTTAAGGTCACCATGACCTTGATCTATGAGCTGTTCATTCTTATATCGTTCAACTTGTTTTCAAACCTTTTTATTCAACAAACCTATCAGCATATTAATGAATGGCACTATATTGCTACATTTGGTAAATGTATAAAGGTCCATGCTCCTCAAAAAAAGCCTTGGTAGGCGGAAATATATACTATTTCAGAAGGGGAAATGGGCTGGAAAAAACACAGGGACCAGAATCAATAGGGGCCATCTTCGACCCTATTTCCATCATGATCATGTGTTAAAGGGGCTGAACACCAGAATAAATGATTGCAAAGAAAAAACGAAATTGTCAAATCATAAAATTGACATCGTTGTGTTCAACGCATTTGATCTTACTTACTGATGTATCACATGTACGACACAAGTGTCTTGCACAGATTTTGCACATTTTCAAAATTAAAAATGAACTAGGGTTGTCAACCCCGTAAATTCAAGTAAGTTTAAAATAACGTCAGAAAAATTTACATGATTGTTGCAATCATTATTTTAATCATGTAAAATGATGTATCATTGGCATCCTCCTAGCTTTCATTGACAATTCTAGGTTTGTTTGCCGATTCTGGGACAAGCTGGTTTATAGCCCCTTTAAGATTGTAAACAAAAACTAGTGTGACACTGAGCTTTCTGCAGGGGACACAACAATCACCAACTCTCATGACCTTAGATAGTCTATTAAGATCAATGGTATGTTATATGTTTAAACAAAAAAGAAATTGAATGATGATATATTAAAAGGTACATACAAAAACATTTTCTGGCTTTTCCTGCTCAATCTCGTCCTCAGCCAGCGAGAAGCACACCGGGATCCTCCCGTCCCAATTCTCTCTCAGGATTGCTCTGTCATCTCCCATGGCTCATAGTGGACATAGAGAATGCTTCTGAAAATAAAATGATCTTCATCTCCAATGGCTCATTGTGGACACTGAGGTCTCTTCTAAAATCAAAATCAAATCATTGTCATCTCGCATAGGTCATCGAAGTAACGGAGGACGCTTCTGAATTCATTCTAAATGATTGTCATCTCCCATTGCTTCCCCACCTAGTCTAAAATCATAGACATGTTATACGGGATTCTTCCAATCCCTATCGTCTAAACGGGAATGTACAAAAAAACGGGGGTGTTTTAAAAATATTGAAATTGTTTTAAGTGAAGTATTTTATGGTTGAAATTGATCATAAAGAGTTATATTCATATTTCACCATGTAAGTGAAATGTTATTTTGCAATAAACAAGAATTTAATGCATTAAAACAAGTTGTTTACCTTTCCAATAAAACGAAAGTTGACTGACACAGACAACAATTATGCAAAGGGGAACAACTCGATACAATCGTAATAACTCGGCTTCCTCCGACAAAGCTTCGAGATAGACCTCTTTACACAATTGTAACAACTCGGCCATGGCCGAAATGTTCCGAGCGATTTAAAACTGTGCCCTAGAGCCTTGCAGGTGCCCTTCATGTATATATCGTTATGTTTTGACAGAATGAAATGAAGTAAAGCCGTCAAACTCATAATTATAAGTTGGATATTTATTTTTTGTGTACGGAACTAATATAAAATAACATTATCTGGTAATATTTCTTGATATTTATGATATTTTATAGACGCTATATGCTTTAACCCGGAATCCTGATCGGAACAACTACCCACTTTTGATACTAAACAATTTGTATGTGAAGGTTTTGCCATATCAAAAATATAAAAAAAATCCGTCAACATACAATTATTTGGACTACCCACTTTTGATACTAATCAATTTGTTAGTGAAGGATTTGCCATATCAATAATCTAAAAAAAATCTGTTAATGTACAATTATTTGGACTTCCCCACCCCTCTTCCATCACTAACAACTACGGTATACAATCCACAAACACAATGAGTTATTAAATCCCGGAGTACAAACAACCTTGCATACTCTTCTGTATGTACTAATAAAAATGAAAGGGGTTCCCGGGTTTTAGCCATCCCCTGCCCCTCTTCCGACTTCCCCACCCCTATACAACCACCAACAACTACGACATACAACCCACGAACACAATGAAGTATTATATCCAGTCGTACAAATGACCACGAATACCCTAATAATGAAAATTTACGGGGTTTTCGGGTTTTCCCAGGTCTTCGTGTTTTCGGTAATTTCACGGACCCTATCTAATAATAATAGATAAATAGCTTTAAACATTTCACATTAAGCTTTAAACATTGCTATACTGTGAGATTAACAAACATACTAAAACCAATTTACCACTGAAAACATTATTGAAGACAAAAAATGACAATATTGTAAAATGTAATGGATATGTCACAATCCGAATTTCCTCCCAGTTTCCTTCTTCGTAGAGAGTATTTAGTTCAAGGTAGACAACTTTCGTTTGAACCCAACGATAAAATGAAGCTTAAATGTGGCACATAGGATTTGTCTCCCTTACACTGTATTTAAAATATCATTATTGCATTTTTTTAAACACTGATTTTCTCTTGAAATTATTTTTAAAAAAATAAGTATTGATATATTTGATAGGTAGCTCTGCTTTTCTGGACACGCATGTAGACAAAGTATGCGTCATTGATTCCTAAGTTATTCACATTTAAAAAAAATATATACTTATATTGGTTAAAAAGAGTGGCACTGGAGAAGTTGTCAAACTTTTGAAATTGTAACAAAAGATAACTGTAAAAACATTAAGCTGCCAGAGGGTTTTCATTAAGTTTCACCTAAAAAATTACACGGTGTCAGAGGCATCACCACCTACGACAAAAGATCCTGTCACTATGTCATACGGTTTCAACACTTTCGGTGCCGCAGAATGCAATGACAGCCGTATTAATTAATAAGCACGAACGATATGTTTTTATTCTTAAGAATTTTATTTATTTAATGTTAATTATATCAGACGCTTCATCGCATGTAACAGCTGGGTGACAGGTGCTGTTGTCTATTTGGAATGAAAATATTTTATGTATACATTTTCATATATATGTGCCCCAAGATAAAATACATATGTGCAGAAAATGTTATGAATTTTATTGAAGTAAAACACTAGCAGATTTTGGAGGGGATGGGGCGCACCCGGCGCACGCCTCCAGTTCTCTTTTATTGTCATAGTTGACATTTTTATGCCAATATATCAGAGAAAAAAATATGACAAGAATACATTAGAATGTACTATTTCAGATTTAAATAACAAAAATGTTCTTGATGAAAAATTCCTAACATCAAAACCATATTCCAACCATAATTTTCGATTATGGGGGACGGACGCGCTTTAAAAGTTGCGCCTCGAAGTTGCGCACCATCAAACTCACAATATCGTGTTACTTTTTTATTTTATATACAGTCGCTCGAACTCCCAGGGACCTTCGAAAATACCCCGAGCCTCGGAAAATTCAGGCCAAGCGGAATTGCTTACCTTAAGTATATAGAAATCGAGCCATGCAAGTTCGAGCCAACGGTGTTCGACTTTACATAAATTGTACGCAATTTAAAGGCTGATAAAATAAATTAGAACTGTCATACCTTAGGTAGCATGGGCTTTATTTATAGAATGTTTCTTCAAACACCAATTAGTAAAACTAAGATGACTTTATTTTAAATCTAAAGCGTAGCGAAATCTGGCGCATGGATTGTATATCGGATGAGAAGCAGTGGGCGGACACCATCGAATGTTGAATTCTTAACGATTAGGCATTTCATGATTGCCTACCTGCAATTTCAGTGCCTGTAAATTAGGTTGTATTCTATTTTGTATACCATAGTTCCCCCTTTGAATATCACCAAAATCAGGCATGCAATTTTATCAAAGTTAAGTTTCACCCCTTTTTACACACATACTTTTGTGCTCCTTTTGTACAAAAAAAAATGATCAGGTTTTCTACAAGCGAGAAAAAAAATCTTGAGCAACAATGGACAAGGTATTTCATTTGCACAAATTACTGGATTCGGAACTCCTCGGTCATTTTCCATCGAACACAAACTAGCATGTATGGACGGTATACGATGTCAGAAATCTTTACATATAACTACGCTGCAAGTAGATAGCGTAGTAATTTCAATTTAACAGTTAAATTTAACGATTTTACCCATGGGAATCTTAATTGTTTATGCAATAATACACAGTCACACTTCACTGACAATCATTTTAAACTAAGATATACAAAATACACATTAAACACTACAATTTATTAATACTAATATTTAAATATTTACGAACTACTTCTACTGATGTACCGGTATATATCCGAGGTCGTTTTCGGTGGAAAATGGCCGAGGAGTTCCGAATGAAATCACAGGAGTATCGTTTTCATAACATCAAATACATTGCTTTGGTAAATTTGTCAAAGTGACGCCATTAAATTCAGCCCTTAATCCTTCACAATGCATCGTTAGTATCGAGAATACATTAAAATGAAAACAAATGCATTAATGACTATATGTTCTACCCGTAAAAAACACATTGTCCACAAAGCTATCGTTTTCATTAATTTGAACTCACTTAAAAATCAATTAACACTTCGATTATGTTCATCAATCTTTTTTACTTAAACTGTATCAGACTTACATTTTAATGATAAAATAATTGAAGACCCGTAATTTGCTTGTATTATTACGCAGGTGAGGTGAGTTTTGTGGTTTATGAGATCGTTTATAAAAGGGCGATTACCGGTACCCTGCGACCACCGGATTTTCAAACTCAAATCTTTTTTTTAATCCAATAAATCTTATAATTCTAAGCGAAAATATACTGTATATATGTGTATATATGCATGTTGTATTGTTTAGAATTGTTTCAAATTTTGGGTATTATATTTTTAAGTTCGGAATTATAGTGTTTTTTTTTGTTCTTTTTTTAGTTTGAAAATCCTGTGCCAGTGCCTGCGACAGACGTGTTTTTTTAAGTTTTCAATTTTTATTTCTTTATGACGGTTTTTTTAAACCGTTGGATAGCTTAAGAAATGACGACAATACCCAAGAATGATTCGGTGGTTTTGTTTTCAAATAAAGCATTGATTACATACCCCAAACATGCAACGCGTTTTTTTCTTTAAACGAATCAGCGAAAATGGCCCATATTAAGCAGTTTCTTTGTTTTAAATGGATCACCGGTGGCTATATCATAGACAACAAAGAGTCGTATCAAAATCATGCCATATGATGTTCATGATGGTATAAAATTACAGAGTGTTACTATTGAATCAAGTTTCAATGTAAAATCCGTTGTCTGGAGTATAAATATTGAAAAACGTTACAATTACAGAATTTCGATAAAAATCTTAATTCGTTGCCATGGTTAAGATATCCTTTGTATAAATACAATTTGATCCCTATTTATTTCGGCCGATTTCAATTTACCGTATTGATACATTTTAGATTGTTACAGCACGGAATGTGATAGTTTTGATTTAATCGTCCGACAAAAGAATTCCGTTACAGATTACGAAATAAGATAAAATAACAATTCCTAAACTATTTTGTTACAGTGAAACGTTATTTCGCGTTTGTGAGAAAAATCCCTCCATATCTTAATAAGCCTCTAAGTTTCAAAAAGTACAGGTTTTTAATGCATGCTTTTGGGTGGTTTGACGAGATTTATCGGTGAAATAAAATTGATATTTTAATATTTTGAAACAGTGAAATAATATTTCAGGAGCGTAGCTGCCTACCGGTATACGCGAGTACGCGGCTTAATCCACATGATTCTGACCAAAAAAATCAGCCAAAGTTGCAGTATGCGTACTTGACACATGATCCTGAAAAGTCCATTTACCAGTACTAAATAAAGCACATCGGAACGCCCAGAATGCACCATGTTTTTTTCCCTAATTTTCCGAGGGAGCTTACCCCCGACCCCCTAGCCCAATTATGAATCCACATGAATAAAGGGCTAGCTTCGCCCCTGCATTTTGACGTTGTTTACTGTTCTGAAATTAAAACCCGCCCTAACTTTCAAATAATAAGTGTAATAATGATGGACTGGATATGTTCAAGTTAACAATAAATGTTCTGTTCCGTTATGCTCTGTTCTGTTCTTCAAATCAAACTTTAACACGCACGAGGCTGAGACTCAAATTCAACGACGTCATTTAGATGACGTTGCGTTCGCATACATTTTGGCGCGATTTTCGAAATTTCAACAATTAACAGTCATTCAACATCCCTTTGGAGACATATAATATAAAGAAGCTCTGCTTTTGTTGTAACTTTTAACTTAATCATGTATATAAAAGTATAACCTAAAGTGTTGAAATCTGATGTTCGATACATAATGTTGAAAAAAATTTTTTACCTAAAATAAAATGGTTTCAGCACCTAACCTTAAAGATGCACTCTTACTCCCAAATAAGATTGACCACATTTAATAATATTGTTTTAATATTCCAAAAAGGATGCATAATTGTCGAAAACAATGGTTCTAATGAAGGATACCAAGTTTAATTTGAAAGAAATGAGCATAAAATACGGCATTTCTACCTTATGAGACTATAGTAGATCACAGTAAATATTTTAGCATTCACCAATCATTTAATAGTTTTGCGCTTTCTGCTGTTAAATTCATGGTTACAATATTGTTATCAGTAATAAATATTTTCCAAAAATGCATTATTTAGTAAGCAGTTAAAGGTTTATCAGTCAAAATTGATGTTTGTTATACATGTGTATGTATTGATTTTGAATAATAAGAGTGTCACTTTAAAGCACCAAACTTCAAACGAATACCTAAATTAGATGTATTACATTGTCATTCGGACGTACGGTTTAATTCAAGTCTCTATTGTAAAATGGTAATTTTGAAAATCATTGTTAATATTCAACATTTCTAGCTTCTTCAGGCAAATTTCATTCATAATGAACGCGTGAGATGAAAATTATTTGAAATCGATAGCAGATGTTTCAAGTTAGCCTATAAAACATGAATGTGGAAATTTCACACTCGCTTCAGTAAATTCACAGTTTAATTTTATTACTCGGAAATTTGAATGAAATCGCTGGAACTAATGATGAATGTAATATTTTGTTTAGTTTCACGTTATGAATGAAATAATTTGCATAATGCTACTTTTTTCCTACGAGTGTCATCGCCATATTGTTTCCGGAAATGATGTAGTACGCACGCGCCGAGCACGCGCTTTAAGTTCAAAACGAGACGCTTTCCGCTTCAGGTCGTCTGGTTCATTGTTTTCCATGAAATATGGTGCAATGGGTTTAATTTTCAAATCAAATATAACGGCTTCGATCTGTGAAGAGATGTAACATATTGAACTCAGAAGTGTGTCCCTTTATGCAACAATAATACTTAAAATAACTTATACTCAAAGGGAATCACGATCAAAGAAAAATCCAACATCTGTTTCACGTAACCATAATCGGGAATTGATTCCAAATACATTAGTCTTAAAAGTTTTAATAAGCACGTAACAATATCAAAACAATAATTTCAGTCACATTCTATCAAAATTTCATTTCTTGTGATAACATCTGTTCTCTTAATAGTGGCGTTGATTGTTTGAGTAACAGACTTCTTTAATTATTAATTTCAACATTAAGAAAGTCTTCAATCGTCTTATTTTGTAAGGAGAAACAAAGCCCAATTCGAGCTGTGAATTGCGCAAACGAAAATAGAGATGGAGGCATTTTTTCGCGGAGAATTGACTAAAATATCTTCTTTCTATTTTCGAGAAACTTCAAAGTGTGATAGTTCTTGAAATGGTATTGTTAATGGTTTGACCTGCACAAAACACATGCATGTGGTCACGGGCGTAGCTTCACGTATGCATCTTCACGTATGCTCTTAAGAACCGGGCCTGCACATCATTGTGAAAAATGGCATTTGTAAAATGCAAAATATATTTATAAATGAACGGTTATATGGGTATATGCTTCAGGTAAGAATATAAGCCAGTCCAAACTCGCGGGGGGGGGAGGGGGGCGAACACCCCAAGTTAACCAGGCACGCGCAGGGGCGTACCTGAAGCATTTTGAAATGTACGCCCGTACACTTAAGAGCGGTGAAAAAAGTAAAGGTATTTCTATATTCTGGTCCCAATGTGATTTGTGGGGTTGGAGTGGGACCGATATCCCTTGACGTGGGACTTTTTACTGGCCATTTCGCGGGAACCTTACTTCATTTATACGCCTGGGTGTACTGGAGTATGCCTAGGTACGCCCCTGACGCGCATCAATTCTAGTCTAGCTGCGCCCCTCGCCCTAATTTCTCGAAAGTTCTTAAGCTAAACAGGCTTATGTAGCTTATTTTTAACTAGCCAAAATACATTCTTCAATTGAATTTTGATAATTGAAAACAGGTTTATTTTGATTATCATTCAGATTTTTCCTATTTTAAGTATAAAAACTCTTAAAGAAGTAATTATTACGCAAATTATTGAAAAATAGTGAGCGTTGCTTAATACTGTTATAGGGGACTTAAGAAGTTTCGAGAAATTGGAGCCTGGTGGTTACAGCATAAGTTAGCCATTCGCGTTTATTCGTTCATCTTTTACAATAGTAGTAATTAAATGTTGTATAATCTGAAATAGATATGGCGACCAAACAGTGGTTAGTTCAATGAATGGCTTTGATCTTTTTAAAGCCAGTGACTTTGCAAACTATGACATTAGGTTCTTTATGACAATTTGGTACATGTAATATACTAGAACGATCCACAGATTGGAAACTTTTATGACCAATACCAATGGTGATTTTGCAGCGGAATTTGCTAATATACCCTAATACGTTCGGTGCAGGTAATGACGTCAATACGCGACTTGCAAAGTCATTCTCATCCATCAGAGGTTCGAGCATTATAAATATGTGGTATGCATAGCATCATTACTCTGGTGAACGAGAATGTAAAAAGTGGACTCTAACATAAATGTTATATAGGATATCTGTATGACAGAGGTCGAAGCGCTATTAATACTTGTAAAGGATATTTGCTATGACACAGATCAAAGCGCTATTAATACTTGTATGTCCTTAAAACGGCCTCCAAGTCCTCAACACAGGACAACACGCTTCCACAAGGTTGACCAGGGTCTGATTCCCATAACCTTATTTTCACTTTATTAAAATATTACCACCTCATTTTGCCTCCATCAGTAAATCTCACACGATTTTATGGATCCTTGCAGGATTTCACACACTTGGAGCAGCGGAGGAGACCATCTTCACGCTATCTTCTTGATTCTTTTGACTTTCGGTTCCGGCTTTTCGATTGTTGATTATAAGATAATGACACCTATTCTCATCCTTTGGATCAAAATGCCCTCAAGATCAAAGGCAAACGCCCGCCAAGGTGACAGTAAAGTAACTTCGTTTACTATAAACACAGATTTTTCAACTAAGCTTTTGATAGTATTATGGACTTTTAACAATAAATTGGTTGTTGACTCAGTATTACTTCTATCTGCCCAAAAGGTGTTTATAACCCCATCCAAACTCTTTGACCATCGGGGTCAACGCATTTCCACTTGAATTTAGTTTCATCTATAGCTGTGAATCAACACATTTACGGATAATTATATCAGAATAGTATGCACAAATAATACCTCATTAAACAAAAGCATCGCGATGACCCTTTAAGATCTTTAAGGGCTCACAATCGGAGAGGTCACTTGAACTGCCCCGGAACGCGCCCAAATCATCAAAAGTCACTTTAAGAGCACTTAAACGCTTCAACGTGCTGCCTGCTAGTCAAGTATTAAGTGTGATCTTGCTCTCTTTTATATAATATCAGAAATAGCTCGTTTTAATTGTGTGACATCGTTATCTAAATAGCAGTCGTGTTCAAACTAATCTTACATAGCCAAAAGTAGCACCCCCTCCCCCACCCCCACCCCAAGGTCCGGAGAGTAGCGGGAACTTTGACTTACAGTCCAGTCAATCCCGGGGGGTAAGATCCAATCTGCTGGTCAAATCCCCGCCATTGCCCCCGTAACCCGGGGACATCCTAGGTGAGGTCCATTCCCCGCTATTTTCGGCGCGAAAACAAAACCAAAGCATTCTCTGGGCACTGCGTAACAACCTGGGAGGTAAAGCACGGCCCATTTCCCTCGCTTTACCCCGGTATACAGACGGACCAGGGTGTGTGTGGGGGGGAGGGGGGTGACTGGTGCATTAATGACGAACTCTTTTGAATATGGAGTCTTGTCATTCACAACCTCTGATGTGTATGGACAGTTTACAATGTCAGAAATCTTTACATTTAACTACGCTGCAAGTAGATCGCGTAGTAATTTCAATTTAGCAGTTAAACTTAATGACTTTACTCTTGGGACTCTAAATTATGTATGAAATTCTCTGGCAATCGATTTAAACTTAGATATATCACGAAAAGCATGCCTTCTATTAGCGAGTTGTCGTATTATTTAATTATTTTTGGGTGGGGGCTTTCAAGACTATTTTTTCAATGTTAATGTATGTTTTTCTGACAGAACTTCAAAAGTCCCTCAAACATTGGCACCATGTCCTTTTGAAACACTAATAGTTACGGCGAAGTTTTTGTTCAAATTGGATTTTAGGTTGACCATCTTAATGAATATCGTGCTCCATCAGACTGTTTATGGACAAAATCTAAACATTCAATCTCTTTGATAAGCAAATCATCAAACGTTTATTTAAAAATCATACAAGAGATTTAAGAATCTTTCAAGAGATTTGGAAGGTTTTTGGTAATCCAGGATTATCTTTCTCCTATGATGATAAGAAAAATGTTGATGACGGCCACAAATACTGTTGACAACACAAGGGGCTTTACTTTCAATAGAAAGAGTACTTTTCTCCGCAGGTATATGGAAGGATAATTAGTAAAATTCCTTTATAATGTATTTTGTGAAAAGATGTTAGGATTGTTTCACAATGGATGATTAAGAGTAGTGAAGATAGCCACAATTATTGTTGACAGGACAAATTCGAATTCAAAGAGTACTTTTCGCCACAGGTATATTGTAGAAGAATTATTAAAATTTCTTTATAATATTGTTTGTTAAAAAATGATATTATTGTTTAATAATTGGTGATAAAGAGTAGTCATAATTAAACATCTTGTCAAAAGAGTCCGTGAATTTCCTATGGTGAAAAAAATGTCACCATCAGCAACGTAAGAGATATTTCAAATCTGAAGATTAAACACACGACATTGTAATTTATTTATATATTTGTAATCATGTCTTGATATCTACGCGAAATAATTTATTTGAACGGGTTTTCATGACGATCGCCAAAGTAGAAAATTATTCGTATTATGTAACAGTGACAATTGGATAATAATAGCGAAATCATCTGAATGCCTTCCTTTGACAGATATCTGATCGACTACATGTTCAAATTAAAATCGTACAAATTACACGGACAATAAAACCATAAATTATAAGGTACTCTTGTCGAGTATCGAACTTTCAAAGATGGCGGCACCTGGGGTTCAGTATAATTTGTTACCGAATGTCATAATATGATCGAATCGACAACGCTCATTCGGACCATCAAAGGCTAAGACGGACAAGCAAAGTAGGGCTGTCTTATATGTCATCAGATGTGACAATAAGAAGCGGTATTTCAATAATCAAAGGTAACAGTGTGATGAATGGGGACAAATGACGACAACTGGTTGATTTATTTTACCTATGTGGTGTTTAGAAGTAGCTATTGAGGAAATTTTATTGAGAAGTAATTTTTACGCGCTTTGTAATTATTTTACTTTTAAACCGTATCAATGGCTCATAACGTTTCTTTGACTTACAAATAATAACAAAATTGACCGTTTATGCTCGTATATGTTTCTCTTACTTACAAATAATAACAAAAAATGGACCATTTAGGGCCGCACATGTTTCTTTTATTTACAAATAATAACAGAAAAAAATGGACCGTTTAGGGTCGGCATACAGTGTCAACTTTCTAATCAATTTTCTGCAATAACATTATCGTAACATATTCGACGTTTGATGAGTTTCTTATCTTTGTGACAGTAAAAGAAACGTATTTCAATTATGTATTGACATAAACCATATCACAAATGTATTTATTTAAGAATTTCGTTATTTAAACAAAGTCGTGTCAAATAAGAAGTCACTCGAAAGACGAAATGTTGACAAAATTAAATAAAGTAAATATTGTCTTAATATGACACTGGAGTAGTGTAAAGAAAAGTACGGCTTGCACAAAAATAAACAATAAAATCAATTTCACTGTGAATTATTCGGGTATATGTCAATTGCCCCTGTATCAAAACATTTCGCGATGTGGTATATTTGAAAAGCATCTGTTTGCTTTGGTATTTGTATAAGATTTCAACAAGATTTACTTTCCGAAATAACCAAACATTCGTGTCACAAATACGTGTGCCAATGTAGCCAATTCAAACAATTATAAAATTTCTCATTTTCAGCAAAACATGGTCCTTTAGAACTATATTAAAACTGCCAGGTTGGTCCATTGTTAGTATATTGTGGCAAATATATACATTTAAGAAAATACAAGGTAATTAATTTTCACTCAATTTTCAAAATGCAAAATAAAGTAGTTTAAAGCAATAATAACGAACTAGATGAAATCCGAAATAAAACAAATGGTTGGCTCAGACGAAATTTAACATTCCAAAATTCTTGGTTCCCAAGCTTCCCTTTATTTGCCAATCTCGGCGCTTCACGAAAAGTTTAAACTTTTGAACTGAAGTGATAGCATAAATTTTGCCAGAAAAAAACGCGGGAAATCATCTATCGGTTGAAGCTGGGACCAATAACAAATCTTACTCCCAGGTTGAAGATATATTTGATTTGTGTCTGGGTTTTTTATGGCCTCAACTGAGATCAAACCATTTGTGCCTTCTGTTTACAACTATGTGTGACGTTATGCTACAGTCACCGTAAGAAAACGAATTTGCCGACATAAAGAGCGCGAATATCAATTGTAATGATAGACCTAATTGTGAATCCTATGGTCAAAGTAATAACAAAGTGCTAATGTCTACAAATTAAGGGCCGCTCGATGTTTGATTCTTTGTATACATTATGTAATATTTGCGCAGTAACTTACTGGACATAAGTATATTCAACAACAACCATAGTATCATCAAAGGCGCGTTTGTTAAACATAAATAGATTTGCGGTGATAAATAAACGATCGAAACCAAACCTTGTAACAAAGAAGACTATGCAACCGCCGTGTTATCACGTCCATGTGATAATTCCCTGATAATACCACCCATCTTCTACACACTTTGCTGATGTCTGCGGCAGGCATTTGAAAACAAAAGTCAAGTGTATCTGATAGGTACCTTTTATTCAAATTGAGTGAAAATTGTTGTTTATCTCCAGCGATTGTAACGGTTTCTCTTTGTATGCAAACAATTGCGACAAAGCATTCAGAGTTATCATCAAAGTAAATTAGTTGCCGCTCGTGTGTAGTTGACAATCCTTGTAGTATAGTGTATGATTTCCTTGTCTTTGCCTCATGAAACTTGGATATTGCGCGCTTATTATAACGTTGAATACATGGAAAATAAAACGGATTACCGTTCATCAATGTCTGGGACCAATAAACACCATACGCTCAGTCCATTCCTACCTGGCAATATTACGTATTTAAATATTCATTAACTATGATTATTAAAAGCATGAAATGCCTGTGGTGTGTCAAATACCGGAATTTATTTATACAAAAAAATGAAGCAATGCTTTAATGTTATCCGATGTCACCGCGCAAAAATAGTTTGGGACAATATGAACAGCATTGAATGTAAACTAGCCTTACATAATAACTAATTTAAACGCGTTCTCAAATTGCAACACTTCAAATGAAAGAAGCTGAAATGACTATATGCCAGTCGGTGGTGACAGTCTGGAAAAGTTTCGCTTTTTGGGCTGGAGAGTTGAGGAGTTCCGCACCTTTTTACAACCCATGGCAGGCATACTTTCACACCCCTCCCTTAAGTATTAATGAAATGCAACAATGCCATCGTATTTTGAGAGGTTTCTCTTGCAAAAGTATTAATGAACTATAACAATACCTTTTAGCGAGTTGACATATTATTGGAGAATGGTCCATTGGCATTTGAGACAGTTTCTTTTGTTATGGTAGAACAAAAACGGGAGTACAGTTTTTAAAAGTGGCTTAGCTGTCGCTTCTCGAGGACCAGCTGAAAATCCATCAAGTGGTCAACAAGTGGTCTAAACTGACCAGTGTAGTGGACATTTATTCAATATTACGAGGCAAATGTCAATAATTAGATTTTATACAATTCATAGTATCTAACTTGGTAATAATACGTGGTCGCAATGTTCATGCAGGTGCTGCGGAAGTGACAAAAGCAATACAACGTCCTAGGTTTTTGTTCTTTTTCTTTCTTTCTTATCAGTTTCCGAACAAACGGCCCCTTTATGCGAACGGAACTAGGCAAAGATCCCAGATAGAAGGCAGGAAAGGGTGGTCAATTTGTGGGATAGGCATATTTTATAATATAAAGAACGGGATATAACCTTTCTGTATGGGAAAAGGTACTATCAGGATTGATATATATTCTGTTTTCGCGCCACGTAAATCAACCGTTCTTAATAAGAAAACAGTCCAGATTATTATTGTGTTTATTTTCGCGCCACTATATTTGTTTTTGAGCCAGGGTTAAACTCCTACCTAAACCAGTATGGTCACTCGCAAAGGACTCTAACAATGGTGTGATTACAGCACTCCTCTAACACATAGGAGTATAAATCATGGAGTTGTTACCAGGAAAAGTTAATGAACCCTAAAATTCACATTTCATCATATATTATTTCTTCTTGTTTGTGAAATTTACTGCAAAAAAGGATATAATTTTCGGCAATTTTCTGCACCACCAGTTATGTAATTGTCTAAGCGACAGTTTGCTCCGCTATTTTAGCAGGTGACGATGTTAATACAATCTGAACATGATCGTCCTCTAGCTTTTGAACGTTTCAATTCATGACTCAATTGCTTTATTGTGACTTTACGACGCGAATTACAAAACGATGCGCTTCCGAGATTGTCTTGTCTTTTAAACATCGAGAGGCGGCGTTTTGTAATGACAGTTAAATCATCCCCGTTTCATATCCGCTAAAACCATTTGACTCTTGAGTAAATCAAACATTTAAATGGCCTCTCATTGTTCATAGCTCATCAAAAGTTAACTTGTCTGCCTTTGAAGTTTAAAAAGTGTTTGAAAGAAATCGCTATGCAACTGTTGACACTTGAAGGGTTGCATGCTAAAATGACATATACAGTCCATCTTAACAAAGTCATAGGAGATCTTAATAGACCATAGGTTATAATTATTCAGCTTAAAATTATCCTCAAAAAAAACCCGTCACAAACTGCAAAAACTAATCACCTAAAAATATGTATAGTAAGAAATATTTGTCAAAATAGTTTGCAAATAAATATATACACCAAGTAGGATTTTTTGCAGCTGGTCGCATGGCATTGCGATGTCAAAATGGAATCTGGAATACACGAAATGCCTTTGTCGTCTGCTAGTTGAGAATTTCAGCACGCGCTCTACAGCCCGAGCGCGTGCCGTGACAACGCAACCGAAGCAGACGTGCCATTGCATACTCTGTGAGTTCCATATCATGACAGAAAATAGACCGTTTACTCATACACATGCCTTAATTTGTTTATTAATTATCTTTGTAATTAATTAACTAACTCGCAAAACCCTGCGGTTACCATGATTTCCTTTGCTGGGTTGTCATGTCATGCTATCACAAAGAGTGTCTAGCTTGTTGTTCGTCTGTTTGGAATTGATTAGCCAGATTCAAAACGATGTCTGAGATTGAAAATAGTTAATTAATGTACTTGCGTTTTTAGATCAACCCCTAGTAACATTAATTTACAACCAATCTGTTTGTTTTTTTCTTTACTGTAAACATGTTTAAACAAAAACTTTCCTTTTACAATGATACGCGTCTCGACCTCCAAATCGTCTATAATAATTTAAGACGAATTTGATTGACGTTGATTGCTTTTTCCAAAACAAATTGATTGCCATCATAAAGCCTTCCTTTAATCCTGATTCAACTATATAGTGGAGACGCTTGAATGGGGCACGCGTCGGGTACCGGCTGCATTTATTTAAGAATATTTGAAGAGTGATAAGAATTACGAAAAAATTCATATAAAACGAAGCAAAATATTAATTATTACTTCTTCCCTCGCTCTTTGTCTTTGGATGCTAAGACTGGCCATCTGTCGCAATATTTCCGATAAAGAAATTGTGATACAAACATGGACTTTCTTAGCAAAACAAAGGGTCAAAGAAACACCTGTGGGTTTTTAGGCACCTTCTTATAACCACAGGAAAAAGGTGTATTACTAAATAGGTGCGTAGTGGGGTTATTACGACAATCGGTCGATAGCTCGATTTGCGGTTGTCGTAAAAGTGTAAATTATTTTATGCTGTTTCGATTTAATGAAATAAAGAACTAACACTTGGAAATTGAAGTTTATTACCGTTTTATTTTGAACATTTTATTACTATTTCCGCGTGCCAGATGACATCATGTTACAAAGACAATGATACACGCCCGAGGGTATTTTGATTATGACACGGATGCGAGAAAAAAGAACATTTACGCACTTAAATTAATATGAATCATAAAATAAAACTATACTGCAAATTAATGATAATGTTCTTTAATTACAAGGCAAGAAATATCCAACTCGATCAATGCTAAAAGTACAGACTAGTTCGAGGTTCAACGAAATTAAGATAATATAATTTAAATGATCAATTGAAATTATTCGGTATATTAAATAAGGAAAAAACATAAATGATTTCACACTCAAATAACAGTGGGGCTGCAAGCTTATAAAAAATGCAATAAAAATGAGATCATTTGAGTCATGTTTCATGATACACGTTTAGAACTCAAACTTAAATCGTAAATTATATTCAAGGAATTCATCGAACAAAGAATCATTACGGCCTAGACAAACACTACATCAAGATAAACATGCAACATAACAGATTATTGTCTGGATTAACCATAAATGCAATTAAGTGCGGTAAAATCACAAAATCATCCATCCAAATTTACATATTTTGGTCCAGCGGTCAGTGGGAAGTGGTCATATGGAGACTGTACAACCGGACACTTGGAACTTTTATCAGCAATCCTCATAAAGATAAGTCGGCTACTTGGACCGGACGTTGACGTTTTTACAGCCCCTCTTTCCATCATCCTTCCACTGAAGTGGGCCTTAACTTGGATCCCTTTATTTTCTGGTATAGAATATTATAACCACAAAATAGCCCTGGATTGATTTAAACAGTACATGTTTAAAGTAAAATTTCCAATAAAATCGACATGTATACACGTTCTTGTAAACTTACATAACTATCTGTTAATAATACATCTTCAAGAGGGGTGTTTTTAAATGAAATTCTATCAAAATTTAAAAAAAGAGAAACTATTATCAGATTTACAATGTATTTTACGCTCAACAGCTCGATTTAATTTCCAGCATGTTGTTTATTTAAATAATGATTTATATCTTTATTAGAGTCTACATACTTAAAGTTACATGCAATACATAAAACAAATAATTATGTGGCCATTCTATATAGAATTACAGGAGACTATTTGACAAATACACAGAACATATTAATACAAAATAAAATACAGACTTGTTATAAAATATGTGACTGATACTGACTGGTAAAAAAACCCAACAACAACAACAACAACAACTGTACTTACAAATTAAACACTAATATGCCACACAAACAATTTTCTTCTTTTAAATATGTAATCTTCTATCGAAAGAATAAAACCTCTTTTCAAGCACAAAAAAACAAACCATCTAAGAAAGTATCAAATATTTCATAAACTTACTTCAAACAGTAGGTCACTGAAACTTAATCAAAAGAAAGTCATGAATCCTTTAAAATGTTCGAGTTATGAAAAAAGTTCAATAATATCAATTAATTTTAGTATGTCATGTAGCCATGAATAAAGTTAATTAGATCTTAAACTGTTCGAACTACATGTAATTAAACTTCCGTCATAATTAACATCCGAAAAATCTAAACAAAAAACACTGATGTCTAATTTGAAATTATTGATGAAATGATAATTACAGGAAAATGATTATTTACCAATAAAGTATTGAACATTGACCAATTTGACAATTAAAATTCTCTTAAATAAATTGATTTTTAATTAATTATTTTTATGTCAAAACAATTAAAACAATTTGCTCGAAAACAGTTTTAGTTTTGTAAAATTAATCTGAATACACCTTGAACACTGCAACAAAACTCACGCAAATCCTAAGCGAATCAGCTTTAAAAAAAATGAAAATAATTCGAACCTAACAATTTGATTTAGGTTTAAAAATACGTACAACTTGAATGTCAAATTCTATTCTAAATGACCCTTGTTACCATTAGAGCATCTGATAGTTAACGAATGCCAAAAAGGCACATCACATGTACTTACATATTACATAATGCGTATATTTGAAAGATTATAAATAACATATTCAAGTTGGGACAAGCATTTAATACTTAGTCATCTCTTTGTGGTAGATTTAACGTGTCTAGGCATGAACATATCAACATTTGAACATCAATATTGCAGTTATTTCCCTTCCACTGTATATGCTCCCAATTCAAAATGGCTGCCATGATTAACGCAGACTTTGCCTTTGTTTTGTATGATTTTCTTTTTACTTCGAGTAAATTATAAGGTCTATCTTTACAGAAATGTGAGTTTATAGGTAATATATCTGAATATAACATGAGGAGCCGAAATGAACAAGTAAAGATGTTAAAATTTGCTTGTTTCATCCATTGACCTACATAGAGAGATCGGGGGTGCTTGTGTTTTGCGAAAATTGACAAAATTCGGGAAGTGCATTGTTTATTTCCGTCTCAACTGTACAAGTTTAACGCATAATAAACTTCCGAAATAATGCAATTATCCATTAAAACAATATATACCTGATTTTTCAGCACTTTTTCAATCAGATGTTGCATAAATTCATCGCAAGCACAAACGTGCTGGAGGGCACTTTTCGCACAATCCGACAGTGTCGAGCGATTGGCCAATCAGCGCGTTGTATTTCTGCAAGCGCAGTCAGGCTATTGGAAGCCACGCCCCTTAGCTGATTTGCGAGCAGTATATACAATCGCTATCTCATGGTTAAACCACTATCGAGTTGGATTTGTTTTGGTCAGGACGTGACACAAGTTCGTAGTAGTAAAATATAGTTTTGTGATATTTGTGAGTGTAGAATGCCTCTGAAGGAAATTATTACATCTCGCTTGGGCTTAGCAGGAAATATGGAGAAAACCAGAGTTGTTCGATGTCTGTTTGGTACGCCAAATCATGAAGACCTCCGTCGGGACTTAGCGGCTCAGCTTAAAAACACTGGGTCAGCTTTTAAGAAAACATGGAATTACGACGAGGATCTTGATCAGGCTATGCAAGGACGTTTCCAGTGGGAAGAAGTGTCGACAACGGAATATGTGCCGGAGTTTTACAGACGCACATACAGGAAGACAAAATTCAGGTCTACACCTGTCATTGCACCTAAGTCAAAAAGGTGTTTGAACTTTGAAACAGTGTCAGAAAGATTACCGGTGCTATCAGTATCCGACGCAGAAAACACCACCGCCGACGAAAAGGCCGAGGCGTTGGATCTAAAGAGGGAGAACGAGACGACACCTGAACTTAGAGTTGTCCGACAGACTAAAATAGATGGTAAGTCAATGTTAGAGAGTGTTGTTAAACTGAGATGCTGATGAGGTTGTAACTAGCAAGCGCGTTCCGTAATATTCATTGCAGTTTATACACCGATGTGAATGTTTTACTATAGCCTACACTACGTCTTTACTCCAGCGGCTGTTATGTGACTCACAGTTGAGTGAACTCTCTGTTGCGTTGCAAACACACATCGTAGTAGTAAAATCTAGGTTTAGCCCCGGACGCAGTTGTAATCACTCATTGCCTGTAGTATTTTACTATGTCGGCTCGGGTTGTTGTGCAAACTGGTGTGTGATAGCTTTCATCTTGCAATGTATTCGTGATAAAGATAGCTTGGTGTCTTTGACTCGCATTCATGTACATTTTGACCTCATTTGCGAAGTTCCAGTTTTACGTAGTATAACAACTTTGATCTTCGTGCTTAATGTTATTAACAACATTTTGCGTTAAGTATTTTTTTTAATCATGTTAAATATTGTTAAAATTTTGTATTAGATTTTTTTATATTTATCGCTCAATCGCCATCACGAGGGTCTATGATGGTTTATTTACTACAGTTGTAGCAACAATCAAATCGCGGGTATTTAAATTCAGCGTGTTATGTCTAGTTCGATTAAATTTGTGCGGGAAACGAATCGATCTACTCCGACCGAACATGATTGGAGCGTTCGGTTAACCTGCACGAACATGTCCGCAAAGTTGCGTTCCAATTTGCCAAAGCTTTATCGTTTCATGTATGGTTTTTCCCTCCGTTCATTCATAGAAATATCGTGTCGCAACAAGTTCTCTTTGTTCAGTGTCTCGGCTATTGGCAAACATTTGTAAACATCGAACAGTTCAATAAGTATTATTAAGACTGATATCTAGTTCAATGTCGCAACAATGACTAAGGTCTGGATTGCTTCCAAGTTGTATTTTAGTTTCTTTTGAATTATGTATTGGCACGGTAAATCAACATCTGTTGCAAAAGAGATGTTGAATATTTCATACATAAAACGTTTGCCATATCACGACATATACTTATATTTATCTGTCGCTAACAAATATAAATGTAACTAATTCCGATATCGGCAAATATCATGGTTACCGACCGAAACATCAGCACACATGTTGCATCTTAAACAATCGATTTTGAATCATGGTTACCATATGTTGTTTAGCTAATCGATGAATTTTCTTGCCTTCTGAATCGCAATTCAATAATTTTAACATCGCGGTTTCCTGGGCAATTTTCGCAAAAGAACTATTAATTTATACTAATGTTTGCTTTGAAAATATTTTCGATGAAAATCAACGATTTTCAACAAACATTTGCATACACAATAACATGTTTATACCAAGTCTGGTGGTTTCTTAGGCTCGATTTGACAATTGATTATCTTTGATTGTCCTTAAAGAAAACACGTCACTTCCTTTTGATTTCAATCGTCGCCTGTTTCACTTCCCAGTTATTTAATTTTCCCACGATTGTTCAATAAAGCTCGGCAACTTGTTCAAAAGTCTAATTATTGGAGTCTATCAAGGATTTTAAACTAAACGTCTGCCTCGTGTATGTTTTTTTTGCAATTAGCTTGCATACATGTGCTAGACTAGACAGTGAATCTGAACATTCATATGGTCCTAGATATATAAACTATTTGTTTAAATCAAGGCCGCTGTATTGATCACATATTCTTATTTAAATATCACCTATTTTTTCAATTTTTCAGAGTACATGAAAGTTAAGAAACGCCGGTTAGATGAGAGCGACAGTGAAAATGAAGGCTGCCCTCCCTCAAAACGGCGGTGTTAGACCCAGATTGTGTATTTATTTATTACTGGTAAGCTGAATTTTGATTTCTAAATATACCTTAATAAATACTGAGTGTAATTTTACAATTAATCACACTATTCGTCATATCGCTTTTAAATTTACGGTGTCTTACTCAGGCAACAATGTGACGGGTTTATTTCGCTTGTCATTTCCGTTTATCAGGGCTTTACGCTGTCGACTTCAAAAGTTGTAAAAGTTGTACTACGCTTATTTGCATGAAGCTCGCCCCGGCGTGTGAAACAAGCCACGTGATCTGTTGTCAAGGTTACTGGCGCGTAACTCGCGTCTAAAAATAGAACAGTATCTTTAGCCACGTGGAGAATGTATAGCTCCTATAGTAACCGATAATAACCTTTATACATGAACGTGGGAAAATATGGTATCGAGTTAACCCGCCTTTTGTGAAGGCTGAACAAACCATATTGAATAAAACTTGACATACGGTTACGAATTTGTATAGGGGGACTTTGACTTTGCGCAAAATGTCATTAAACTCAATTTATATTCATGTTGTACGCTTTTATCATTTCAGAGTGCTAGCCGAAAAATCTTTGGTGCAGCATATAGAACATAGCAGCCGCCACGCACGTGCGCACGGGAATACGGACGCCCTTGGACCGTCCGGCCACGTGCGGTTGAACCACGTTACATATGCGTAGCTAGGTTCAACATTCGGCAGACCCCTTTGTCAGAAAGTGTCATATTCAGCGGACGAACTTTTGTGTTCTGCAAGACAATGGCTTATGATCTCAGCAACGCGTGTTCTGCTAGTTAGAAGGTAGAGACTTCGGCTAAATGGATTGTGATAGAATATAGCACGCCTTCTTTCAAAATAGGGGGCGCTACGCTGTCCATGAAATGGACCAAATTGTACAGACTAGAGAAATTTTATTATGAAATTGTAAAGTGTTATAAGCGGACAGCTCTTGAAAAGATGTTGTCTAAATAATTTACATAGAAATACCGTACCAAGAAGGTAGATAATTTGCACAGATCTCAGACCTATGTTATGAAATATTCCCCATAGCCATTTTTGTGTCAAGACCACATCATGAATTGATCAACTACATACTCCGTTTTTCTTTGTTTCAAGGTTTTGATCAGAGTTTTAGCTGAAGGGTATTTTATCATGTTTCTCATTAATTAACAACAGATCTTTGACAGTTTTTGATGGAAAACATGACACATTTTTAGCTATAGGGCAAAAAATAGGGAAGTTAGATGATGGCTTACATTACCCATCATTTATAAGATCTAATTTGTAAAACACAATATTTGAATTCCAGTTTCCTAAGATTATGTTTGATGTCATTTTTTTCGTGTGTAATGACATTGATCTGTAGTATAAATTGCAAAAATTAGGTATGCTGACATCCATGTCAAGCATGTAGCTATTATCGTAAGTTAAACATTTGATGACCTCGGCTATGTATTAACCCAAGGGTTAATTAAAAATAATAGGTTTACCTTAAAGGTTTCAACCATAGCTATAATAAGTTTTCTTACATTTTTCAGGTTTAACCATAGAATAGACACCATTTTGTGTTCCATTATTACATTTTTCAGGGTTCAGATTTAGTTGTCATTTTTAAGGGCAAGACAGTTCAGCCTTTTTGAAAATGTTAAAGTTCTTAGTGTTGCAAAAAAAGATGAATTTTATGTCAAAAGTTGCAAATTTGCATTCAGTGGGTGTGTCCCAGTCAAATGTCTATTTCTTTGTGGAAAATGGATCTTTATTGATTCATATTTCATAAATTAAGTTTGACATTACAGATTTAAAGCACTTAACTGTCTGTTTTGAAGCAACTTTATGATATTTTCAGTTTTTTTGTTACATTATGACTCCGATAATGCTTTAAAATAAGGCTGAGCTTGATTGCGTTTTTAAGCATTTACATTGAAAAGTCATCAAATCTACTATTTCTGCAATTTTAATTCCTATTTAGATTACAAGATAGCTCCATTGTTGCATAAATTTACATTAAGTAACTGGATGGTAGTTTTAAAGTTTACGGCTTTTTGTTTCTGATATTTTCTGTTCAGAATATACTAGTATCCCAGAAATACTGCTTTGTTGGTGATGTTTAATATAATACTATCTTCAAAGCATTTTCATTCGTTCATATATTGGTGCAATTTTGTTTGTGTTTTTTTTCAGCATTTTCGTCATGTAATTAATAAATTATGCATATTTTGTTTAATCATTTTAAAACTTACACCTTTGTAAATTATTTCTGATGCAATCATTTATTGGTTTATATTTTTTTTTATTTAAAGATGATTTTATCTTTTTAAGTTACACAAAAGTTAAAGATAAAACCGTTTTGAATTGTAATTGTTTAGTAGTGAATTAGATTTTAATATGAAGTTTTAACAACAAAGAGTTTCGTTAAGTTTGCAGTTTTAAGAGGCAGTGGATTTCACGTTTTGAGGCAATTTTTCTAGACTTTCATAGCATTGTATAGAAATATTTCCAAGGTGTTTCAATGCTAATTATTCTCAACTATTAACGCTTTTATTGTTAAATCATACTTCAAATTTGAGAAACCTTTTAGATCATTGCTTCATATTTCTTGCATGTGAATTATTGTTTGTTTAAGGCGAAAAACAAATTTAAATGGTTGTTAACCATTTTTGGACTTGTGCAATTTTAATGGTTTGTCCTTGAATGGGGACATAGGTTGATCTCAATGTAATTTAAATATGAAATTATCTAATTATTTCTGTAAATTTTCTTTGTAAATATAATTACACGTCTAAGTGTAAACTAATGTTTTAAGGCATTATTTATTATTTATTTCTGTTTTATTTGAATAATAAATAATTATAAATTAGGAAAAAAATGCCAACTTAAAAAAAAACATATTAAATTTGACCAAATTTTGATGGTCATAACAAATGATTGTATCCAAAACTGCTTAATTTTGCCATCACTTTCTTGCCAAAGTTTCATTCTAAATCTTGTTAAATCCATCAAAAAGCAGCAGATTTTTTTTGACATTTTTGTGTATTTTTGGCTTATGCGTTGTTTAACGAAGATCTCATTTTGTCAACAAAATTAGATCATTTGGAAAATTTGTGTCCACTTAGTGTTAAAATTGGGATTTATAATTTAATTCGAATTTTGCCACTAAATGTGACTAAATTCGCCATTATTTTCATCAGTTCTTCAGTGAAATGAAATACGAACTCACTGAATCATCTTATGTTATATTAACCATTATAATTATTTAATACTGTAAAACATATTATGTGACTGCAAGTATTCCTTTTTATGGGCAGTCGATTATATGCTAATGATGGTATATTATAACTTGAAATAAGAAATAAAATATGAAAATATATTTCTGTGTTTGTGATGTTTAAATATGTGTTCAAGTACTCTATTTTGTTGTCAAAATTACCGAAGTGATTTAAGTATGATTACCAGGGGAATTTGGCGTTGAGGACTAGAGCACTTCTTCGAGCAAGTGCCCCCTCCCCCCAGAACCGAAATATGTATGGCGGTTGTAAGAGAGAACTTCCCTTAAAAACATAAGGTTATTTAAAGCATTATTCATTTATACTCGGGACAAAAAAACAGAGGTGGTGTCGGTGGCAGCTAGTTATTGTGTGTTACACGACAAATAAATCCCTTGCACCTGAATTTCAAGAATTCCAATGATGCGAAATAATGGATGTATTCCATGAATATTGCATCGAAACCTACATTGCTAGCAATATTGATCTGATAAAACCTCGGAATGGCACGCATTCAAGCCTTGGGACTTACACGTTCGAAGGAAAAAACAACGAAAACCACAACCTGAAGTGCAACCGCTGCTGCACTATATTTCGATGCACTTCAGTTAAAGTAATGGTAACAGGTTATTAATATGCATTACGAAAGTAATTGGATTTGGAGTGACGCAAACACTCGTCCTGATTGTGCGTTCTAATGACCCCGTAACCAACTTAAGTGTTTGACATTATATTTTGTCTATTGGCGCAGTCTCCTGATTAAAATCAATACCGGCTGAATGCTGATTTACCGAAAATAAAGTTGCGGCCGATTTGAAAAAAAAAAATAGTGCTCTCCCATTGGACAAAATATAATTTCGAGCACTAAGAATTAAATCTGGTCGTATTCATGGGAGAAAACTTCCAGACAAGCAGACGACTTAGATCCATGTATTTGAAAGGCGAATAAGCTTGCATATTGTGTTTGCATTGCTAATATCTGCGTATGCGATATAGGTCAAGATAAAATAGGAAAGATAAATTGATGCCTCAAATATAGATGATACAATATAGACAGATGGCCAAACAGTGATCTCAGGTATGATGCCGACAGGCGCGTAGCTGCCTATACACGAGTACGCGGCTGAATCCTCATCATTCTGACAAAAACAATCAGCCAAAGGTTTAGTTAAAGTAAGCGTTCTTGACGACATGATCCTAAAACTGTACATATTCCAGTACTAAATAAAGCACCTCAGAACGCCCAGAATGCACCAGATTGCACCATGGTTTTCAAAATGTTGCGAGGGGGCATGAACCCGGACCCCATTGCAAACTTTTGAATATAAATAAATAGAGGGATAGCTACGCACCTGAACTCGGTATACCGCATATCGTTCAATTTCGATGGAAAATATACATGTGCAACGAACGAATTGACAGAGTGTTTATAGGCCCCAGCCCCTATCACTCAGTTTGAAAAGCAACATCAGTCATGCGGATGTGTCAGAAGGCGTCCGTGTGAGGGGAATGTGTCGGATAATGTCCGAGAATTCCGAATATTTCATCCGCACGTGCGTTGCTTATCAATCCACGGTTGCAGAGCCGCCAAAATATGATAGCATCGTTAAAATAAACAGTTTACTCATTATAAACTCCACAGGAATCCAGCCAAAATGCTTATCAGTCGGAATACCTTCTGCGCAGGTGATGTTTCAACACCGTTGCCAAAACACCAGAAACTTTAAACAAAACACTAAGGGCGTTTTGGGTATATTAAGTTACTACAGTATTTTTGTAAATGAAAAATGGGCTGGACCGCTGTATGTTTATCTCCAGGCTGAGCGAATGGTCATGAACAATGTATTTTTGTTGTTTTCTTTCTGTCAGGCCGGTATTTTCGCTGTCAATCCAATTTGCTATTAACTCGCTTTTCACAAACATGACACTGTTACTTACCAAAAAATGGGGGTTGCATTTCTTACGACATTAATTGACTTGGCATCATTTTTCACCAGTAAAGACTTACGAAAAACGTTACAAAAATGAAGTTTCTCCCATTATGCCAAACTCGACCTATTAGATATGACATCTAAACTGAGAGAGGAAAGAGAATGAGGAACACCTGTGCCACACCTGGATAAAGAACAAACTGTATACTTATATACATGCCTCTCTAACCCCGACTGATATCTTGAGAGCGAAATAAAAGAGAGAAAAAAAGCTGAATTGCTGATTTTTGTAGCAGTCTCGATTATACAGAGTGCTATTTACCGCTTCTACAATTGTAAAATATTTCAAAATTTGCTTGTATTTTAATGATTCAACCAAACTTTTTAACTTGACGGACTTTTGTAGAACGATGTAACTTCACTGTTTGTTTACATCGGTTGTGAACCGTGGTGACCCATGTGAGAACCCCTTTAAGTCACGTGATTCCTCACCCTGTATAATTATCATTGAACAAATCGACATAGGCTTTTTGGGATCGTTTATATCATGACTCGTAGGAGCGATTTCATAATTAGGAGAGACTTTTAACTATGCAGTATTACCGCCGAAAATCTCTCCTTGGTACAACATTGCTCCTACGGTTCGTGATGAAACGGCCCCTGGACTCCGATGACCCCAGAAGATAGAGTGTTATTCCCTGCGTGCCATATAAAATTGTGTGTACAGCGTACCAACTTCTTGCCTTCATGCGTACCGCACACTACCGTCTTGCGAACCGCACTCAACCCTCTTGCATACAGCGTACCATCTTCTTGCCTTCATGCGTACCGCACACCACCGTCTTGCGTACCGCACTCAACCCTCTTGCAGACAGCGTATCATCTTCTTGCCGCGGTACAGCGCACCGTCTTCTTGCACATAGCGTTCTACCTATTTGCGTTAGGTATATGGCGTTCCTGCGTACCACAAAACAACACCTACTTGCGTACCGCATATTTTTTATACACCTAGTCATCAAACTCTTATGACATTGTATACATTTGTTTTGTGCAAATAAACGCTGTTTTGTTTTGAGCTGGCGACGTTCGTGAATGTATGTCACCCGAAGACAGTCTTTACATACATATACATGTCATTATATTGTACATATGTTTGCCCGTTCGTCTTTTTTCCTTGCATTGCATTGTTCAGCTGTTCAATTTTATCTGCCTGCCTTGTCACGTGATGTTTTCTACAATTTTCTAAGAGAAATTAAATGGATATCACATATATTTTGTGTATATTAAATTAGAATAACCTAAGCATTTTATACACATATTCGATGAACTCGAACTGCATTTAGTATTCAAAGCCCAAGGGTGCATTTCATGAGTTTTGAGGATTTTATTTTTGGACATTTTTTCTAAATCTCATTTTCATTGTCATGAATACAAATAATTTCCTCAGGGAAAATAAATCTGAAGGTTGTATTGTATATGCAGTTATTGCATTTCAGTGAAATACTTCATTGTTCAAGGAAAAAAGTTCATTTGAACATCTGACTTAGCTTATTTGCCGATAAAACTTTACAAAAAGTGTTCTGATCATGCGTTTTACAAACATTATTTCCATTTGAAATGTGAAGTTAAAATAGAAAAAACGTTAAACATGTGTGTTTAACTCAATAAATACTTCACTGATGATGTTGAAAATAGATTGTGCTCAGATTATAAATACCGCTGGGCTAGTTTCCTCTCTATATTTTAAGACTTAATTATTTATGTGGTTTCCCCAATCGCATAAGTACACCACATTAATTTACCAAGTCATACTTAGCTTAAATGAAAGAAAATCTCCCAGCAGACAACTGCGGTCAAAGATATCTAAAATGTTTATTGATTGGTCAATATGTATCAAATCATATCTTCTAACCAATCAAATCGTTTTAATGAGTAAACTAGGCAAAACATACAGTCGAACCCCGCTGGCTCGATATTGCTTGGCTCAATCTCCTCGTTGGCTCGAAATTAATGTAAAAGACCAATCGTCTTTTACTCTATGTTATCATTTCCGCTTGGCTCAATATTCACGAGGCTCGAAGTATTTTGGCTGGTTCCTGGGATATAAAGCCAACGGGTTTCGACTGTATGGACAATTTATCTAGGTGTCATACAATTTGCTGCAAGATGATGAGTTTTGTCATTAAGTTTGCATTGTGGGTAGCTATCGTAAGGGATTGCACGTTTTCTATTTTTGATATCCAATTCGAACGTTACATATTTACGCACTGTAACTGTAACCACGCCCCCCCCCCCCAGGTCCGGGGAATAGCGGGGACTTTAATCCTTGGCCCAGCCAATCCCGGGTAAAATCTTCGCGCTGCGGGGACAAACTGCTGGAAAAAAAACAGCCAAATGCACCCCACCCCCCACGCACCCGGGGACATTTAAGAAAACAAACCCACTGCATTCACTCAGCACTGCGGGACCACCTGGAAAGTAAAAACACGGCCCGTTTCCCCCGCTATCCCAGGTATACCTCCGGACCTTGGGGTGTTTGTGTGTGTGTGTGTGGGGGGGGGGGGTACAATTGACCGGTGCATTAAAAATACGTATTATAAAACATTGAATTTGCATAATGGGGAGACAGGCCATGCACGTTTTCTATTACAACTTTATCATATTCGAACGCCCATAGTACGAGAGCCATGGTTTATAGGTCCGTGCGAGAGCTCATGAAATTATTACATCACAGTCTAGTGTATTTAATTTATTCACACGGCCATGCATTTGAAAATACTGGTTGATCAAGATATAACAAATAAGTGGTTGTACGTCCGTGGCGGATTTAAAATGACACGTAGTGATCGGTGATGTATTCAAGAATTCATTTATACATCTAATAAGTAGACATAATTATAAAAACCTATGTATACATTTATCAACGTTTAAATTGTTAAGGTATCAATTTAAGGTTCATTTGTCGGCAAACTGGGGAGGGGGGGGCACGGGCCCCTGTGCACCCCCATCCCCCGCTAGAACCGCTACTGTTGCATACTGCATACTGTCTTTACAATAATATAACTCGTTAGAGGCTGCGTACCAAAATTCTTCATTTCTGAGGGTTTCAACACTGCGTACCGAACACTCTCTTGCGTACCGACTATCCACTTAAAACGCAGGAAGTAGTAGGTTTTACCTTCGTAACAGTACTACAAGTATTAGATATATAGGTTTTCGTAATATCAAATGTTATATTTTATAGATATATAAAATGCAACGTTAAGATCGATTCTAATGATTACGTGCAGAAATGTTTGTATTTTATTGGTTCGCTTGTATACCTGATGATTGTGGTGTATTTAATGGTTGGCTATTAAAAAAGAAATGACATGTTCTAAATAAAACTCATATGATGTTAAAGGTTTGATCTAACTATAATCCGGGGCATCCAGTATGTTTCATCGTTCGCATTTGGAGCTCCTCGGCCATTTCTAATCGAAAACAACCTCGGATGTTTATGGACGGACAACGTCAGAAATCCTTACAGTTTAACTGCTAGTAGATCACGTACACTGGCACCGGATTTTCAAACTCAAACATTTTTTTAGAAAATCAAAAAAAATCTAATAATTCCTCACTAAAAATTATAATACCGAATATGTAAAAAAATATTAAAAAATAATTGTTTTTTTTTAAATATGCACTTGTACTGTATAGTATATTCTACAGTACAAAGTGCATATTTAAAAAAAAAATAATATTTTTTTTACATATTCGGTATTATAATTTTTAGTGAGGAATTATAAGTTTTTTTTTGATTTTTTAAAAAAATGTTTGAGTTTGAGAATCCGGTGCCAGTGATCAAGTAGTAATTCCAATTTAGCAGTTAAATAATATATTTGCCGATTTTGAGACCATCTGGTGTCTAGTCCCTTAAAAAGTTTGATCAAAATAGAACCCAGGACATCATGTTTTATAAATTATTGTATCGTTCGACGATATCGACTCATTCCAGGTTACACTTTCATTTCCTTGTTGACGATTTTTTTTATCCTGACATTGAGATGATATTTCAGAAATGAGGAAGATATTGAATTGTTTGACAAGCTTTCCACTTCAAATGGAATTCCTCCCCATTGAAAATCATTGAAATATGAATTTAAACAATGGTGAAAATTTCCGGAATTGCATATTGTTATTTAAGTCCGTCTATAAATCACGACATTGTAAAATACCACTTTCCTAAAGCAATCTAAACTTTTATGGTACAATAATCTTTTAAAAGACTTCAAAGGTAATACTAATTGAGTCGAATGCACGATTTTGAGGCTTTAGGCGTACATTACATTTTATTGTATTATTGTTTATTTCAATTAAATGACATTAATGATATCTCTGAAATTGCGTAGGATACGTGCTTACTTGTAAGACCATGAATTGCGCATTTAGAATACTAAATTTGACATCTGACATATACATACAGTACATCATAATAAAAGTAAATTATTGGAAGCGCAAGGCCGCTATAGCTAGGCCGCTAGGCCTCTATGCCGATTTCGTCACGTATACATGCATACTTAACTTATCAATATTAAAACTAGTTATAATTTTAGTTTTTATCCGAATACGGAATCTTTATGTAACATTCAATGGTTCATTGTTATATCTTGAAACAATCAGGACGTTTAAAGCGGACAACATACTTGCTAACATTCAAGGAAAATGAATCCGGTCGAATGCCGTGGTTGCTATGGAAACACGAGTTAGCTACTTGTCTAAATGCGTAAAGAATATGATGCGCCAATGATACATCTTATAAAGAAGGAAGTTTGGAATAAATAAAGACAAATCACGGGATTACTAGTAATTCATTTGCAATGTAAATGTTCGAAGGTTCATATTTGCGCGATGCAGCTAAACTGTGTTTTATTCACTGGACTGAAACATCATTTTTGAAGCTCTCTTCTTATTTTAAGGTTTTCCGTCCTAAGTCGCCATGCTTATGACTGTCTGCTTTCTTGCCGTCTTTATAACAAATACATAGGCAGGGGAAGGTAATCCAGAGTAAGTTCATGACTGTCGGGTTCCCTACCTACTTTATGACAAATACAGTTGTAGGGGCAGGTAATCCAGACTAAGGTAATGACCGCGGGTTCCCTAGCTACTATATGACAAATGCAGTGGAAGGGGCAGATAATCTAGACTATGGTCATGCCTGTCTGGTTTCTTGCCTACATTATAGCAAATACAGTTGTAAAGGCAGATAATCTAGACTATGGTCAATGCCTGTCTGCTTCCCTGCCTACTCTAGACAAATACAGTGGAAGGGGCCATGACTGTCTAGTCCCTTGCCTACATTATGGCAAATACAGTTTTAGGGGCAGATAATCCAGACTATAGTCTTGCCTGTCTTTTTCCCTGCCTACATTATGACAAATACAGTTGTAGGGGCAGGTAATCCAGACTATTGTCATGCCTGTCTGGTGCCCTGCCTACTTTATGACAAATAAAATTGTAGGGGCAGGTAATCCAGACTATGGTCATGTCTGTCTGGTTCCCTGCCCAGATTATGACAAATACAGTTGAAGGGGCTGGTAATCTAGACTATGGTCATGCCTGTCTGGTGCCCTGCCTACTTAATGACAAATAAAATTGTAAGGGCAGGTAATCCAGACTATGGTCATGTCTGTCTGGTTCCCTGCCTACATTATGACAAATACAGTTGAAGGGGCTGGTAATCCAGACTATGGTCATGGCTGTCTGGTTTCCTGCCTTTTTATGACAAATGCAGTGCTAGGGGCAGGTAATCCAGACTAGGGTCATGACTATCTGATTCTCTGCCTACATCATGACAAATACAGTGGTAGGGGCAGGTAATCCAGACTAAGCTTAAACCTGTCTGGTTCCCTGCCTACATTATGACAAATAAAATGGAAGGGACAGGTAATCCAGACTAAGCCCATGTTCAATGTTCTTTATCGGACATAAAAAAGTTGGCTAAATAAAACGTTTGGTATGCTGTTCCAGTGTATGCTAAATTACGTTGTTTTTTGTCTTATTTTGTCCATGTCTAGACAAGCTACAACCTAACCTCAAAGGTTATATTGTCCCGTTAATTGCTGTTTCTTCAGCTTGCTTGGACCAGGTTAACTAATTCAACGAAAACGACCTTAAGTGGTCATAATGTATCCACTACATTGGCGTGAAGACTCGTTTATTACTGAAGTTTATTTTCAATTGACCGGACAGCATCGCACCTCGTAAATAATATGAGTTCTGTGGTTAACCCACAGATAATATTGCTATGTTTTTATGTATTTTTAAGAGTTCTGTTAGGCCACACGTCGTGTGGTCTCAGACACAATTAGGATGTCATCTATATGTCTTAATGCTATATACGTCAATGGTCATTAAAATCAAGAGTTTGATTATATTCTTATCTTGTCTGTATGATAATGTCGTTGGGAGGTCCATGATTTTTTTATTTCCTTAAGAAAATGATAGAAGGGAATATTACAATTAGAAAAGCTGTGGGTCTCTTTTGAACAACGATTGTAATCTAGAAGAAATAATGTGTAATTCGGCATTTAAACCACAGCTGACTTTGAAAATACCGTGTGAGTCGAAACTCGCTTTTTCAAACTCTGTTATCTCGATGTTCAGGTTATGCCGATTTTTTTTCGAATGCTTTGAGTTAAGGAAGACATGTTTTGTAATTCGTTTATATCGAATGTTCGTTATCTCGAAGTACTTCCCGAGGTCCCAACGACTTCGACATAGCGAATTATGACTGTACACTTTCAATTCAAAATAGGGAGATTTAAAGGCAATATTGATCTGACGATAGCTGGTCCTAAGTTTGTTTTATAAGACAGCCACCATGTTCGTTGGACATTCAGATCTTCAATGGATATGTTTTGGTATCGACAGAAGACATTTATATGTGAAAACAGTGGCCACAGTCTGGTTTTGACTGTTCAATGGTAAACACTACATCCAATCCAGTTGTTCAGGAACAACGGCAATGACAGGCAGCAGTAGTAGCAGCAGCAACACCAACCACCAGAACATTGCATCGACATCACTAACAAAAATAAGATAATAGTGGTGTACCTCATCATATTGAGATACCTCTTTATCTAAGTAAGAGGTGCGCCTCTATATTAAGAGGGTAAATTATAGAGCTGTACCTCAAAATATGAAGGTCCTGTTCAAAGTATAGAGGTATACCTCAAAATATGGAGGTACACCTTTATCGAAGTAAAAGATGCGCCTCTATATTTAGAGGTCCTGTTCAAATTATAGAAGTCGACCTCAAAATATGGAAGTACACCTTTATCGAAGTAAAAGATGCGCCTCTATATTTAGAGGTCCTGTTCAAATTATAGAAGTCTACCTCAAAATATGGAAGTACACCTTTATCGAAGTAAAAGATGCGCCTCTATATTTAGAGGTCCTGTTCAAATTATAGAAGTCTACCTCAAAATATGGAGGTACACCTTTATCGAAGTAAAAGATGCGCCTCTATATTTAGAGGTCCTGTTCAAATTATAGAGGTCTACCTCAAAATATGGAGGTACACCTTTATCAAAGTAAAAGATGCGCCTCTATATTTAGAGGTCCTGTTCAAATTATAGAAGTCTACCTCAAAATATGGAGGTACACCTTTATCGAAGTAAAAGATGCGCCTCTATATTTAGAGGTCCTGTTCAAATTATAGAAGTCTACCTCAAAATATGGAAGTACACCTTTATCGAAGTAAAAGATGCGCCTCTATATTTAGAGGTCCTGTTCAAATTATAGAAGTCTACCTCAAAATATGGAGGTACACCTTTATCGAAGTAAAAGATGCGCCTCTATATTTAGAGGTCCTGTTCAAATTATAGAAGTCTACCTCAAAATATGGAAGTACACCTTTATCAAAGTAAAGGTGCACCTCTACATTAAGAGGTAAAGGTAAATATATAGAGGTGAACCTCAAAATATGGAAGTACTCCTTTATCGAAGTAAGAGTGCGCCTCTACATAAAGAGGTAAAGGGTAAATGATAGAGGTGAATCTCAAAATATGGAAGTACTCCTATATCGAAGTTAGAGATGCGCTTCTTTATTAAGAGGTAAAGGGTAAATGATAGAGGTGAACCTCAAAATATGGAAGTACGCCTTAATCGAAGTAAGAGTGCGCCTTTATATTAAGAGGTAAAGGTTAAATTATAGAGGTAAACCCTCAAAATATGGAAGTAAACCTTTATCAAAGTAAGAGGTGTGCCTCCATATTAAGAGGTAAAGGGTAAATTATAGAGGTGAACCTCAAAATATGGAAGTACACCTTAATCTAAGTAAGAGGTGCGCCTCTATATATTTAGAGGTCCTGTTCAAATTATAGAGGTATACCTCAAAATATGGAAGTACACCTTATTCGAAGTAAGAGGTGCGCCTCTATATATTTAGAGGTCCTGTTCAAATTATAGAGGTGAACCTCAAAATATGGAAGTACACCTTAATCTAAGTAAGAGGTGCGCCTCTATATATTTAGAGGTCCTGTTCAAATTATAGAGGTGAACCTCAAAATATGGAAGTACACCTTAATCGAAGTAAGAGGTGCGCCTCTATATATTTAGAGGTCCTGTTCAAATTATAGAGGTGAACCTCTATTGTGTTTGTATTACCTATTCAAATGAGACTTTCTACGCAAATGGTACGTCATACCATTGTGTCGATGGTGTGACAGTCACCATATCATGACAATATTTGGCATATTGTCTATCAAAACCAGTCAACAAGTACTAGTATCAGTTCCTTCTAACATTCTTTAAATTAAATAATAACATATTCAAAATGTTAACATGCTTAAGGTGTCGAATCGTACTGGAATGGAATTTGATCGTAGCAAAATCAGCTGACAGTAGTGCTATGGGTCGTGGGTTAAGATCGTCTACCGCAAACCGACATTCTTGAATCGATTCCAGAAATGTTTGTACTGTATGGTTTTTCTCGGGTGTTTTTTTATTTTTATTATTTTTCATATACAGTATTGGTGTTTAATTATATCTGATATTACGTATAAATGCTATATTCTACTGAAGACATTTTTAAAAAAAAAACTTAATTATAATATATGATAATTTATATAGTTCAAAATATATATATGGCTTGCTTTTAAATCGTTCACGTAGAGCTGTGCTCAAAAGTGTCAAAAATGAAATTAAAAAACAAACACTTCGCAAGTTACTTCAATAAATTGTTGAAATATTTTCTTTTAAATAACACCATTCGTGGACCATTCATTTTTGTAAAGCGTATTTTGATATTTCAAACCCAGAACAAAAAATCTAGTTTTTGGAACTCATGAAAACAGATTTATCATTTTCATATATTTTACTTCCATGTTATCCAGTATTATAAATGATACGGTATAATTATAATATTCAGAAATATTTGCATATATAACTATATAAGTTTATGAAGTTTAGCAAAAAAAAATAGTCTGCGGTGTAAATTCTTTACATTCCCCAACATAAGACATTTTGACTGTATACAAAATATCAAAGGTTGAAAATTATAGAGCATACAAATAAAAGAGTGTTGGACATTATGAGAAAACGACTCATTGATTTAACATGAAAGAAATTATACCGACATAACTAGTACGTTAACCATGTGTTTAATATCTTTTTACAACTTCGGTGCATTTATGGTAAGAATAAATGCAATAAAATCACGACCATGTGTCATTTATATATAATATCAGGTATAATTTGTATATATCAAACGATTTTGTTTTTGTTCGTTCCCAATCAGTTCAATAGTTACAACGTTTTTATACTGTATAGGGTTACAGCACTTTTTGATGTATATATTTTACTCAATTATAATAGCGATATGTTTGAAATAAAACGATTTTTGGCAGCTATTAATTTCATAAATAAATTCAGTTGTGACGCTTGTCGAATGTAATGTTCTCTTAAGTATATGATAGTGGGAGGATAAACGGAGAAAATATACAGCCAAACCTATAAAGACAGTGAAAAATGGGCGTTTTAATTGAAGCTTTACTGCCCATACAGTGTAGTTATCGTTCATCCGTATATTGATCAATCTGGCAAAATCGATAAGCTGATCCGTCAGGGACGAAATCGATACGTTGACCAGGATTGAGAGAAATCGACACATTCAGTATGATGTCAGGAAAAATCAATCGGTTGATCTGTCAGTTCGATTCAAAATAATCTTAAAATCGATCTACCCGACAGATATTAACACCACGATCCGTCAGCAAAAATATTCAGTACAATGATCTGTCCGACTAAGCCTGCAGATATTGTCGGTTCGACGATCTCATTGACTAAGCACTGAGAGAACAGACGGTCCGACGATCTGACTGACAAAGTCTGATGAGAACAGTCGGTCCGACGATCTGACTGACAAAGTCTGATGAGAACAGACGGTCCGACGATCTGACTGACAAAGTCTGATGAGAACAGTCGGTCCGATGATCTGACTGACTACGTCTGATGAGAACAGTCGGTCCGACGATCTGACTGACTAAGTCTGATGAGAACAGTCGATCGACGGTCTGTCTGACTAAGCCTGTAGAAAACAATCAGTACGATGATCCGTTCGACTTAGCCTGAAGAGAACAGTCGGTCCAATGATCTGCCCGACTAAGCCTGAAGAGAACAGTCGGTCCGACGTTCTGCCCTACTAAGCCTGAAGAGAACAGTCGGTCCGATGATCTGTCCGACTTAGCCTGTAGAGAACAGTCGGTCCGATGATCTGTCCGACTTAGCCTGAAGAGAACAGTCGGTCCGATGATCTGTCCGACTTAGCCTGAAGAGAACAATCGGTCCGATGATCTGTCCGACTAAGCCGGTAGAGAACAGTCGGTCCGATGATCTGTTCGACTAAACCTGAAGAGAACAGTCGGTCCGACTGATCCTGTAGAGAACAAGGTACGATGATCTGTCCGACTGATCCTGTAGAGAACAAGGTACGATGATCTGTCCGACTGATCCTGTAGAGAACAAGGTACGATGATCTGTCCGACTGATCCTGTAGATATCAAGGTACGATGATCGGTCCGACTAAGCCAGTAAAGAACAAGGTACAATGATCGGTCCGACTGATCCTGTAGAGAACAAGGTACGCTGATCTATCCGACTGATCCTGTAGAGAACAAGGTATGCTGATCTATCCGACTATATCTATAGCGAATATATAGTCGATATGATCATACGTCATATTCACGTTAAACTGGGTCCATGTTGAGTGCTATGTCAGGTGGCTTAATTAAAGAATGATTATCAACCAACATTGTTAACACCTTTGATAAGACAAATAAACACACTTTTTTCTTCTTACATCTCCATTAAAAAAAGTGTGGATGACTTTCTTACTATTATTTTTGATAAACCGGATTTCAGTTCCAAACCGACCCATATCCGGGTATATCGCTAGTGATTTTTTTAACAATTTCAATCATAAACGGACATTCTTTAGGAAATTACAAAAGCAAATGCACACTATGCCAAAAAGGGTAAGGTCGGGAGGAACAAATAGAGTCGGTCGGGTTAGTAGAAACAAAGATTATTTTTTATACGCCTAACGCTAAGACATTTCGTCTTAGCTTTGTCCAGCCTAATTTATGTCCCGGCAGCTGTAATACGACAGTCACTGTCCAAAGGGCGGACAATTTCAGATGTAATTAATAAGAAGAACAAGGTGGGTCCACAAGAGTCATTCTATTAATGAACTTGTATCTTTCATTCATGTTTTTGCTCAAACAAAACTGCAACCACCAGCCACGTATTAATGATGGCATTTAAATTGTCTGCCATAAACTTAAATAGACTGGACAGTTAATTTACAAGGGGACAATGCATGTTGTTGTTGTGTTAGAAGAAAACAAATCTACCTTTTTATTGGGAAAAATAAGCACGAAGAATTGACAAAATTTCAACATGTTTTTTTTGTAATTAACCTTTCGGCAAATCGATCAAATATTGCCGTGACTTGCAGATATGGGCACATGGGCTCATTGTTCGCCCCCGGGGGTTAATGGGTGCAAGTTTCCGCGTAGTAGTGCAATAGATCAGTTACGTACACAGATTGAAAAGAGCTGACTATTGAAATATCAAGCCGGCTTTGTAGGTAAAAAAAACAAACGGGAATGTACCCACGTATTTGGTATCGTATCCGTATGGAGGACTGAGAACACATGCACGTATGGCTTAGCAAACAATTAATGGGGTACACCACGCTGAGCAACGCGTACCTCATTTTAGGATACATTCAATATACGTGGCTGTAAACACTTTGTGGACTATGCACTAGCAGATTCAGGGTCGGGCTGCACTCCTACCCCCCCCCCCATGGTCCAAGTGGGCCGCTATTCTTATCAATATGGAAGAAAAATAAAGATATGTATAAATACAAAAATTAACCTTTTCAGAAAAAGGAATGTTCTTTGTGGTGGTCCCAAAACCACCCATACCACGTCTGGAGCCTCTCTTCCTGTTCACTGGGACGGGGTGATTGGGAGGGGGGAAGGGTCGATCGGCCTCAGGAAAAGGCAATATTTTCTTAGTGGTCATCCTCAAACCACCATGCATACCACGTCTGGAACCTCTCTTCCTGTTCACTGGGACGGGGGGATTGGGAGGGGGGGAAGGGTCGATCGGCCTCAGGAATAGGCAATATTTTCTTAGTGGTCATCCTCAAACCATCATGCATACCACGTCTGGAACCTCTCTTCCTGTTTACTGGGACGGGGGGGGGGGGGGGGGGGTCGATCGACCTCAGGAATAGGCAATATGTTTTAGTGGTCATCCCCAAACCACTCATATCACGTCTGGCGCGCCTATTTTCCTGTTCATGTGGACGGAATGATTGTGTGTGTTTGGGGGGGGGGGGGGCAGGCGCTCGACTTCAGAAATTAGCCAGGATGATCTTAGTGGTCTTCCAACCCATACCACGTCCCACGTCTAGAGCCTTTTTCTTGTTCAAAGGGACGGGTTGGTGGGGCGGTTGGAGGAGGGGGGGGGGGGTCGATCGCTCTTAATTGCACCCCTACGTGCGCCAATTATAACAAAAATTCTTGCTTTCGCTTAGCTATGTCTTATTCAATGTACCACGTCTTCTTTGAGTGACAAGTTAATGTTTATCATTTACATTTACCAACATCTTAATGTGTTTTTTTCTTTCTTTCAGTGATAAAATAGGGGGATCAGGCGCTTGGACAAGACCCAAAATGTCCATAATAATTTATTCGGTGAATTTGTTTAAAAAGGAAGATGAATCTTCCACATCACAATGTAGGCTCTTTGCCCAGTTTGTGATCATTTTTCTCTTGTTAATTGTCGCTTTAAAGCGTTTAGCTTTTTATTTATTTATTTTTTGGATTTTTTATTTGGCATTGGTTCAAACCTTCCTTATTGTGTCATTCAGACATAACTTGAAAAGCGAGTTTGCCAAAACTGAAACACGAACAACGGTTTCTTATATTGTTAAGTGAACGTTTGCCTTTTTGCAGTGTTTTAAAGTGACACTCTTATTTAAAAATTCAAATCAATAAACACACATGTATAACAAACATAGATGTTGAGTGATAAACCTTTAACTTTATACTATATAATGCATTTATTGAATGGAAAATAATAATTACTGATAGCAAGATTGTAACCGTGTATCTAATAGCTGCAAACTCACAAATATTAAATGACTGGTGAGTCCTAAAAGATTTACAGTGATCAACTGTCATCTCATAAGGTAGAAATGCCAAGTTTGCATACGCTTCTTTTAAATTAAACTCTCAGTATCCTTCATAAGAATCATTTTTTTCGATGTTTATTCATCATTTTCGGTAAAATAAAACAATTGTATTAATTGTGGTACATCTTATTTGGGAGTAAGAGTGCATCTGTAAGAAGAAAAGAAAGCATTCTCGCCACCCATTTGGCCATTTAGTGTGGCGTAACGTACAGTAAAAAAATAGTGAAGGAACAAACATTATTTCTCTTTATTCTAAAGAAGTTGTCAGTATGAAAGATTTTTCCATATAAAAGGGTTTTTTTTAATGCAGAGAAAAAGAAACACCGGAAAAAACATTAAAGCACATTAACCGAAAGTTTCCCTTTCTTTGAAACCTTTTTTTTCATTCAGTGCATTTTTAAGTGCATGTTGGGAGATATTATCACATGCATTGCCCAGGTGTGAGGGTAATCAAGCATAATGCTTTATTCAAGAGCGTTTAAGGGCTCTTCATACTGTGAAGAAACTTTGTAATGCGCAAACAATGTACATCGAAACTGCAGAGGAAATAAAGGATATGAAGGTCATATACACTTGTTTTGTTGGGCTGCGTTGCATTATACGTTCTCGTATGTTTTGGACTCCGTTGAATTGTTTTTTATTTGCAATTTGGAGACCGTATCATTAGCCATTCTGTAATTTAGATTCCGTTGCATTAGCCATCCTGAAATTTGAACTCCGTTGCATTAGCCATTCTGTTATTTAGACTCCGTTGCATTAGCCATTCTGTAATTTGGACTCCGTTGCATTAGCCATTCTGTAATTTGGACTCCGTTGCATTCAGCATTGTTGTAATTTGTGCTCTGTTGCATTATGGACCCAATCAGATGATGCCCATTATGTTTTTTTCGTGTCAGACTTGAACCTTATGATTGACCTTCGTTTTACAGAAAAGCGCAAACACTTTGCACATGACTCATGATTTTGTTTCCGATTGAAGGTATACGGCATATACAATGATTTCGCGGGTACCGGCAATTCCTTTGTAATATCAAACCATTTGCATCACAAGATAAAAGCCCCTTTTAAGGGTTTCACATTATCAAATTGTAGCGAAACATTATCTTACTTCGCGGGACAGTGATTAATTCCTTTCACCTTTTCAGCAAAGAACTGCGGTTTCAATTTTATGGGCCTACAAAAGGGATAAAAAGCCAGATATAATCTGACCATGCTAAAATTGAGATGGACCTTTTAAGACACAATCTCGGTGTAACAGGCTTAATTACCAGTACCAAATTTCAATGAAATTGCCTGACGGTGAAAATGCGGGGTCTTAAAGTGATATAAATTTGTCGCAATACTAATTTAAGGGTTGACGGACGCATTAAAAGTAAATGAAGAAATCCGCAACCCTGTTCTTTCTAGGGCGGGAATCATTTCATCAAATACATAAGACTTTAAATTACTAAATTACTTTTTCGCAGAGGTTTCAGTTTTCAGGCCAACAACAAAACTGCTTATTTAGCGACACTTTTATATTCGAAAATTAGGTTTTTCTTTTCGCAATAAAATGACCGCGAAAGCTTACGGTCAACGGGTGGAAAGTCGCAAGACGGATCAACATATGAGGTCATGGAAATGGTGAATTCATATTTGCCGCCTGCAACATCCTGTTATGTTTGTTGCCTGCAAAGTTTTATTATATGTGTTGCCTGCAACGTTTTATTATATAAATAATATACTGCCTGCAACATATTGCCATATGAACAGCTTGATAGATTTTCATCATCATCAGCATCATCATCATCATCATCAGCAGCAGCAGCAGCAGCAGCAGCAACAACAACAACAGCAGCGTCAATAATAATAATAATCATCATCATCATCAGCAGCAATCATCAATCACGAGCCTCATCATCATCATCATCATCATCATCATCATCACAACCCGTAACCTGAACCTCCACCGACAAACCATTAGCAATAATTTAAGTATATCAGAGTTATCAGCATCTTGATCTGCAAAAAATATTTCAGTTTCTGCACTTTCAGCACTTTAGTAGAAAAGGATTGCAAAATGAATGGGCCAAACAAATCCGTATTATATCACATCTCCCATTGCCATCATCATTATGTTATTACGACAAAATCATCAGTACCTCCGTTTTATATTGCAAATAAAGAGTATTCAAAATGAGGATCTAATTAAAGATTACGACTTTGTTATTCAGAATATCAAATCGGACAGAAAGAGGGAGTTTTCCTTTCTTCGACATTGGTTTTGAAGTGGTCCAAACAGTTTAATTTACAGGCATGATGTCGACAATTACTTCTGTGCCATTAAGCCACAAAAACTATTCCGAAACACTCAACAATTACAATCAAAGGAACATCATTCAATAGTTTTCGTCTTCATTGTATTCAATTAACAGCACGAAAGAGATCGTAAATCAGATAGGTGTAGCAAGTTTTCCCGCCAAAAAGCTTTTAATACCCTTAAGCCAGCATAAAAAAGTGACTTAAAGAAACGGAGTTGAATTGGAACGGGTGTAAAAATGTCGCGGTTATGTAACTTTCTTTTGATTTGTGTGTTTTTAGCCACAGGCATAAAATTTGTAAAACATTTAAAAGGATGTAAATCAGTTAAGATTTTGTTGATGTTTATCATTCACCCCTTGTCGCTTTGTGAAAGACACCCGCGCAACTGTCTCTTTAACTGCTCGACACATATAATTAGCTATGAAGGAGTTCAATGATTTTGTTTTTATCAGACAGACCATCTAAAGACATAGAGATTTGCTACATTTACAATCAGTAAATTCCTGCTAATTTGTGGGAGGGGAAATGTTCATGTCTACATTAGCAAATATTTAGATAGCCATCTTTAAGGCCATTTTAAAACTAGCGGCTATGCTGTGATGCCCATATAATGCTTGTTTTCATCGTCTAAATCCCGCCAAATCAAATGGAAAATTTTTGGATTTAATGTTATTTGCGAAAGCACTTTATCTTAAGTACATATTTACTGTCAATAAGAAGTACTTACGTTCGAATGAGTTTAAAAATGTGCATTATTTTTATTTATATGTCTCATTCTTTATCGTGATTTGTGTTATTTTTAGCTCGACCTTTAAGCCATTACTGTAATTTTCTGACTGACACAAGTTAAGAAAAACCGCGATTTACGATAAATTCATTTACAATAGTGCATGTCAATTTATGACACGGCAGATATTAAATTATTGAAAATCCTTTCACTAATTCGTTATCCAGGTCACGAAAGGATTGTTGCGGTAAAGCTAAATAATCAAAATAATGTCTGCTGGCAGGCCGAAGTTCACCAGTATCTGGTTACTGGTCAGTACGTACTCAAATGTCCGAATTATTAATAGCCATCCAAATATTTGTCAACAAGTAACCGATTTACCGGTGTCATGAAATTCAATGGTCGTAATAATCGCAAATGATTTTTGTTCAAATTTGATGACGCAATATTTGTTGTACGGATAATATCGGGACATGGCACGTATTTGTTTATTGAAGTCAAACAGAGATGGGTTCGTGAAATAAATGGGTTTACACCGCGGGTACCACTGCAGCCCAGTTTGTGACCACTGTGTATCAAGAATATGGCTCAGCCGGTGTTAATATCTCGCCATGAACCAGACTGAGTTACGAAAAATTAGCCGATTACTTGTTTAGATTTTGATATAAATTACGTAAGGACTCAATCAGTCGTGATATCTTATCTAAATACGGGTAGTTATTGTATAAATTATGACACTGGACATATTTATATTTAAATATTTAATGAAATGATTGTCAACAGGCTTAAGTGGTCATTTTTACAGTTTGTTTTATTTATTTTGATAATTCAACAGTGATTTCATTTCTATTGACACACTTTTTAAGATTACTAGTGTACGACATGACATTTAAACCGAATAACCTTACATAAAAAGTGCGCGCAATCTGGCGTACTTTTACTGACATCGGGTTCAAGATCTTTGCGGTTAACAATGAAAATATCATTAAGCATATGAGATCTTACCAACGGTACACTTGAAATGAATATAATAAGAAATTCTGACTACATCATTTTCTCTCATCTAAGTAAATAACCTGCTAATGATCCAAAAGTTCTCATAAATATGACATAAAAATCATTTTGAAACGAAGAAAAGAATTTGATGTTTTTTTACGTAATAAATTAACTGAATCTCTGTGGTGAAATCACGTCGTCCGTAGTAAAAGTGCATCTGGTGCAGAATTTGCCGCCGTTATGTTTGTAAACAATCTGAGAGTTTTAATTTAATATAAATGTGTAGGGGATTAAAGGCAAATCTGATTTTGTTATCATTACGTTTTCAAGAGTGGATTTTTTTTTTTTTTTTTTTTTTTTTTTGGGGGGGGGGGGGGTTAACGAGTTATTTATTTTGATAATATCAGTAGACAGGGAATCACACTCTAAGGCCAAAAAACAACTTTTGGTTCGGGTTACCCGACCTCACCTACGAAATTGGCCTCGACTCTAGCGTGTTTATAGTCTGTTGGTAAAAAGCGGCTATTTGTTTAAAGTCTATGACTTAATATGTAGTTTAAACACCTTTTAATACAGGAAATGTCTTTAACGCCAATCCCAGTGATGAGAATAACGTTTTTATATTAAGCCCAATAATAAAAATAAAGGCATGAAAAGCCTACCTACACTTCCTGTTCTTGAAAAGAACGTAACGCTAACCAAACCATTTATTTTGGCCTTCTCATGATAGGTTTATAAGAAATTATAAAAAAACAAATAAAAAAAACAAGAAAAGGTGCTACTTCACATTTACTGTAACGAGAAGTAAGCAAAATGTATTTTATAAGTCTCTTCCTCATTGGCTAACAAATTGTCAACGCAAAATCTGACGCAGGAAGTGCGTATCAGATAAGTGGCAGTAAGCGGACATTAAATCGACCGCGAAAGTTGAAATCATTAATGATTGTGCCTAGTACTTAATGATTGTCTATCTGCAATAGTCCGCCAATGAGGTCGTGTTTTAAGTCTGACTCAGTTGGATGACCTGAAGTAACATCTAAATGATTTAAAAGGAGCTCGTTCGCTACCCTCACTCGGCCCTTTCTTAATCATTTAGATATTTCTTCATGTCATCTAACTAGATCATAGAAACTTAGATAACAGTCAAGATGTCAATAATTTACTTTCCCCATTTCCTCGTTTCATGCTCAAATAAGGAACACGGAACTTATGACAAACTGATCTGCGTCAATACTCACAATGGGGCATATCTGATCTGGTGAAACAACTCATTTTCTGAGGTTTTACTGTGCAGTTCTTGTTTGAAACTCTGTTCTTATGAATCGGTCACACAATAAGAAATGCCTTGATAATGAGCATTGACCAGGGCCAGTATTCAATATTGATCTCATCCTTAGACATGCCTCAGTGATTCCATTCAGCCTTTTGGTCAGCTAAATATAAAGGCCAATCAAAACTCTTACATGTGTAGTTTCTAATCTTAGATTTAAGTTATATCTAAGTTTCTTATTGAATACGGCCCCTGAGGCCGGCATTCAATATTGGTCTTAATTTAATCTTAGAACGATGTAGCTAATCGGATAACTTGTTAATAATAACTGACCAATAGAGAGGATGAAGTCAATGGTGTATGACCATAAGATTTACTTAAGTTGAATATTGAATACCACCCCATGAGTTTATAGGTCCTTGGTATTAATCATCGCATGTTTCACGCATCATGCACTGTGCATCTTAAATCCAGAAATGTAAATATAAACAAGGAAATTAATGTATGTATTTTAGCAGTTGTTTCATGCCCGAAATGCAGTGCACATTAGACAGCAACATTTTCGTTTTCACAACGATTATGTAATTTACGTCGATTTGTGTTCTTAAAGGGACAGTCCGTTTGAACGTGAACTTATATTTATCATATATATACTAACATACTCAGAACAGTTATATTAAGTATTCGACAATTCTTAGCTTGCATCCACGTTTTATTAATAGGCAAAAAATGGCCATGTTAGGGTTATATCCTTTTCAAAAACAGGTAAGAAAGGAAGGCTTTGTTTTGGGGCTTTTTATAAGAACGTTATTGTCATTATCATTGGAGAATGGTGTTTAAGTAATCTTCTATATTAAGCTATAAAGGTTTTAAACTTTATCTTAAACCTAACATTCACTTACAGATAAAAAGATATAAACGATTTTTTTTTCGCTTTTAACTGTGGAGTTTGTGACCGCGAAGCTATTAATCGAAAATTTGTTTTTTATAAGGTTTGATATTTTTTATTGTTTTTTTTTGTTGTTTGTTTTTTTATCATTAATTTCAAATGAGGGAAACATAATAAATCATAAAAATAAAATATTCTTTTCGCATCAACCTCTATGGTGCCCCTTTAAGATGAACGTACAAAGGTTTCACAGGAATATTCGATGCACCTAAGAACCCATAAACTTAATGACGTACAAATGTGCTATGGGAACTATGTTAAATCATAATTGAATCAGGTATATCTTGGGTTCATAGATTTATACCCATTGCACTTTGTAACTCGCTTGCAAGCGCTCCGTTGATTAAATTGCAAATTGATTATTCTTTGATAAAGCCTAAAAACGTACTTCTGGTTCGCATAACCCGACCCTACTTATGAAATAAGCACTGACCCTACCGTTTTGATAGTCAAGTGTCAGTTGGTTAAACAGGTTGGGTGGGGGTGTATTAGTATGTTTTAGTGTGCAGTTTAAAAGACTTTATACTGATAAAATGCTGATGAAATGATTACTTTAATGCCATTACCCAATGATGACAATTCTTATATACAGTCGAACCCCGTTGGCTCGAACTCGCTTGGCTCGAATTCCTCGTTGGCTCGAACTGAATATCAAGGACCGATTGCTTTATACTGAAGTTAAGCTTGCTTGCTTAGCTCGAATTTTCCGAGGCTCGAGGTATTTTGACCGGTTCCTTGAAGTTCGAGCCAACGGGGTTCGACTGTACCGCTGAAAAAAGCATACCTACTCGACCTTTTTTGGACAATATGTAACCCCAAACACACAATACGTTTTTGGCCTAATTATATTTTGATTAATATCTTGAAATAGCAAGGAATAATTTTATTTTTGCATACTTGTGAAATATTAAAACAAAATTATTCCAAACTATAACAAACTGTTTAAACTTTCAGTGGAGAAACGTATTTATTGTAACTATTAAAGTGACACTCTTATTCAAAATCAATACATGCACATGTATAACAAACACAAATTTTAACTGATAAACCTTTAACTACTTACTAAATAATGCATTTATGAAAAATATCAATTACTGATAACAAGACTGTAACCGTGTATTTAATAGCTGAAAACGCAAAAATATTAAATGATTGGTGAATGCTAAAATATTTACTGTGGTCTACTATAGTCTCATAAGGAAGAAATACCGTGTTTTATGCTCATTTCTTACAAATTAAACTCGGTATCCTTCATAAGAATCATAGTTTTTGACATTTATACATCCTTTTTGGAAAACTCAAACAATATTATTAATTGTGGTGAATCTTATATCGGAGTAAGAGTGCATCTTTAAGCGTTTTATACTAAAATGCCAATTAATTTCCTTTCTGACAAGTGGCAAAATGTAATGAACGAAGTGGATTATTGATATAGACATGGTATTTTTATGACAAAGCATTTTTTATCCTTAAATCATGAAATTGTCTTCCATTCATAAAGGGTTTCTTTGGCACAAATATTTGACAATTAACTATTTACAATTTACAAAACACAAAATGAGTAAGCAAGAACAATGACCTTTATTTGTATTGCTTTTATTCAATGTAAACGGTTGCTAGGTTACCATTATTTGTTTATATTTGTAAACTTTACTACAGGTGGTGTGTCTCTTTATCTATTTTAAAGAAAAAAATGCCCCTTTTGATACAATCGCGACCTATGACATTTTGTCAGACAATTATTATTGTCATGTGAGTAAACAATTGTGTTGTACAACAGCAGAAAGAATGCAAACAATTATAAGCGGAGCGTTCTTTCAAAACATAGAATGATGGCTGAAGTATTGGCCCAGATTGAGAGCCCAGATTGAGTCACTTTTTATACCAAAAATAATGCTTGTAGACTCTATTTCATTCTCATTTATCCGAGGTTTGATGCATTCGGAACTCCTCAGTCATTTCCCAACGAAAACAACCTCGGTATATTCCGGTACCTCGGTAGAAGTAGTTCGTAAAATTTTGAGTATTAGTATTTCTCAAATGAAGTGTTTTACGTGTGTTTTGTTTATCTACGTTTGAATTGAAGTGAATTATTGCATAAACAATTAAGAATCTCAAGAGTAACGTCATTAAGTCTTATTGCTAATTTGAAACTACGCGCTCTACCTAATGTAGTGTTTATACATAGCTAAATGTTTTCTTACATTGCAAACCTTCCATTTACATTCGATGTTGTTTTCGATGGAAAATGGCCGAGGTGTTTCGAATGAGGGTTGATAATGATGAATCTCACGTTGCTCACATAGCATCATGATGTACGAGAATGACTCAATTTAAGAATCAAACTTTTCTTTCTTGTTTATTATCGGTACTTACATTCTCTAAAGTCTTTGCGTTTACCACTCCCCATATCTTATCCCCCGTGAGCAGGGGATTATACCTTCCCTTTCTGTGTACATAGTGTCATGGTGGGGTCCATGAAAAGCTCACAATGTCATAGGGAGCCAAGCGGGGGAGCGAGGTTGGGCGCGAAGGGGGTAGAGGTGGGGTTAGGCGGAGCACGCCGAGACCGAATGCAACCCTGGTTAGAGCTATGGTCATCCAAAATGGGCGATGATTTGGGAAAGGTTAAATTCGTTGTTCAAGAGTACTTCATTCTCGTTCACCAGAGTTATGGTGCTATGCGTACCACAGGTTAAATTTATCATTATCAAACCTATGATGAATGAGAATGGAGTACTTATAACCAGAAATAAAACCGGTCACTTGCCTATAATATTAGGACACACTGACCATATTGACACCGGTCACCATATATCTTATATTCTACCCTGTATGAAAACTAGTATTTAATATTATGACCGTGTTTTTTCTTTTGTAGACTACGGCTGTCCGTGCACCCACTCCATATTCAAACTGGTAGATACAATAGAAATAACGTTGTACGCAACCAAAGATATTGTTTGTGTTGTAACTCTAATGACATCGAAGATGAATATCATTTTATTTGTGTTTGTAAATCCTTTAGCAATTTAAGAAAGAAATATATCAACAATTGTTACTTTATAAGACCTTCTGTATTTAAATATATGCAGCTGTTGAAATCTAACAATAGAGCTGAACTGATTAACTTATGTCTGTTTGTTAAAAATGCTCTCAAAGAAAGATCCGCTTTGATTAATGTTAGAACATAATTCTATTTAATGTTCATCCTCTGATATATATATATATTAGTTTATTTAATTTAATTACTTAGAAGTATTGAATACTTTTGTACATATATATTTGTATATGTATACTAATTTGTTTGCATTATCTGTTACTTTACATACACGTTGACATTATATGTTATATCATTATGTGTTGTTGACGATGTACATTGTACAAGTCAAAATAAATTGTCTGTCTGTCTGTCTGTCTGTCTGTCTGTTGTGATCAGTCGTCTAATTACAGCTTATAATTACTAATTACCCCGTCGATTGAACATTCCTGTCTTTCGCTTACATCATAATTACTATCGAAAATTACCGGAAATTAGCATTTCGATTAGCGTCCGGGTGCCAAATCGCCTCTCCAAAATCCTTATCATAATCAACACGGACAATATCTAAGACCCATCTTAGTGATATAACCTCTTTGTTAATGCATTCCGAGCGCTGCTTAAATATCTTCGCCCCAAATCATGGCAAAAATAATTAGCGCTAATTTGGGGCAAATCAGTAAATTGAGACCCCAACGCGGATCCTTATCTGTTCGCGTACCGTTAAAACGGCCAATATAGATTCCTGGACGGGGTTTTGAAGATGCTGATGGGGTTTACGGTCAATTAAACCGAGATCTTGACCAAATGGCGGTTTTAGGGTCAATTAAGATTTAAACAAATCATCGTGGTCATTTCTGGGCAATGCTTCTTAGAGATACGACTCTCGAACTTTGGGTTCAGGGTTAGAGAAGTGAAAAAGAAACAATAAACAAACCAAGCTTTCACCTTAAAGGGACTAGGCACCAGGGATGGTATTCAATACTGGTCTTAATTGGATCTTAGAACGATGTAGCTAATCGGATTGCGTGATATGAATAACGGACCCATACAGTGAATAAAGTATATGATGTATGACCTTAATACATACTTAAGCTGCATATTGAATACCACCCCAGATGACACAACTGCAAGAAAAAAATGATGTCAAAAACTTGAAATCATGTAAAATGACGTATTATTGGCCGCAATGTACCTCGTATTGACAAATCTAGGCTTGTTTTGGGGAAATACTGTATTCGCCATTTTTTGGACTATCTAGTGTCTAGTCCCTTTAAAGTAACACTCTTATTCAAAATCAATACATACACATGTATTACAAACATTTTGAAATAAACCTTTAACTACTTACTAATAAATGCATTTATGGAAAGTATTAATTACTGATTGCAAGATAGTAACCGTGTCTTTAATAGTTAAAAACGCAAAACTATTAAAAGATTGGTGAGTGTTTAAAGATTTACTGTGATCTACTATCGTCTCAAAAGGTAGAAATACCTTTTTTTCTGCACCATTCTTTCAAATTGAACTCGGTATCCTTCATAAGAACCATTCTTTTCGACATTTAATCCTTTTCGGTAAATTAAAACAACTGTATACATGTGGTAAATCTTATGTGGGAGTAAGAGTGCATCTGTATATATTTCAATTCATTTAATTCATCATTTCTTACAACGTTGAATCGGTAGGAAACCAAATCTGAAATAAATTGAAAACAAAAGATGAAGTCATCTTCAGAAATTCATATTGTCATGGCATCCCATTCCGGAAAACCATAATATTACTTCACTATATTCTTTAAATACACACAATGACCTCTATTTAGTTCATGCTCGATTGTAAAGATAGCGGTAAGATGAAATGGAACACTTTCGTATCCGCTTCCTGGGCAAAAAACAGTTTTTTTTAGAGAGGACAAAATAATTTTCCCCATGACACGACTTCTTGGAGGAGCGGCGTACACATTTTATCATAGCATCACCCGGGGGGTATAAGGGGGAGGAAAAGGGTCGTGTTTTTACCTTCCAGGTGGCCCCGCAGTGACGAGTGAATGCGGTGTTTTTGTCATCACGCCAAATATAGCGGGAAATTGGCCTTTTCTAGGGTCCCTTGGGTGCGGGGGCATTTGCGAGGGGTTTACCAGCAGATCGTCCCCGCAGGACGGAGATTTTGCCCGAGCTTGGCTGGACCGAAAGTCAAAGTCCCCGCTATTCCCCGGACCTGGGGGAGCAGTGGTTACAAATGACTGGTGCATTACTTCACTATATTCTTTAAATACACACAATGACCTCTATTTAGTTCATGTTAGATTGTACGGCCCCAGGTCCGGGGGTATATCGGGAATAGCGGGGGAAATGGGTCATGTTTTTACCTTCCAGGTGGCCCCGCAGTGCCGACGAGTGAATGCGGTGGTTTTGTTTTCGCTCCGAATTTAGCATGAAATGACCCTTACCTAGGTATACCGGATTTCGGGGGCATTTTGCGGGGATTATCCCAGCAGTTTGTCCCCACGGGGCGGAGATTTAACCCGAGATTGGCTGGACAGTAAGTCAAAGTCCCCGATTTTCTCCGGACCTGGGGGCCGTGGCTTCAATTGACTGATGCATTATTTGACTTTTATGATCAAAACCAAAAAATGCATATGATATGTGTACAGATAAATATATTTGCCTTAAAAAATGTTGTTGTTTTTTTCAATTAATAATGCATTAAACATGACGACATCAGCCAAGATCATGCCATTTTGTAAAACTAAAACAGCCAAGGTAAAATTGAATGTGGGAGGACAAATTGCGCAATTAAGTGACTAAAAAACAAAACCCCCATCTTTGTTGGAAATTTTCAGAAATACGACTATGATGTCAGTATAAGCATGACCACACCCGTACATCATTGCCTCCAATTCATACGGTGGGAATCCCAATAGGAAATGGGAAACTGAAGATGATTTCATCTTTATAAGTGTTTATTGTCATGGTATCCCATTGTGGAAAACCACAATATTACTTCATTTTGTACTTTAAAGTATGAACGGCCTTGGTTAATTTAATATTGCATTGTGGTAGATATGATATGAATCACTTTCGTGTCCGTTTACAGGGCAGAAACCATTTTTTTTTGAGAGGACAAGAGAATTATCATCACATTTTACCACAGGACCGAGAGAGAGAGTGGGGCGAGGGGGGGGGGGGAGAGAGAGAGAGAGAGAGAGAGAGAGAGAGAGAGAGAGAGAGAGAGAGAGAGAGAGAGAGAGAGAGAGAGAGAGAGAGAGGGAGGGGGAAAGAGAGAGAGACAGAGACAGAGGGAGGGAGAAATAGAGAGAGAGAGAGAGAGAGAGAGAGAGAGAGAGAGAGAGAGAGAGAGAGAGAGAGAGAGAGAGAGAGAGAGAGAGAGGGGGGGGGGGGGAGGGAGAGAGAGAGGGATAGTATGTGTCTACCAATTTACCAAACAGGTTGTTGGTTCGAGCGTCTCCCACACAAGAGGTTGTGGATTCGATCACCACCGTGGAGACCGTGGTCCAGAAGTGTATGTGTCTGCCATGTGAGAGTGGTCATTGGCTGTATATGTGCTCGCCTCTCACCAAAGAGGTTGTGGGTTTGATCCACTCCACTAGGACCGTTCTGCATTTTTGTAAAATATTACAAACATAGTATTGCTTTAAAACGTTTAAGAAAGCTTACGAAATTCTTTTTCCCATGCCGTTTTCTTGCAACTTGATCTGTCAAAATATATTTACATGTAGGTAATGCACCAGTCAATTGTAACCACGGCCCCCAGGTCCGAGGATATACTGGGGAAAGCGGGGAAAATGGGCTGTGTATTTACCTACCAGGTGGCCCCGCAGTGCCGAGTGAATGCGGTGTTGTTTTGTTTCCGCGCCGAAAATAGCATCCTAAACTAGGATGTCCCTTGGGTGCGTGGTCATTTGGCGGGGATTTTACCAGCAGTTTGTCCTCACAGGAAGGGGATTTGCCGGACCGAAAGAAAAGGTCCCCACTATTCCCCGGATCGGGGGGGGGGGCGTGGTTACAATTTACTGGTGCATACGTGGGACCAGACCATACCTTAGCCGTTGGAGCCGTTTCATCAATATTCATTTTCACCAAAGGTTTGAGTTCGTAACAAGGGGGCATATTTTGCAAAGCGCATCACTAATACGAAATCACTCTTATAAATATGATTCAGGGCCCAGTTTCAATATAATAGCTTAGTCGTAAAGCTAACGCCCAGAAACACCCGTAAAATTAGCGGCTGGATCTATGCGATAAATGTCATGACGATATTTTATTGAAACGCAGTTTACGCCGAAAACAAGGACACGCCGGTACATGCATACCCAAATTCTTAGTAAAACATTTAACGAATTTTTACAAGTCTCAACAAGCCATGAGCTCTTTGCTGTTTTATGTACTTACTGCGGTTAATAGTTATCATTTGCATCTCAAAATGCTTCAGTTACCGAGGACGAGTCCTCCTCAAGTGTTTTGATTTATGATCGCCGACAAAATAAGGTTACGACATGCTACAACATGTTAATCTATTTTCGCGTCCTACATCATGCAACCGCGAAAATCATACCATATATGGTATTCGATATATCATACTACTTTCTCTCCCCGGGGTTTCCACTTCAGTAAGTACTTAATATACTATGAATCTTGCATCACATATAAATATATAAGGTAGGTTATTTGGTATGTGGAGCTATATATAAATAATATTTATGTATTTTAAAAGTGTGACAGCGCAGTTTCGGATGTTGTTTTTATGGCGAGATGCCAATAACTGTGTTGCAAAAAGAGCATCCTTGTTATGTATACAAACTAATATCCACCATGTAGCTGATCAGGACTGATATTCATAAAACATCTTAGGCCAAATTTCTTGAAACTTCTTAAGCTTAACAGTCTTAAGTAGCTTATTTCAATTACTAGTAACGGAAATACGTACATAAATCGAATTTGGATGAACGAAAAATGCTTTATTGTGATTATCATAAAGATAATTCCTATTAAAAGTATGAAAACTCGTAACGAAGTTAATGTTATGCAAATTATTGAAAAACAAAGATAGTGAACTTATTAGCTTAATCCCGTTATAAGGGACTTAAGAAGTTTCGAGAAATTGGGGCTTAAGTCATTTCCTAACTTAAGTCATGTTTTAGTTTAAATAACTTAATTTTATCTTCAATACTTTATTTTCATTAATTTAATGTAATACACATAACTTTATATTATTATTTTTTTCTTAAATTGACCATGATTATTTTAGGAAATCGACTAAAGTTAATAAATTACTTAAGATAATTTATGAATACCAGCTCATGTCCCAATAGTAACAAATAATTTTAAGTCTATTCTTGAATCTCAATTTTCATTCATTTTTAACAAATAAAAGAATAAAAAGTATCATTTATACGTTTTAATTCGTAAAAGGCGTTTTCCCTTAAAGATGATGCTGATGTTTCAACTTGTTCAAAATTTCGTATATAAATAAATATACAGCAAAAATGTACTTGGTAACATTTTATTATTTTTAGTTATATCCGTCAAGTAGTTTTTGCTTGTTCCAAAATTACTGTTCTAAGAATATTGAAACTGATGCTTATAAACAAAAACAAAAACCCATAAAGGTATGAATGTTTAAAAAGAGTAAAACATTTATAATTTTGAATCACGCCATGCTTAAATGCAAAAAAAGTAAGTAGAAATTCAGACTCATAAATGACTTAAGTTAAAGATGCACTCTTACTCCCAAATAAGATTTACCACAATTAATACAAATGGTTTAATATACCAAAAGGGATGAATACATAATGGTTGTTAGGAAGTATATCAAGTTGAATTTGAAAGAAATATGCAGAAAACGCTGTATTTCTACCTTATGAAATGAGAGTAGATCACTGTAAATATTTTAGCACTCACCAATCATTTAACATTTTGCTATGTTTGTTATACATGTGTATGTATTGATTTTGAATAAGAGTGTCTATTTAAGTACGTTCGTGATATTTGGGCTGGAGTTCAGAAAAGTTAAGAATAATATAAATTTACACATTATACTTATGTGCATGTTGGTCTTTTCATTTTGAAAACTTGTAACGTTTTATAACTTAATAACTGGTGGGGGGGGGGGGGCAGAAATATCCCAATGTCGACCATTTGCGTGTCAAGTGCGCGTTATGACGCAGTAAAGATTGTTCGGAGCGTTCGGTTATTGTCGCTATAAATGCCACGACGGTGAAAATCGCCGATTACGGAACAGATACGATCTAAGACATTTTATGGTTCGGTCATTTCCGACGGCCAGATTCGGAAAGTGTGAATGATAAATCGAATTTTAGGAATCCAATTTGTTTTTATTGCGCGTTTATGACATTTTTAATACCAGTGAAAGTAGCATAATTGTCTATACTAATTAACTGCGTCTGGCCAATCCATTTCGGTCAGGGTTTTATATTCAATTCGTGCGTCTTAGTTGATTAAATTATTTGACCATTCATACATTTATAGGCATTCGCATATTCTTTTTATGACATGTTAAACGGACTGACAATATGTTTTGTTATTTTCGCGACCTTTGGTTGTAGTTTATTCAATTGCATTTTGTAGACAAAAACAGGGAAATGAAAACAAGAACAAAAGGTTATCATCGGCACTATCATCATCATCGTCACCGCATCATCATCATCATCATTATACACCACCACCACCACCACCACCACCACCACCACCACCACCACCACCATCATCATCATCATCATCATCATCATCATCATCATCATCATCATCATCATCATCATCATCATCATCATCATCATCATCATCATCATTAATCATCATCATCATCATCATCATCATCATCATCATCATCATCATCATCATCATCATCATCATAGCCGTAAATGAGCATTGGTATGTTTAATAGTACCTACATTATCGGTGTATATGGTTTAAAAACATTGTTGCAACACTCAAGTAAGTAGATCTTTATTTGCAGTAGGGTACCTGAACAATATGGAATCCAGCTCCGTCATTTATCAGGAAAATACAAACGATGCTAGAGAAAGTGCTATCCCTCGTAACCATCAAACACATTTCAGCGTTTCATCAAACGTGATGTGATGAAAGGCTTTTAAAACCATTTATCATTTCTGCAATGTCTAGATATAAAAGATCGCATTATGCATCTTGAAGCGTGGCTTCGGCCAGCATTTATTCATAGCCATGTAATCGTAGCATCATGAATCTTTATTTGTCCGTTTCCCCGACATAAATCACATGCAAGGTATCATCAAAGGGGTCAAAAGAAAACATAAAACGCCTTTCAATTTGTTTGATTTACGGTACTCTCAGAGAGATCTACAGTTTGATACCCGTCTTCCAAAGTCGCGGATGTTTTTACAAGTACCTAGAAAATAAACACGCACTGTTTGTTAATCTCGCGTTTCACGGCGCATAAACGTTAATCACCTGCGCGGTTTGTTTAATCCTGTTTGGTTTATGTCCGAATACTTTCTTATTCATTTCCTAACCTTTTCTCTCATCTTTTCCGAATCTAAATCTTCCAAGGTTTGGCGAAGTTATGACCCTTTTATGGGACCCGCATGTTAAAATATGTAATAAAATCAGCGTGCGTTTTTTCAACGTAAGTTATCTTATTTTTACGGCTTTAATTTTATACCTGTTTGTCCGACCCCCTGGCTGGTCAGTTTTCATTAGAAATGGGCTGAAAATTAAACGCAGTGGGCAGACAATTAATGAAAAGCCATGAACTTCAGTATCATGCGCACAGACTGCTATTTAGCATTTAAACAGCGGCGTAGCATCTTCTTTCGGGTTTGATTCCACACAAATTACAATCACACTGAAGTATGTTTAAAGGTTAGAAGCGACTTTTTGGATAGGCAAATCTCATTGGAGAGAGCCTATCACGAGACCCGAGTCAACAACGTCTTGGATGTGACGCATTTTTAGCACTTGACCACTCTCAACCTCTGGACAGCATTATCTTTAGTTGTGGGAATAGGGTTAATTTGACTTTTGGGAGTTGGTAACCATGTTCAAGAAAATTCATCTGCTTCGTCTGTTCTTCTCCTCCTTCCCATCCTTACTCTCTCCCTCCTCTACCTTCTTTTTCTTCTTCTTCTTCTGTTGTTGTTGCTGTTGTTGATGTTGTTGTTGTTGTTGTTGTTGTTGTTGTTGTTGTTGTTGTTGTTCTTCTTCTTCTTCTTCTTCTTCTTCTTCTTCTTCTTCTGCTCCTGCTCCTCCTCCTCCTCCTCCTCCTCCTCCTCTACCTTCGTCTTCTTTTTCTTGTTGTTCTTCTCCTTCTGCTTCAATCTTCTTAATTTAATTAGTATTATTACTATATTGATATTTACTGTATTGCTGCACCCCTGCCTACGCTTGCAATGATAGTGTGTTGGTCTAAAGCCAGACGGAACCAAGGGAAATATATAAGGTTTTGCTACCCCACGAAATCTGGAAGCATTTTGAAATAAACAAAGTAGTCGAATACACAACTATGAATCACGATGAAAGAGCCCGTAACCCGAACAAGCCAGAACATATTTTATATAGAGAAAAACAACATGAAAGGAAACAAAAGCGAAGACAATAAATTAACCATCTTTTGTCATATTTTGAGATTCCAAATTGCGATGTTTGTATCTTTAACAATACTATCAACCATCATATCAAAATTAGGGACACGCGAAGTTAGTTTAATTAGCAACATAACAAGGCATGGAAAAATAATCCCAGGTTTAATCGTCGTTTTGATTTGTTATAAGAGGAATCATATTGTGCTAAGTGAAATTCAAAACTTTTTAAGACAGTAACTTTGGTTACGCGTTTGACTAATTTTACTCAAATGTCATCGAAAGAGTCATCGGACTTTAGGGTTTCGTGGAGACATAATGTGAGAACATAATCGGAAAATAATCGGTTTTACAAAAGAGTCTGTGACCTTTATACTTCAGTGGAGACTCGTTGAATGTTTTACTTCAATTTTTTGTTATTTTTTTATAATAGAAATGAGCGAAGTGTCCCAAAAGAGTTGCAAAGTCATTCGAAAATATAAACATCTCCTTATTTTGACGGTAGATAAAAGATGATTAGGAGACTTCAAACGAAATGTTTTCACAACATTCCGTCGACGCCATTGTTATAAATTGTTATCTTTAAACAGGAGTTTATCTTTTTTACGTAATTTGCTTGTAAAGGAATTGTATTTGGACGCAAAAAAGAATACTGTTACAGCTGTCTCAAAAGTTTGTTTCTTGATACAAGCACGAGTAAATTGGTGTGGTAAAAACACTTCAAAGCTTCACGTGACACTCAACAGATTGGCAGTTTTGACATCTTCTATTTTTTTGGTGTCAGAATCAGCTTATTTAAAACATTAATGCGTTGAATCGTTGAAATTATATAATAGTTAGATGACTTGAAGTTAAAATTAAATGATTAAAAATGGCGGAGTGACCGTAGCGAATCGTTCTTAATCATTAAGATTTTACTTCAGGTCATCTGAATACAACGTAATTGGCTGACACATTGTCAACGCAAAATCTGACGCAGGGGGTGCGTATCGGATGAGTTGCAGGCGAGTGGTAGGCTGTAGGCGTACCTTTAAAATACCCGCGAAAGTTGGAATTCTTAATGATTACGCCCAGTACGTAATGATTGCCTATCTGCAAGTTCAATGGTTGAAAATGTACGTTGTATTTTAAAACTAGATATGCATGACCTTCTTGTTGTAGAGATCACACCACCTACCATATATGATTATAATATGTTCTCATGCTATTTTTGCCTCCTACTCACGAATAATTGATAAGGAGAATTGCAGAAATGTCAAATGAAACCCACAAACGATGCAAAATGGTCACGATCTGTGAAATTATCTGCACATTTTATTCCATAATTGATAAGGTTTCATATTTATCTCTTACCACAGTAAAGGAGAATCAGTAACCCATGGAAAAACCTCACGGTAATTATGTTTTTAGCGGTTAGTCTGGGAGTTAATTCGCCCACTTCCACTACACCCCAAAACGCATTATTTTTTAACTTTTTTATTTAGCAACGACTGTAAAACAAATTATTTTACATCATATTTCTCGTTTGCATGAAGTATCGAGAGAATGTGGTCTTGTGTTGTGGGAGAAAACGGAATTTCCGGGAACCAACTTGTCCGGCTTGGTGACTACAAACCAAACTCACATGCGCCCAGGCCGTCAACCGAACCCGGGTCGCCTAGGTGAGAAGCGAGTACGCTAACCACTGTGCTTTACCGGACAATATTCTGGAAAGCAAATCTGAAAAAAAAAACCACAAATGCTGAGATGAACATCTTTTTAAAGCATTTGTTTGTGTTTTTATAAACTTTGTGCTGTACCAAATTTGACACGCCGTACAATGCAAACGTTGACACAAAATTTAATTAGGCGACTAACATGCAATTTTTGAAAGCTTTACCGCAATACCGCAAACTTTGACACGCCAAGACAAAGAAAATTATCCAAGGTCAACCCTAGCTTTATTAATGTTGATGCAGATTGCTGAAGAAAACCATATTAACAATATGGTCCATGATAAATGCATGCACATCGAATAAATGAAGAAAGCAAATTTCAATTTTATCAGATTATCAAGTACTGATGAAAATTATTGAAGTGTATAAATTAAAGTGCGTTTTTAAATGTTTTGTTTGAAAATCAATGAGTTAGAAAAAAATGATTGTAATCTTGATTATGACAAATGAGTTTTTTTTTCAAAGAGGTCTTTATTTAATACCTTTGTGACTAAATTAATCGAAAGTTTTGACACTTAAATTTGTTACTCTAACCATTATTGTGGGTGACCTTAGCGGCTTTTAATGATTATGTCAAAGATGCTAATATGAAGCTATATTTAACTCCACTCAAGGTGACGAAAAACTTAATATTCAATGACATTAATGTCCATTTAAGCGCGAGATAAAATCTCTCATATTCCCTTGTTAAGACATTTACAATTAACCAAAAATTCTTACTAAATAATAATCATTTTTATTTACGGTAAATTGGCGTACATTAAGATATTAGCGTCCTTTTAACGCGGAAATGAACTATTTGCATATACAATGCGAAGGCCGATATGTCCTTTTTGAAATGAGCGAATATTAAAACAAAAACTTGACAACAGACGCCAGCTTTCGTTCGTAAAAGGTCAAGCGTTGTCATGACACCACGCGCTGTAAGGTTTAACCTTTCACCCTTTTAGATCCGCTAAATAGCCGGACGCTGGTCATTTTTTTCTGGCATCTGATAAAGTATAAATGCTACACCTATGCCCGAAGATAAAGCTTGTCAGAAACGTTTATTTTATAAGCATGGTGGACATTTACAATTTGTTAAGAGCCAATTATCCTGGTTTGGCACATGTTACAGCGAAAGTGGCTAGACCTGTCTTTTCTCCGCGGGGAAAGTGGTCAAAATGGACAAAAAAATCTGGTTGTCCGTCTATTGGTACGTTATTTCTAAAACGTGTCGTTGAAAGCTGTAAACTGTTTGCATTTAAAACATTATTTATTTATAATTTACCATTAATACAAGTTGTAAAGTTCAAATGTGCGTTTGATATCGGCGGAGATGACTCATTCAACCGAATTCCATGTAAAAGAAAACTCTGCATTGTTTTTATAATCATTAAAAATAGTATCACGAACCAATAGTTTAATTATGTCCGTGGTTGCATAGTTCAAATGTGCGCATGAGATGGCAGGATATGACTAATACCAGGTGCGTAGCTGCCTATACTCGAGTACGCGGCTGAACCAACATGATTTTGACTAAAAGATCAGCCAAAGTTGCAGTATGCGTCTTGACTACATAATCCTAAAACTGTCGATTTCCCAGTATTAAATAAAGCACCTCAGAACACCCAGATTGCACCATGGTTTTTCAAAATCTTCCGAAGGGGCATGCCCCCGGACCACACCTAGCACAATTTTGAATCCACATTAAACGGGGGGGGGGGGGGGGGGGTAGCTACGCCCCTTTGGTTTATATATGCCCGTGGTTGCATAGTTCGAATGTGCATCAAGATTGTAGGAAATGACTCATGAAAGCAAATTCCAGTTAAAACAGTTAAACAAAAATCTGCATTGTTTTTAAAAACAAAACATTGATCGATTAATCACTACGGAAAAAAGAACATTGCTTAATTTGTATGTAAATTAAACCAGGTATGATAAAGTATAAATCATTTTTATAACAATATTTATAGTTCTTCGAATGCAATTGTTTTTAAAATTCAAAACAGGTATACGATTTGGTAGCTTGACACCGATTTTCAGGTAAGATTAAATGGTTCTGGAAACTTTCTGCCATAAAATTGAAATCGAGCGTGAAATATTTGTGAATGTAGACACCGGCAATCAGTCAGCTGAACGCTTGCATTTCACATTTTAATTACACAAGAAATCGTTTTAACAATGCTCAGACGGTCTGTTTTCTGCCATAAAGTTTCAATGTGTTGTTTTTTGGGTGGTTGCAATGTGCGCGCGCTCGCGTGTCTGTGTGTGTGTGTGGGGGGGGGGGGGGGGGCGTTATTTTCATCGGTTTGTTGTGCCACAGGTGTCAGAAAATGGTGTTCCCGGTATCTAATGACAATCTCCCTTAATAAGCAAATGAAAAAAGGTAGAACATAATAAGAAAATGTCATGAAACCAAAATAGGGTAGGAGAAAATGAACTGTATCATACCTGAAGCACCGACCATGCTACCGTCGCACTGTATCATACCTGGTAGACGCACACCTTCGGCACCGACCGTGCTGCCGTTGCACAGTATCATATCTGGTAGACGCACACTTCCGGCACCGACCGTGCTCCCGTTGCAATGTATCATACCTGGTAGACGCACTCTTCCGCCACCAGTGCTACCGTTGCACCGTATCATACATGGTAGACGCACACTTCCGGCACCAACCATGATACCATTGCACTGTATACTACCTGAGAGACGCACACTTCCAGCACCGACCATGCTACCGTTGCACTGTATCATACCTGGTAGACGCACACCTTCGGCACCGACCATGCTACCGTTGCACTGTATCATACCTGGTAGACGCACACTTCCGGCACCGACTATGCCACCGTTGCACTGTATCATACCTGGTAGACGCACACTTCCGGTACCGACCGTACTACCGTTGCAATAAGGTGTGCGTCTCCCAGTGATGCTGTGCGTACATTTTGACAACATTGATTTGCGAAGGAATCGTCAGTTTCTGGTCATTTTCGTAAATGTTGTCATATTTATTTTTTCGCCGAAGCTCTGAGCTCGTAATTACAAATTACATGTACTTCGTATTTGTATATTTGATAAATAATCTTAGATGATTATGTATTGTGTGATAATTGCCTCAGTCTATTGTAATTCTTTAAGAATAGCCATGTACATGTATGAAATGATTAATGTATGTATATATAGTATGTAAGTTCATGGACCGGGAAAATGCACACGCATGCTTTGTTCAAAGTTCGCTTCGGCATTAAATTCTCCGTAATGAAACTACTTGAATTGTTTGCAAGAAATAATAACAATTAGTTAGAGTTTAAATTTGAATTTCTTACAAAGAAACAATCTAATTGTGAATCAATTATCGTAGGCTTGATTATCTAGAAAAAAAATAATGTAGCTATTGTTTGAAGTCTGCAACTCTGGACTTTGGACACAATACTGATGACAATGACCGAAAAGTGTTGTCACAAAGAAACAGGATCTACCACTTAGCATATAGAAAAATATAAGTATCTTTGTTTCCAAAATCCGGCAGCGATATCAACATTAATTTTCATGGACATTTTCTGAAGTGGCCCGTCTTAGGAAATTCAAGAGGTTTAAAAGAAAATAAATATCATAATACGGCATCCGCTTGAACACTTGACGACTGGTTTATTCATTTACAGAATATTATGAGCGCATAATTGTCGAAATTAACGGAAGGACGAGTTTTAAAAACTTCCGGTTGTCCTAACCATTTCCGATTATTTAATTGTATGTGGTTTAAATCATTTTTCCGAACAGCTGACGCAAACTATGGGATGGAATAAGTCTGGAAGTTTTTTTACTGAATTGTACAGCTTCCGTACCATTTGATGGTTAAAAGATGGGTTAATATTTGAAAACAAAGATGAAAGACGCATCTTGAAATTTTACATGAATGTATACAATTATGGTGTACAGTCGAACCCCGTTGACTCGAACTCCCATGGACCGGCCAAAATACCTCATAGCCTCGGGAATTTCGAGCCAAGCAGGAATGCTTACCTTCAGTAGAAAGAAGTCGGTCCTTTACAATCAGCTCGAGCCAACGAGGAAATCGAGCCAACGAGGATCGATTGTTTTGATGAGTATGAATTCAATTATCATTTTTTAAAGCGGGAAAATGGTCAACCGCAGCTCAACGGCAGTTTTAAAATTTGCGTAGGTGAGGGTCATGGGGTCAATGTTGACTGATAAACCTTTAACTACTTACTGAATAAGCATTTATGGAAAATATTACTTGCTGATAACAAGACTATACCGTGTATTTAATAGCAGGAAGCGCAAAACTATTAAATGATTGGTGAATGCTAAAATATTTACTGTGATCTACTTTCGTCTCCTAAGGTAGAAATATCGTGTTTTCAGTACCTTTCTTTCAAATTAAACTCGTTATCCTTCATAAGAACCATTGTTTTCGTCTTTTATTCATCCTTTTTGGAATATTAAAACAATATTTTATCAATTGTGGTAAATCTTATTTGGGAGTAAGGGTGCATCTTTAATTAGTGAAACCAATTGCTATTCTAAACAAAGATGCTTCAGTCAGCATCTGTTTCCGCTTCCAGGGACTTTATGCTGTCTATTGCTTACACATTTCCCGTTTCCTCGCGTTTTAAGGTAAACGGAAGTAAACATTTGAAGATCTGAAAATTATGAATGGAACTGAAAATATTAAAAGTCTAGTAGTTCCGAATTATAGACAGATGTTACGTGAGGAGTTGAGGTTGAGGGGATTTAGGAGTGGCGAATTTGTTTCTATGAACATTCAAGTATTTAAGAGGCTTGACTGGAGAACTCTGTTAATTACGTCCCTGCATAATCATCAAAATATTTAATGTGCATATAATTTATATATACATTTTTATTAAAGATGCACGCTTACCCTAAAATAAGTTTTACCACAATTAATATAATTGTTTAAATGTACAAAAAATGATAAATAAATGTCGAAAACAATGATTCTTTTAAGGGTAATGGATACCGAGTTTAATTTGAAAGAAAGGTGCAGAAAACATGGTACATTGTATTTATGCATTGTGGGACGATTATAGATCAAAGTAGATCTTATAGCACCCACCAAACATTTAATATTTGTGCGTTTTAAGCTATTACACACACGGTTACAATCTTGTTATCAGTAATTAATGATTTCCATAAATGCATTATTTAGTAAGTAGTTAAAGATTAGTGTCAGTTTAACGTATTGGAACAGTAGGCAATAATGTATATATGCATTTGAATAATACCAAATTGCTATATATATTCCAAAAACAACACTCACGATTTTCGGGTATATATCGGCTAAGCTTGAAAGTAGAAGACACTAATTAGAACATTATGTACATGTAAAAAGCAATTATTTGTAAAGTAAAACTGTGACCATTGATGACACAATCCATAAATAAGATAAAAAGAGGGGTGTTTTTTGCTAAGCCGCACAATGATAAAATTGTTTCTTCGCGTGACCCTGGTACCACCAGTCGGATGTTGTTTCAAAATAATCACTTTTCTTGTATGTGTATTTTTGCATTTATGTGATTCTCTCTTTTAAGTGCATTATCATTTACAATCTATTGCCATCTGCTCGTCTGTTTGTAATTGTTCAAGCGCGTGCGCGCGTGCTTATGCCGGCGCGTGCTGTGAGCAGAAGACAAAACTGATTCCATCTTAGTTCCTGGTTTATTTGTTTAGCAAATGGAACGCAGCGGTTCCTTATATTTTCTTACACTTTGCCCCATGCTTTCAAACGTTTTTCAGAAAAGATACGTAAATTGGATCTGATAGATTCGTGGGTGTTTTGAATTCCAGAAAGTATAATAATAAAACATTAAAAGCGCATGAGTAATTTAGATAAATACTGGCAGATCTAATTCCAGATTCCATGTAAATGGGTTATAATTCAATTAACCAGAAAGAGACTTATTTGAGTAATTTTGCTTAATGAGAAAGGATTCAACTGAAAGAGTTGTTTAGCTAATGGTACTAAATTGTTGTTTTTTTTTTCGGGGGGGGGGGGGGGGTTAAATTCAGTTAGTTCGGGGGATCAAACCTTACATATTTCAGGTGCATGGAATGAAAAGGAAAATGTTTTCATTTTTGCGAAATTCCATGCAAGCCAAAGTTGTTTTTTTCATATCAATATCATCAGTAGTTCCTTTGATGCAAGGGTTTCCAAAATCCACAGTCGCCTGCAGAGAGATTATTTTCCTTGAAAAGATAATATATGACGCGCATGCCTCAAAATCTATTAATTACATTAAGCCTCCCAAAACAGAAGTTGTTTGTTTGTTTATCTTTTGTCTGCCATTTATTGCCAAAACCCGACACCATGGTTTTCTTTGAACAAGATATATGGCTGATATTGTGCCAAATTGTTTGACTTTGGTAAAGCGTTTGATAGTGTTGGTGTTAGATTTCAAATAGGTATAGATTAATGTAGATAAACATGACATAAAAACGATAAACACGGAAATGTATACTCGAAGTTCTTGTAAATTTTGGACGCCCTGGAGACATCGAACACGAGATGAAAATTCTTATAATGACTCATATCTTATTTTTGTGATATCAATATGTAAAACCCCAAAACGCCACCGACACCACCATCACTAACACCAACTACAAAAGGCAGACAGATACATATGAAAAGCTGGTGTATTTCGCTGATTTTTTTTACAAATATACATGGTTCCTATTGTTCATAGTTTTCTAAACTGATTTTCAATTTGAGTGATAGACCTTTTACTACAAACTAAATGATGCATTTATGGAAAATATAAATAACTGATTACATGATTGTAACCGTGTGTTTAATAGCTGAAAACGCACAAATATTAAATGACTGGTGGGTCCTAAAAGATTTCCAGGGATCAACTGTCGTCTCATAAGAAAGACAAACTGTGTTTTCTGCACCTTTCTTTCAAATTAAACATGGTATCCTTCATCAGAATAATTGTTTTCGATATATATATTCATCCTTTTCGGTAAATTAAAACATTTGTATCAATTGTGGTACTGTTTATTTGGGAGTAAGAGTGCATCTTTAAATGGCTCTAGAAATCGTAAAACATGTACAGGTTTTATGCATCTTTAGACAGGGCATAAGAACTTGCATTTTTCCAACATTGAAGGTTCTAACAAAGAACGCGGAGCAGGTGAAATGTCGACCTCAAGTTTTGGCAGACGCCGATGACGTACATCTATCTAGGAACGGTTTCCAGTAGATGTACCTCACGTTTTGCAGAAAATAAATCAAGTACCCCACCTATATATCATCTGAAGAATCTTCTCCGAAATGTACCGTTATCTTCAGATTCCAGCTGTTTTCTATCAACCCGAGATACACGTGCAGCATACATGTATGCCATTCCTACACGAATCGAGTTATCGTTGTCAGCTCACTGTAAACAGTCATTCATCAACGCTCATCTCCCGACGCGTGGGTATTTCGTTTCAAAACAAAGGTAAAAAGCCCCCAGACCGAAACAAAGGATAATTACCTCCAATGATGGCTGACTCAGCGTTATTGTTACCAAATGGCATAATACTTATTTTTTAGCGTTTTTATATTGCCCAGTGCTGAATGTAAATAATTGAAACTGGAAAACTTATCTAAGCTGGTCATAATTATGAAATTTTGGGAAAAAACAGCAAGAAACAATGTTTTATTTAGTAAATAGATGCTTTTTTTATATACAATTTTATGTTTTAGCTATAATTTAGTGAGTTTGATCTTGTAATACTCTTATATTCTTATATCTTAGTTATTATTTCAACATATAATGTTTATAATGTTGCATAGACTAACTAATAATAATAAAGGAATACTTGGTGCATTTTTATGAAGCTCGATTTCAACTGGTATATTTAATAACAGTTTTCTTTTAATCATTTTGTAAAGTGATCTGTACATTAAATAAATCCACCAACTTATCATGTAAAAGTTTTATCAAGGCAACTGTTTTATAAATATATTAGTAATATAAGTAAAAATATAGTACTGTAATATATATAGTTTCTTACAATGATTCTTTTAAAGCATGGCTGTGTGCTTTATGTTTTATGGGTCGAAATGTATATGTATTATACTGTACACAGTACACAGATGAGACTGAAATAAACTGAAATATATTTAAATACAAGAACTGCATCTCAACCGGCAAAAAATCGCTTTGCTTTGACTTTCTGTTGTCGCGCGGATGTGTAAAACATTTAACTTTACAAATGTTTTAGTGCCGATATAAGCGATTTTTTGCAATATCTTTTATGCCATGTCAAACGATTATGTGGACATGAGTACCGTTTATGCAATGTTTCCCTTGAAGACAAAAAAAAATTGGAGAGTTAACAACTGGTAATTTATGGAAAAGAAAAATGTTTAATTACAAAAACATACGCTTTCCGTTTAATGTTTACAAAACACCCGACGCATACATGTACACAATGAAAAAACCCTAAACAGACCCTCAAAAAAACAGATGCGGTATAAACAGCGTTTACTCCAACGTGGCTTATAAGTAATTTGCTTTGTGGGGAAAATTCCTCAGATGTCTATCCAGACAAAGCGAGATCAATCCCCAACAGTGAACACTGAAAGGACCCGCTGGTTAACCCAGTGAACTGGAAGACAGGGAGGTGATTAAAATTCAGCACCATCGGGAGACAGGTTTTTGCCAGATGTGCAACACAATTTGTGCAAACAGCATTCATTAATATAAGGGAGTTTGTTGGCCTTAAATGTTTTATTTATGATGCCTTAAAGCTGCACGCTCACAGATTTACCGTTTTTACAAACGCGAAAAGAATCTTGACGAAGTAGTTGGCCTTTCATGTTGTCTTTTTTGTCTTTGAATTAGCAAATTTTTGCGTAAATATCTGCAAACCAGTGACCGCTGACAAAAGATCAAATCTCAGATTTACAAATATACTTTCGAAAATGTTTTATTGCTAAAAGCGTTACAAACGGTTTAAGAAAAATAAAACATCAATTTTTGAACCTAAATAAAAACAAACGCGAACTACTTTTTTGTCAACAGTATTATATGACTAGTTTACATGCCTTTTCGCTTAAATTGGCTCCTTCAAAGACAAAAAAAGTTGTCAAAACGTTCAATCTGTGAGAGTGCAGCTTTAAAGTTATGCCTCGTCTTTTAAACCATCACTCCGTTTCATTTTCATATGTTATATTAAATAACGGGATCATGTGATATGAACTTTTAATAGTTATAAATGTTGGCTTTTATTCAAAATTACCAAATATTACTTGAAAATCACGTGCAACGCCTTCCATTGCCAAAAACAACAACAAAAAACACATCACACAGTCAAATAACGATGATACCATGACGTGTCAGAAAATACAAAAAAAAAATAGCTTTGGAGTTTATGAAGGTCTGCACGCGCCCACTGGCTACATCAAGGATTGACATCACAACATAAAGTTTATTTAAATGCCAAAAGGGATAGGAGTTATACGTGCCTCAGTTATAAAAGAGAATAATAAACGTTATGATATTTCATGAACGATGTAAATTGACATTTGTTTATTTTCAGTATTTCCGTCAATGGCACCCGGTGTAAAATTAACAAAGATGAAATTTTGACACCATACAGACGACCAGCTCAAGAAATATTGCCTAGAGACAATTATGACACGCGAATGAATATATTAATATCCGTGCCACTGCGCATGCTCAATGACACATAAACTGTCAAAATCAATAGCGGAAATAATTCCGGAAATTTCAAAGATGTCGAATCTGCCTCGGAAACAAGACTCGGTAAATTCCGGAGTTTGACACGAGGTAATTATCTGCGATATTGGAGCAAATTGGCAAATAATTATATTTCGTGAGGAATTCTAATCACGTTAACTGACACATAATCGATTTTCACGGTCACGAAGGGACACGGAGAGTTCGACACTGCTGTAAAATGCTTTCTTGTATACATGTCACATTGAATTCATAGAAAAGCAGCTCAAATATCATCCTTCAGGCATTTTGTCGTTGTCAACGTTATCATCATCATCATCATCATCATCATCATCATCATCATCATCATCATCATCATCATCATCATCATCATCATCATTATCATCATCATTATATTTTCAGTTTATATAAGTCTTTTAAGAGGGTTTATTCATTTACTTATGAAACATAAGAAGACCGGTAAGTCTCTTTGTTTTAGGCCAAAAGGCGAAAACGAATAGACAGGCTCCACGAGTAACGAGTAACGGACGGTCAGACGAATTCAAAATTATCACACACACATGAACAGACAGACTCCACGAGCCACGAGTAACGAACGGTCAGACGAATTCAAAATGATCACACACACACATGAACAGACAGGCTCCACGAGCCACGAGTAACGGACGGTCAGACGAATTCAAAATGATCACACACACATGAACAGACAGACTCCACGAGCCACGAGTAACGGACGGTCAGACGAATTCAAAATTATCACACACACATGCACTGACCGACTCCACGAGTCACGAGTAACGGACGGTCAGATGAATACAAGATAAACACACACACACGAACTGACCGACTCCACGAGCCACGAGAAACGGACGGTCAGACGAATACAAGATGGACACAACATATGCACTGACCGACTCCACGAGCCACGAGAAACGGACGGTCAGATTAATACAAGATGGACACAACACACGAACTGACCGACTCCACGAGCCACGAGTAACGGACGGTCAGATAAATACAAGATGGACACAACACACGAACTGACCGACTCCACGAGCCACGAGTAACGGACGGTCAGATTAATACAAGATGGACACAACACACGAACTGACCGACTCCACGAGCCACGAGTAACGGACGGTCAGATTAATACAAGATGGACACAACACACGAACTGACCGACTCCACGAGCCACGAGTAACGGACGGTCAGATGAATACAAGATGGACACAACACACGAACTGACCGACTCCACGAGCCACGAGTAACGGACGGTCAGATAAATACAAGATGGACACAACACACGAACTGACCGACTCCACGAGCCACGAGTAACGGACGGTCAGATGAATACAAGATGGACACAACACACGAACTGACCGACTCCACGAGCCACGAGTAACGGACGGTCAGACGAATACAAGATGGACACAACACACGAACTGACCGACTCCACGAGCCACGAGTAACGGACGGTCAGATAAATACAATATGTACACAACACACGAACTAACCGACTCCACGGGCCACGAGTAACGGACGGTCAGATAAATACAAGATGGACACAACACACGAACTGACCGACTCCACGAGTAACGGACGGTCGGATGAATACAAGATAAACACACACACACATGCACACACAGATTCCACTAGTAACGGACGGTCAGACGAACAACACCAGTAAGGGATGTTGGGAGAATAGAAGATGAACAACACCAAATGATAGGACAGCCTCGGCGAGTTATAGACGATCAGACTAATACAAAATGTACCATCGACGTATAGGCTTGATGAACGAAGGATGGTAAAGTTGAATAAGTGTAATTGTAGAAGATAGTTAGTAACAAAAGTAGATGTGAAAGTGTCAAAACTGTTACAGTAATTTAAATGGGTAATATGTGACGTTAATGCGATAATCTTAATGCATGTAGTGTAAAGTTTCACCTTCCCCGCCACATTTCGTGTGACACGCGTAACAATGGCGATGAAGAAACGAGATACGAAATTAATTGTGAAATATTTACATAGCTGACACCTTTGACATACTCTTAATTTAAGAACTACTGTAAGTTGACCTTTTTACGGGGTCTTCATTTTCGCGGTTTCATTTTGTTACAAATGCACGTGTTAAAAACTAGTGGCGTTTAAAATTAGGGTCTTTCGAAAAATGTTTTAATAATCATATTAGACGAAAATACTTTTTTTTTAAATTCTTAAGAGTCTTTTTGGGATTTCGTGAAAATTAATAACCGCGACTTAGTCAGAATTTGGGCTCAGCACTCCTCCGAAATTAAAAAGATACTATTAACAACCTGTGTGGCATGGCATCATTACCCTAACGCCACTATTTCACACTTAAAATGGCAGCATATAAAATACCCCATCGTGCTAAGAGCCAAATTATTTCATATTACTGTATATAAAATATTTATATACTGTTCACAGTCATTTATCTACTTTATGTGAAATGTAAATGGACACATGCGGTGAGTTTAAGTAGACGGGCGGATTTGGTCATACATTTTATTAAGTCTTTTTTTATTTGGATCTGAACATGTCTACATACAAACGTAATCTAGATTGGACTTTTTTATTTATTATTTCATCATCCTACTAATGATTGTATAATGGTCATTTATAAAAAGAACCACGTAAACGATGTTAAATTTATGTCAACGTTCTTTCTAAGTGCATCTGTGACAGCATTTACGCGTTGTCATACTGAATTCTCCTTCTCATCGTCATCATCATTAGAGTCTTTCTCCCTCCTCCTCCTTCATCCTCCCTCCCCTCCTCCTCCTCCTCCCTCCATCCCTCCCTCCTCATCCATCATCATCCCTCCCTCCCTCCACACCCCCTCTTCCTCCCCTCCTCATGCCTATTCCTCTTCACTCCCTCCCTCCCTCCCTCCCTCCCTCCCTCCCTCCTGTCTTTTTCTCCTCCCTCCTCATCCTGCCTATTCCTCCTCCATCCTTACCCCTTCTCCTCCTCCCTCCCTCCTCCTCCTTCCCGCCCTTCCTCCTCCGCCTCCTCCTTCCCTCCCTCACTTCAACCCCCTCCTCCTGCCTATTCCTTCTCCTCCTCCTGCCTATCCCTCCTCCTCCTCCCTTCCTCATCCTCCCTCCCTCCCTCCCTCACTTCCTCCTCCTCCTCCTAACTCCCTCCTCCTCCCTCCCTCCTCCTTCTCCTCCTCCTCCATCCCTCCCTTCCTTCTCCTCATCCCCCTTCCTCTTCCCATCTCCTCCTCCCTCCCTCCATCCCTCCCTCCCTCCTCCTCCCTTCCTCCCTTCCTCCCTATTTCCTCCTCCTCGTCAACGTCATTCTCAGCATGGTCTTCATCGTCTCCTTCTCATCATCATCATCATCATCATCATCATCATCATCATCATCATCATCATCATCATCATATCATCATCATCATCATCATCATCATCATCATCATCATCATCATCATCATCATCATCAACATCATCATCATCATCATCATATATGTATACACTTCCATTTTCGTCATTGAGATCGCATATCAGATGCAGCAGCCAGTACAGGTTTAAAAAAAAGAAAGAAAACAACAACATCAATGGCAACAACAACAACACATGCATGATTAGAAAACAACAGCAATAATGATGTCATCAAAACGACCATATATTTAACTTTACAGAAGTCTCGTAAATGCAAGTCTTTTTAAAAGGCCTATTATGGTTATAATCAAGTATTCAATCTTTAAAATATGTCTCCTCGATAGTATAGTGGTAAGTATCCCCGCCTGTCACGCGGGAGACCGGGGTTCGATTCCCCGTCGGGGAGCATTCTTTTTCATTTCATGGATTTTTTTTTTAAATTCTTTTCTCGTTTATTGTTGAATATAATCATTTATATTTATAAATGGCTTTGTGAATTAAATTCAAGAAAATTAAAAAAAAAAAATAACGTTAAAACACAACAAAAAAATCATATGCATAATATACTTATTTAAGTTACTATTTATCGTACAAAAAAGTTCAATTTACTATACTGACAAACTATTCACTATTAATTTAAGGGAAAAAAACATAGGGGACACCCGGGTTCGAACCGGGGACCTCTCGATCTGCAGTCGAATGCTCTACCACTGAGCTATATCCCCTCTTGTTGTTAGTTGATCTATATGTAGTAACTATAGATAAGTCCGTATATTATTATCCACGTTTGACGACATCTGTTGCAATAGCGACATTTCACATTGATTTGTGACATTTCATAGGCCAATCTTTAAAAAGTTGTCAGTAACCCCGCCAAGTAGTAAATGGATTGCTAGTAGAAAACAAAACGTATTGTACTCCAAAATATTTTCGATGCTCCAAAAAGTTGAAAGTGTGGCAGCATTTTTAAGTCGGTTTAGAAAATGCAAATGACATTTTTGTTATGAATGGCCTTAGTCTGCACGCCCTTAAGCAATTTAAGACAGTAATTTATTAATTAAACTCAAACCAAAACGACATTTATTACCACAATGAGGTGAAATAACGATAAAGTTTTGATACCTTAAATATATCCGTCAAATTTATACTATAATGACATTGACCAAACTTGATCGTGCAACAACGGCCGGATTCTTTGTTATCTTGGTACAAAAGTTGTATTTCGCTCAAACTGCACCATTTTGGACAAGAAATTTTTCATTTTTTCGAAGAGTAGTTCACCCAACAACCCCCCTCCAACATTTTAAACTTTTGAAATTTGTGTTCTGAGGCAGGGGCGAATGTCAAAAGGCTGTGCACGCAACCCTCTAACGTCAATTCCTGGTTCCGCACCTGAAACCCCTGACTCAGAACTGTCGGATGAATAACCATAGAACCACCCATAAATATTTATCGAACATCGCACGGCCTTTGTTGCCTCGTGAGGTAATGGAACTGGTACCACCCCGTGAGTTTTTAACACGACCGAAGATGTCGAAGCAACAATTTTCGGTCGGCCCAAAATCAATAGGGGTCAACCAACCGACCGACCGACCGACCGACCGACCGACCGACCGACCGACCGACCAACCAACCAACCAACCAACCAACCAACCAACCAACCAACCAACCAACCAACCAACCAACCAACCAACCAACCAACCAACGATCGACGGACCGCATGCATAAAGTGATATATTACCGCTTCTTCAGCTAAGGAGGGGCATACTAATACACCACTTTGTTTATCGATATAGGACCCCTTTTAGGTTAAATATGTGGGACTAACAATAACATTTTAAAATTTATCTTTGGATAAAGTCGTGATGGGACCCACGGCGGAGTTAAGCCATAATGCTGCTTATTGTGGGAGCGAGCAGATCTTTATAACCTCTAATACACAACACCAACAATACTAAGTTTATCCACTGCATGACTGAAAACAAACCCCTGTTAGTATGTCACATCATTAAGGGAACATGAAAACTTAATTGAACATGAGTCAACGAGAACCGATTTATCATTTTGGCCAACTCAGTGGTTCAGTTGGATTGACATTTAATTACGTATTAATGATCAGTTCTGGAAAATGAAGTGCAGAACAAATTAGACGGTAATTTGTATCTGTCTGTCAAAATCGTCTTTGTTTAATCTTAAAATATCAGTAAGTTAAATAGTTTCACATGTAATGAGGTCGAATAAGGTAGATATCTAGTGTGTATAGAGATTTCAAGCGATGAGACCTTAACTATAGACACATGAGCTGATGGACAGACCAGCGGACAGACAGACAAACATACATGTAGACGGATAGATAGACAGGCAGGGAAACGAACTAACTGGCGCAGACATATATACAGGCATACGTACAGACAGAGGGACAGACGGAAATACATACAGACACACATCCATAAAGACATACATATGAACATTCACAGAGACGGACGGAGGGACGGACGGACGGACGCACAGCCGGACAGACGGACGGACCGACCGACAGACAGACAGACATCTCGACAGACAGCCATCTCGACAGACGTTTATTGTACTCTGCTCTTTATATGCATCCAATAACATAATATTGGCCTTGCAAATGTAACAAGTAACGGACGGCCAGACAAATACAATACGAAGACACACAAATGAACAGACAAGGGCAATTAAGGACATGTATATGGATTGACGAAATAATCAATTAATATATCTAGTTCTGGCATTCTCATTTCACCAGAGGTTTGATAATGATAACGCATAGCATCATCGCTGGTTTACCAGAATGGGCCTGAAACTTGTACACACATATTAAATGGGATTTACTCCGGTTCACAATGTGCTTTTCGAAGGCGACAATTTAGTCAGACCACACAATTAATGATTTTATCTATTAAACGCGTCCGTCAATTATGGTAAACAGCCGCTCGTTCCCAACCGGGCCACATAAGCCCCAAACCACAGGCCATGAATACTGTTTGATACCAGCACGACCAGGCGAGACTACAGGATATACCGAAACCACAGAAACCCGGCACCCTATAGCTTATATCTTGCACTCAGTGCAAAATAATTATAACTCCCTTAAAAATCCGAAATGGGATAGTACCGATTTGCGTTAGCTCAACATATCTATGAACATCATCTTTCATTATCTATGGCCCTGCACGCGCCCATCAATCTAACACACTCCCCCCTCCTATGATGGTTCTTTACCTATATGTTCTGGTGATCAGTTGATAAAGGCCATTTTCCTTCCGTTGTCTGTCTTATGATCTTTGATCGTATCTATGTGTTGTACAGGTATATGAAAGAGTCTTGTATGCAGATTTACATCCTGAATAACATGGGTGAGAGATCTTGACAATGATATGCTAAGTGTTCAACCTGCTATTCTTATTGCTTGTTTCTATATTCAACCCTTGGTTGCGGTTCGAAATTGACTTTATTCGGACGCGCTCATGTTTTGTACAATACACTTTTTATGATGAAGTAAAAGTGTGGCAAATTATTACAATTAAGATACTGACGGCTGGAACCCTTCAACAAATGTTGATATATACTCAAAATATTGTCTTTGAAGTCTTCCGTTTTGAATAGCGTTAAAAACGCTTTTCAAAATAAGGCTAAAATGTTCCCTAAATGTATGTACGAGTCCTCGTAGGCGAGCGGTTTTGTTGTCAATTATCTATTTTGTAACTTGAATGTACCGGTATTGTTTCGCTCCCAAATAAAACCAGGTTTTTATACTTGAATTGTATTTTCTTTGCTACAATTTCGGTAACAAAGAGTAAACTGACTATAGTATAACATAAGTGTTATCAAATGCGCTACAGTGAAAGAAAGATTTGGTCCAAAAGATGTGCGAATCTCTTTAAAATACAAACAGCCGAAATCTGGCCTTGAAGAAAAACCCTTATCTTGGGTAGGAACAAACTGACTTGACAAATAAGAACACGAATGTTATTTTGGAAAGTTTGTCTATGGATTAAAACCACTCAATAAACCGTTTAAAGACCGTTTATAAAATTCTATTCATGGTTGTTGAAGAAATCTCGCCAAGTACTGTTATGCAGCCCTGGTGTATCATCTTTCCATTGTTGTTGTTGTTGTTGTTGGTGGTGATAATGATGATGATGATGATGATGATGATGATGATGATGATGATGATGATGATGATGATGATGATGATGATGATGATGATGATGTGATGATGATGATGATGATGATGATGATGATGATGATGATGATGATGATGATGATGATGATGATGATGATGATGATGATGATGATGATGATGATGATGATGATGATGATGATGATGATGATGATTATGATATGATGATGAGGATGAGGAGGATGAGGATGAGGATGAGGATGAGGAGGAGGAGGAGGTGGAGGAGAAGGAGGAGAAGGATATGTACGTTGACCAAATAACTTTTTGTCTTGCCATGCCGAGAACGATTCCAATAATAACAGTCCGTTTCCCAAATAGAACATGCATTTCAAGTTTGGCAATAATCTCATTACTTAAATTATGGGTCTCTATCGTAAAAGGTACCGTCAACATTCTTCTGCATTTCAAGCATTGTAAAATTATTGAAGGGCTCTTATGGAATTAGTGTCAGGTTTGGGTGCGAAAGTGACAAGCCATTAGCTAATCATGACCAGAGTAATAAAATCCCATTTTACACCTCATTTTATATACCATGAAATTTTCTTCAATTCCTCCGGTGAACGATGGGCAATTAAACTACGATTATAACGTAAACCCTTGCAGGGGGCGCCCAAAATGACCGCTAAAATTGCAGCAGACGACATTATCCCCCAGCGGACGACACGCCTTCCCAAGTGGACTAGGCGTTGAGATTTATCATTTGGCAGCTTCCTATACGGACTGACCGTAAAATCGCTCGATTTGCGCGACCCTGTGTCCGAAAATTTACCTAATTAACACGCCCATGACGGTGGGTGGGGAAATGTCTGATGGTAATTAATGGATTTGGGTATTTCATTCAAGCGCTGCATATATTTCACCTTGTGTACAACACAGAACGACATTCCTAGGATTGTTGAACTTACTTATGATAAGAAGTATTATGCGAGTAAAACTATACTTTATAATAAAATCAACTTCTTATTGCATTCAGTTGATCCTAAATCATTTTAGCTCGATTATGACGAAGTGACGAATTCTGATAGCTTAAAGAACGTTTCCTAAGTAGACAAAAATACTGGTGTCCATTTCGAGAGGCCATCAGAAAGTACCACTGGTGAGGATCGAACCCATACAATCTTGTATTATTATATTTATGAATTGTTCAAAATACTGGTGCTAAGGTAGTCTCTGTTAATTAAATTTTAAATTTTCACTGGAAAGCAACCAAAAACACAATACCAGCCAAAAAACAACAACAGCCAAATAAAACCCAAGAACTCTTTTGACAGAAAAAAAAGTTCTATGCGGCTAAACGATCATTTCAGTGTTCAGGTTCATCTTGCACCCGCCAATAAGATCAGATACACATTTAATCATTTAGATAATCTCTGATAATGAAATATACAAAACCGCCAACTAACCATTTATTAACAAAAACAACCGCAAAATATCCATTTTGTCATTAAATGGTTTCATAAAATGAGTAAGTTAATAGCTCATGCATCCGCATTGGCTGATATAAGGCATTCGCGAGGCATATCGTAAACGATAAGTCGGCGACGGGCTGCGCCGAGCCTGGCTACTATAACGTTTAGAAGAACAAAAAAACCCAGTAACTAATAAATAGCACTTGAATTGAACGTTTGACTAATTCATAATTAAGCAGCATATTTATAAATGCCTGGAAAAATGGGTAGTCTCTCAGCACAATATCAAGCTGATAAGCCCAGGCACTTCAACTTGGCAACATGGTTCTTATTTTTTAAAGTCTGACCCATGTACTAGGTTGCCGCTACCCCTACAATTGTTTATTTTATCATATAAATGAGCTGAATCGCTGGCATTTGATGTTCTAGACAATATCTTAACTGAAAAAGAGATGTATTTAACGGTTTACTTCACCTCAAAAGTGCTAAACGATTTCAGCTGTACGTCTATTAGAAACTTACGCGATGCGTTTGTTCTATGGTTTTCTTTGAAATTGTTTGATCATAAGATTGGCAGGTTATCTGCACTGTTTAACTGTTCAACAGTACAGAAAACTTGCCAATTATATTATAAAATGTTTAAAATTAATGTTCAACGCGTTTTTCTTCTTTTTCGTGACTTGAAAATGTAATATGGTCTGGATCGGTTAATCTGTTAAAAACATTCCAATATATTTCGTTATCAATACTTTTTTTTTCAAGAAATGCTCCAGGTATCAAATTTTAATCATCTGAACTTGTCAAGTTGAGCAAAACATGTTAGACTTTCAAGTCTATTTAATGTTTAATATCACAGAGATATTAAATAAATGAGATTTCTAAACTATTCATTAAAACTGGTTCCCACGTATTTCAGAAAGCCATATGTAAGTACTGTGATAAAATCTTCGACAGCGGTCAGTTCTGTGGTGATTCTTACGTCGCGATCTCTTGTAAACGTTTTTTAGGCCTTAGATGTCGGCATTAATGAAGTGGGCCCCTAATCCACGAAAAATATATCCAAGAGGGGTTTTCAGTTTGCCGTCCATATGGTCTTTGATGTTTTGACTTTGTAAAGTGCTTGACCAACACAAAAGATTATCTCTCTCTTGTCCAACTTCATATAACCTTACACCATATGGCATTCGTAATTTATCAGGGATCTTTAGAAATTCAAAAGCACTTAATCATTCTTTCAAATCCCAGATCGGTTTTCAAATAAATGAGGACAAAACCGTTTTTATCCGAAATTCGGGCTATATCGAACCTCTACTCAAGTTTACCGATACGTAACATGCGCGATTTGGCTGCGTAATAAAACTTGGTAGAAGACGGCTTGGATTTCAAGTCAGACGGGAAAACAGACGTAAAATCTTGTCCCAGCGTTGACACTTGGCAGACTATGGCAGTTATTAATTAACCTAACACATTTATCCGCCATAAAATCTTGTAAATCGGTCGAAAAACTAGTAGACGTTTTTCATTCAAAAATAATTGACACTAGAAAGACTGCGTATACAACTATTGCAAAATTTAATATTTAAGCTTTAGGATAATTTACGCCACCTTATGCACGCTGACCATATAAATCTTCCTCTGACAGTTTTATAAAGGCCGTAAATATAGTTTGAAGATCACAATTAAAATTTGTTTGACACCGACCTAGCGCTTTTTATGATGATTTCACGGTTAAAATATACTTTAAAGCTACTGATCTCCTCACAATGGGAGCATATATAAGACACAGCGCTGATGGTATCAAATTACCATACACTGGCGTATATACAACCTATTAAATTAACACATCCTCCCTCCATAAGCGTCCTATCAGATGAAAGGTGCTCTAATTTACGAATAGTTGAATATTACCATAATGTTAAATAACCAAGGAGTTTCATAATTACAATATTTTCATGAACCCAAGCGGTGGCATAGTCAGGTTGTGACGTTATTTTGGGGCACCCGGTGGTGTCCTCTCATGGAGATAATTGTCTGCAGAAGTGTATAGGACAACGCCCCCGAAAACAACCTTATGTGGTCAACATACTATTTAGTCAAATGAGAAAGCAGTTTTTCTCAAGTTTTGAATTCATTTATTTATGTAAATCAGCAGTAAGTCGTTTTTAATTTCAAACAGGTGAAACGGTAGCTGGCCCAGTTAGTGGTTAGTGGGTAGTTTACACAATGATATGTAGACCACTAAAACTTAAAGATTGTTAGTATGCACTTACACAAAATTAATGCATATGCTACTGTGCACATTTTGAGACATACATGTACCAACAATTTCTAACCATTACATATAAGTTATAAGTTTGCACTGGACTCAATCCGTTGAGTTGAGTTGAGTTGAGTTGGCTACTTCTAAGTTATACTTAAAGATTATTAATATGCATTTACTAAAATAAATGGATTGATTCGAACTGGGAGTAGGATTGTATTTGGTCCCATATCCCATATGCGACACAATATTTTGTTTGTCCATGGGAAGATTCTAGTTTATAGTTTAAACTGATACTAATTTATTTTAGCTCGATTTTGAAACAGCTGATTTGGATTATTTTCTTGTCCCCTTTCTGGGAAGAAACCAGTACAAGTGCCATTTTTGAGGTGAGAGGCCGACACCCGTACTACTAGACTACTCTCATATTAGTTATCCGTGCACGTGTACTTGTTAAGATCAACCTAACATTTCATTAATACTTGTTTACCATAAATATACACCTGACTGAACGGAGACCAAACTTATCTAAGTGCTTGTATTCACAGGGGAAGGGTGAGTTATTTTGACCCCCCCCCCCCATCCCCCTTACATTTATTAGTATTAAAATGATGGGATAATTGTAACTTGTGATAACTTGCAGTTTTATTTTTTATTTTTATTCCATTATATTTGTTTTGCAAGTTATCACAAGTAACAGTTACCCAGTTTAAGAAATTAAAGGTGGGGGCGTGGTTTGTCAAAACAACGCACCCTGCCTCTTTGCTTGTATTATGCTTTCGCAATATCAATTGCACCCATAATTATCTGTCCTAGATACTAAAATATCTAGTAGCGTTATTTCTCCTTATATAAATGATAGTAGATTGGTAGAACTTGCAACAGAACATTGACCATTACAAGGACAAACATGTTACTTGTTACCTTACAAATAACCATGTCTGACCGGGGTCATATAAGGTTAACTGCTGGTCAAACAATTTGATGTTAGATTGCAAATATGCGCAAATCCTTAGGCCAGGAGCAAGGACGGTCCAAGACTATAGCTGGACAATTCATGTTGTATAATTCAAGGGACGGCGTATTCTTCTAGGAACAGTCAAAGACATGAAATGGGCAATGCACGACGTATAATTCTATTGACGACCCTAGCCATGAGCTGGACAATTCATGTCGTATTATTCTATTGACGACCCAAGCCATGAGCTGTACAATGCATGTCGTATAATTCTAGTGACGACCCAAGCCATGAGCTGGACAATTCATGTCGTATAATTTCAGGGGCGGCCCAAGCCATGAGCTGTACAAATCATGTCGTATAATTCCAGGGGCGGCCCAAGCCATGAGCTGTACAATGCATGACGTATATTTTCAGGGGCGGCCAAAGCCATGAGCTGTACAATGCATGTCGTATATTTCCAGGGGCGGCCAAAGCCATGAGCTGGACAATGCATGTCGTATATTTCCAGGGGCGGCCCAAGCCATGAGCTGACCAATGCATGTCGTATATTTCCAGGGGCGGCCCAAGCCATGAGCTGGACAATGCATGTCGTATATTTCCAGAGGCGGCCCAAGCCATGAGCTGGACAATGCATGTCTTATACTTCCAGGACCAACCCAAGCCATGAGCTGGCCAATGCATGTCGTATACTTCCAGGAACAACCCGAGCCATGAGCTGGACAATGCATGTCGTATACTTCCATGGGCGGCCCAAACCATAGCTGCACAATGCATGTCGTATATTTCCAGGGGCGGCCCAAGCCATGAGCTGGCCAATGCATGGCGTATACTTCCAGGAACAACCCAAGCCATGAGCTGGACAATGCATGTCGTATACTTCCAGGAACAACCCAAGCCATGAGCTGGCCGATGCATGTCGTATACTTCCAGGAACAACCCAAGCCATGAGCTGGACAATGCATGTCGTATACTTCCAGGAACAACCCAAGCCATGAGCTGGACATTGCATGTCGTATACTTCCATGAACAACCCAAGCCATGAGCTGGACAATTCATGTCATATATTTTCAGGAACAACCCAAGCCATGAGCTGGCCAATGCATGTCGTATACTTCCAGGAACAACCCGAGCCATGAGCTGGCCAATGCATGTCGTATACTTCCAGGAACAACCCAAGCCATGGGCTGGACAATGCATGTCGTATACTTCCAGGAACAACCCAAGCCATGAGCTGGACATTGCATGTCGTATACTTCCATGGGCGGCCCAAACCATAGCTGGACAATGCATGTCGTATACTTCAAGAAGCGGCCCATGCCATGAGCTGGACAGCGCATTTCGTATATGTATGTTTTCGACTACGTGTGCACTAGCGGATACAAGGAGATGGGGGGGATACACCCGGCGCTCCCCCCAAAATCGTTTATAATTTATTTCAATTGTGATATATACGCCAACAAAGCACCATTTCGAACTTAAAACACCCCTGATAACATTTAAAACTAAATAAATTTTGGTTATGTGGGAAGGTCGCAGGTCAAAACGTTACGCCCCCTCTAACGTCGAATCCTGGATCCGCCCCTGAAATGTGTGCTGCATTTAAGACATTGCATCCTGTAAAATAAATGCTTTCATATTGTTTAAGGTCATACTTGCTTTACACAGTTACATTATCCCTTAATTGGAATTTGACAACAGCTGGCTGCAGTAATCCCTCGTGCATTCACCTCAAGGACTTAAGTAAATATTAACTCTATAAAGGTGAATGTAACTGCGATTTTCAGTGCAGATTGTTACAAAGCAGGACAACGACCTTGTACCGATTCTTTACAGATTATCGAGTCCCAGGACTCAGTTCTCGAGTAACAAGGTCACAGCCAGTGTATGCAGAGAGGGCACTAGGTCACAGCCGAGGGGATGCAAAATGTCACAGCCAATGTTTACAGAGACTCGAATCACAAGGTCTCAGGCAATGTGTGCTGGGACTCGAATCACAATGTGTCAGCCAATGCTTGCAGAAACTCGATTCACAAGGTCCCAGGCAATGTTAGCAGAGACTCGAGTCACAAGGTCTCAGCCAATGTTTGCAGAGACTCGAGTCACAATGTCTCAGCCAATGTTTGCAGAGACTCGAGTCACAAAGTCTCAGCCAACGTTTGCAGGGACTCGAGTCACAAGGTCTAAGCCAACGTTTGCAGGGACTCAAGTCACAAGGTCTCAGCCAACGTTTGCAGGGACTTGAGTCAAAAGGTCTCAGTCAACGTTTGCTGGGACTCGAGCCACAAAGTCCCAGGCAATGTTAGCAGAGACTCGAGTCACAAAGTCTCAGCCAAAGTTTGCAGGGACTCGAGTCACAAAGACTCAGCCAACGTTTGCAGGGACTCGAGTCACAAGGTCTCAGCCAATGTTTGCAGGGACTCTAGTCACAAGGTCTCAGTCAATGTTTGCAAGGACTACAGTCACAAGGTTTCAGCCAATGTTTGCAGGGACTCAAGTCACAAGGTCTCAGCCAATGTTTGCAGGGACTCTAGTCACAAGGTTTCAGCTAATGTTTACAGAGACACGACTCACAAGGTTTCAGCTAATGTTTACAGAGACACGACTCACAAGGTCTCAGCCAATGTTAACAGAGACACGACTCACAAGGTTTCAGCTAATGTTTGCAAAGACTCGAGTCACAAAGTCTCAGCCAATGTTTGCAGAGACTCGAATCACAAGGTCTCAGCTAATGTTTACAGAGACACGAGTCACAAGGTTTCAGCTAATGTTTACAGAGACACGACTCACAAGGTTTCAGCTAATGTTTGCAGGGACTCTAGTCACAAGGTCTCAGCCAATGTTTGCAAAGACTCGAGTCACAAAGTCTCAGCCAATGTTTGCAGAGATTCGAGTCACAAGGTCTCAGCTAATGTTTACAGAGACACGACTCACAAGGTTTCAGCTAATGTTTGCAAAGACTTGAGTCACAAGGTCTCAGCCAATGTTTGCAGAGACTCGAATCACAAGGTCTCAACCAATGTTTGCAAAGACTCGAATCACAAGGTCTCAACCAATGTTTGCAAAGACTCGAATCACAAGGTCTCAACCAATGTTTGCTGGGACTCGAATCACAATGTGTCAGGCAATGCTTGCAGAAACTCGATTCACAAGGTCCCAGGCAATGTTAGCAGAGACTCGAGTCACAAGGTCTCAGCCAATGTTTGCAGAGACTCGAGTCACAATGTCTCAGTCAATGTTTGCAGAGACTCGAGTCACAAAGTCTCAGCCAACGTTTGCAGGGACTCGAGTCACAAGGTCTAAGCCAACGTTTGCAGGGACTCGAGTCACAAGGTCTCAGCCAACGTTTGCAGGGACTTGAGTCAAAAGGTCTCAGTCAACGTTTGCTGGGACTCGAGCCACAAAGTCCCAGGCAATGTTAGCAGAGACTCGAGTCACAAAGTCTCAGCCAAAGTTTGCAGGGACTCGAGTCACAAAGACTCAGCCAACGTTTGCAGGGACTCGAGTCACAAGGTCTCAGCCAATGTTTGCAGGGACTCTAGTCGCAAGGTCTCAGTCAATGTTTGCAGGGACTCTAGTCACAAGGTCTCAGTCAATGTTTGCAGGGACTCGAGTCACAAGGTCTCAGTCAATGTTTGCAGGGACTCGAGTCACAATGTCTCAGTCAATGTTTGCAGGGACTCGAGTAACAAGGTCTCAGCCAATGTTTGCAGGGACTCAAGTCGCAAGGTCTCAGCCAATGTTTGCAGAGACTCTAGTCGCAAGGTCTCAGTCAATGTTTGCAGGGACTCGAGTCACAAGGTCTCAGTCAATGTTTGCAGGGACTCGAGTCACAAGGTCTCAGTCAATGTTTGCAGGGACTCGAGTCACAAGGTCTCAGTTAATGTTTGCAGGGACTCGAGTCACAAGGTCTCAGCCAATGTTTGCAGGGACTCAAGTCACAAGGTCTCAGCCAATGTTTGCAGGGACTCTAGTCACAAGGTCTCAGTCAATGTTTGCAGGGACTCTAGTCACAAGGTCTCAGTCAATGTTTGCAGGGACTCGAGTCACAAGGTCTCAGTCAATGTTTGCAGGGACTTGAGTCACAAGGTCTCAGCCAATGTTTGCAGGGACTCGAGTCGCAAGGTCTCAGCCAATGTTTGCAGGGACTCAAGTCGCAAGGTCTCAGCCAATGTTTGCAGGGACTCTAGTCGCAAGGTCTCAGCCAATGTTTGCAGGGACTCTAGTCACAAGGCCTCAGTCAATGTCTGCAGGGACTCGAGTCACAAAGTCTCAGTCAATGTCTGCAGGGACTCGAGTCACAAGGTCTCAGTCAATGTTTGCAGGGACTCGAGTCACAAGGTCTCAGCCAATGTTTGCAGGGACTCAAGTCACAAGGTCTCAGCCAATGTTTGCAGGGACTCTAGTCACAAGGTCTCAGTCAATGTTTGCAGGGACTCTAGTCACAAGGTCTCAGCCAATGTTTGCAAGGACTCGAGTCCCAAGGTTTCAGCCAATGTTTGCAGAGAATATAATCATAAGATCTCAGCAAATGTAATAATTGCAGATACCTGAGTAAGAAGGGATCCCCTAGAGAATCCAGGGCAGGGCGCTACCGGCGCATCCCTCTGATAGTCCAGCCAAAGTGGTAGATATATATGCATACAATACATTTACACCAAAATGAATTATAAATATGTCTCTGCTGTGTTCTCAAATACCTACACTGAACGTCCGTTGTGAGTAGCAGCTTTAGGTGCAACATCTCTCATAACCTTGAACCGCCTCGAGTCACATGGTCTATGTCAATATTGGAGCAATGTTCTGAATTTAGTTCGAATCATGTGTGTAAAAATGTGCAACAGTTAATATAACCTTTGATTTAGGAAGATTGAGTAAATGTTGTTGTTTTTCAAAGTTAAAAAATAGACGTATGATGTTTACTTTCTGCCGGCTCATAAACACGTAGGTCATACGTACGAAAACTAGGTCAGGCGTGGTGACCCAAAATAGCGGACATAATGAGATGAGTAAATAACAACTCGTTAAAACTCAGTCGGTAAAGTGGGTCACGCATAGTAAAGTTGGATATCTTTCGCTAGATCAGTTTGTAAATTGTATGAGTTACGCTGGAGTAAAACGTAAATTTATCCTCATGAAAAACATATGGCCTCGGTATTTTGAGCAACTCGTTTTAGCCTTTGAAGATGTTCAGGTTATTATGTTCTACTGTAGAATTCTGTCATAAAATGCATTCTCAGTGAGGCCAATAGTTAATGTATTCATTTATTTTCAAGGCTGAGTTTTGCTCTTGTTATGCAAGTATCCAGCAGTGCGAGTAATGGTTATTAATTTTGACACAAAATATGATATAAGTTTCCACGCTTGAAAACTCTTTTCAGAAGGGTTCAACGACCTTTAAAAGATATGCTAATAAGCCATGTGGGCATTAAAAAGAGTAGCACATTCAAAAAGATAGATTGAGCGTAAAATTTGACCATTGACTATTATTGTTTTCCATATCAGCACGCATAAATTCAATTGCACATTTTACAATCACATTTTGAAGCGGATCGAGCATCGTCTAAATTTGATAGACATTCACAACGCTTATTATAGTGAATGTCTAACAATTTTAGCACTTCGCTTTCAGAGAATTTATAAGTTCACGTAGAACACCAAACCTGTTGTCATAACAGGAGGTCAAAGCTATGTGCGAACTCGTTTATTGAGATCATATCTTGAATGTATATCAAATTTAGACGATGCATTTCGCTTTTAGAGTTTTCATAGGTTCACGCAGAACAGCAAGTTTGTTTTCATAACAGGTGGTCAAAGCCATGTGTTTACTCGTTTATGGAGATAACCCAGTAAACTATCTTTGAAGGGGATTGAGCAAGTTCACTTGAAAGTTCATGTAAGGTTGCAACAATGATACAATCGCATAAAATGAAGTCATTGTCAAACATAGCCAAACCGATAGACATCTATTTTGGTTTTATTCGTTTGATATGGTGGAAGTTAGGATTAGTTCAGTGGTCAACATCCTCATATAAAAAGTAGATCCGTTTTGGCCAGGTTTTGTTTACATGACGGTGACCGATACTCAAATACTTGACCGATTTAGGGGCATTTAAGGACACGGATACTAAACTGACCGCCATTTGTTTGCTGTAAGGTAGATTTATGCCCATTTTGAATTGAAAACACTTAACACACAAACTGTAACTGACCGTAATATCTAAAATTAAACACGTTCAGACAAAATTTGAAGTATGGAATATTTCGACTATCCTAAACACGTCATCATTTGAAAATGAAGCAAATGCTGTATGGTATGTTATAGCCATTTACGCACTTTGTAACCTAAATAAGGGTGTGGCCCCTTAACACCCCCACACACATCCCATCCATTTCCTCGTACGTAACGAATGTCCCTCCTTTTTATATCCGAATCCGGCGTAACAAAAACCAAAATAAAACCAACATTTTCAGCCAATGAAATTGCAAAAAGGCAATCAATAAGTACTAGGCTCTATCATAAAGAATTTCAACGTTCGTGGGTGTTTAAAGATCCGCGTAATACCACTCATTCGATACGCATTCCCTTTGTCAATTTTTGAGTTGATTTGTCAGTCAATGAGGTTGTATTCCAAGTAAGTTAGATTACCTGAAGTAATAATTTAATGATTAAGAAAGACACTCACTCCTCCCATTCTTAATCATTGAGATGTTACTTCATGTCATCTGACTTTTACATTATGAACTACTGTACCAAATAAAACCATAACGCATACCACCCCTTGATCCCCACATACTCGCTCAAAGGAACCTTAATACAGCGTAGCAAAAATGGGTTAAGATCATCCCTCTAAATCCTTTAAAGGCCAAATACAAAACAAGTGCCTAAACTGTTGACTCATTTGCACAAACTTGCAGAATCAAAGGTGAACATCCCGGATAAACTTACGGTTAAACTTTTACAGTATTTGGATTAATTGCATTGAAGTTCTACCCAGTAGGTTATTGCTAAAATCAATTTAATAGTTAATAACCTTTATCATTATAAGACTGGTCAATATTTAGATGTAGTATTAATTGAAATTATTCAACTGATGCCTTGTGGGCATTACTGAGAGTTCTAAGACCGTTTGTGACCGAAATTTCACCCGATGAACGTAGCCATGTCTTGCCTGGATACAAAATAAATTGCAAATTTGCAAATTTAAGTAGTTTGATAAATATATAATAAGCCGTTGTGCTATTTCGTTGCCTACTGGTGAGGTAATTGTATGGCCGCCAGTTCATCGTCGGTGAAAGGGGCAATGACATGTTACGTACAAGATGGCTCTCATTGGTGTTCATACATGTACGTATATTTTAAAGCAGGCGCGTAGCTGCATATACATGAGTACACGACTGTATCCACATGATTCTGACAAAACAAAATCAGCCAAAGTTGCAGTATGCGTGCTTGACTACGTGATTCTAAAACTGTCCATTTTCCAGTACTAAATAAAGCACCTCAGAACGCCCAGAATGCACCATGGTTTTCAAAATTTTCCAAGGAGGTCATGCCCCGGACCCCCCTAGCACAATTATGAATCCACATGAATAGAGGGCTAGCTACGCCCCTGTACAGCATATAAGTATTAGGGTTTTAGCTAAAGACGGTTTTTCAGTAGCACCCTTCTGGCCTCTTGGAGACCAGCATGGGCACCGTTCTCATGGTTCTGTCTTCATAGTATCAAATGCTCAAGACTGTCAAATATTTAATTTGTATTGTTTAAAACTTCTAATAAGATTATAAATACATACACACTTTTCAAATCTGGCAGTTGAAACCTGATATTACTTCAATAACACACAATTTCTGATATTTTCTGCCAAATTTATTATGTTCCAGGTTTTTCATAGCCAGATTCAATGTACACTTTCTCCCCTTAGCACCCTGTCCTTTTCACCAGCACCCTGTCCTCTTAAAATCCTGGTTTAAACTCCAATGTATAGTCACATATTGTCTATTTGGTAGCTCTAAGCACCATACTTTGTCTGAATGCAATAAATAAGGTTAAGAATGATCTTAATTATAAAACTAGACAGCAAATGGTGACATGTCGAGCCCATTGGAAAGGCCTTGGCACAGACATTAAGCTCTTCCATGCACTTGCAATACAGAACAAAACGGAGCTATACAATATGTGAATGGAACATTTCAACCTTTAATCTTGACCTTTTATGTCAACCGTTGACCTCAAAGTGTGACCTTGACCTTTGAGGTGCAGACCTTGATTTTGAGCGTGAAACGCCGCCTCATCACGGTGAACCTTCATAGCAAGTTTTTTTTTTGAAAATCCTATAACTGTACTGATCACGTGAGTTTCACATGCTAAATTTACACACTATAAATTGGGAAATCGTTATGCGATAATTTTAATTGGTAAACTCAGTTGACAGTAGTGATGAAACGATTATCGAGTACAATCGATAAATCGTCGCTGACAATGCTATGTCGGCGACAATCGATAGTGGTTGTCCAAAATCGATGTCGTCAATGTTACTTCCGGAAACTACGTATTGTTTTTGCTTTGTGATAAAAGTCGAGTAAATGTCAATTTTCTTTCCGGTAAATTCTCGTTAAATTCATTTGAAGTTTAGAACTTAAGTTAAGTTATTAAAGACGGAAATTTACATACTGTTACAAAAAAGCATGACTATAGCATCACACGTACTGATTCCAGGTTAAACCATTTCAATGATCATGATTATACATATATATATATATATATATATATATATATATATATATATATATATATATATATATATATATATATATATAAAGAATGTATTCCATACTAATATTATGAACTTTCGATTATTGTCCGATAGTAAATCGAAATGCTTGGTTCGATTCGATTCGATTATCGATAGCAAATGGAGTCCGATTTTCAAACACTAGTTGACAGCGACAAAATCTTCTTTAGGCATGTAAAGTGATGTAATATCGGACTCATACATGTCCGTATTGACAATTCTAGGCTTGTTTTGAGGAAAAAATATATTTCCCGATTAGGGACCATCTGGTGTCTAGTCCCTTAAAGGATCCTTATCACAAATATATCCAAAGAACTGAGGGTGTGGAGTTCCAACAATAGGAAGTCTATAAATTGTAAATGCAAAACCTTCTTTCTGTGCGGGTCGTGAAGTTTTAGGATATGGGATTCCCTCAATAGAAAGTCTATGAATTTGAAAAGAAGTATCTTTCTATGTGGTCATTGTTGCGGCAAATAAGGACATTGAACAAGAATATCGACAGACAATAGACCACACACATACTGCAATAATTTCAAATATACCACAACCATTTTAGTATTTATGGCGCACCGATAAAGCTTGAATGCGCTACTTAGTGTCAGCAGATTTTTGAAAAGGGATGATAAAAGTGCATTAATATTACAGCGGTTTTGTGAATTTGACAGCAATTCTTTTGATTTTGTATTGAGTAAGGAAACTTTTTTAAAAAGACAAACGAAACCCGCGTATCAAAGAACCCTTCATTGTTTTTTTTTCAAATCTTGAGTGGATTTTATTCTCGAATTCTTCATAACTCTACATAATTTCAATTTCTAGAGTTATTATAATTATGTGCTTAAAATATTTGTAATTATAAAAACCATGGTACGAGTATTTCGAAAACGTCTCTATGAATGCTAATTATCTGTATATAAAGTCGAACCCCGTTGGCTCGATCTCCCAGGGACTGGCGTAAATACTTCGACCCGCATGAAATTCGAGCCAAGCGGTAATGCTAACATTTAACAGAATGAAATCGGTCCATAACAACCAAGTCGAGCCAGCGAGGAATCGAGCCAAGCGAGTTCGAGTCAACGGGGTACGACTTTACATATCTTGTTTTAAACTGGTTCATGTATTTCTTGATCGCTTATATATACTATTTAATCGTTTGTACACCGTTGAGCCCACGAAAATGGGCATTCAAGGTCACTTAAGGGTCCTACCGGGCTAACCAATGGACGATGCAGTGCCTTTTTGGACAACTTGCTCCAGGCTGCTGTTAACCATCCGTCGCCATATTTCAATTAAGATAGCACGTCCTTTGAGCTTTTCATCTTTAAATTGACCCCGCTATATCGCCCATCTCAAGTTTCAGAAAGCAAATGAAAATCCTGGATGATCAAAGCAGCCTCCCTATTATAATTTTGATAAGTAAAGGAACCCCCGCACCATTTAGCGTAATAAGTGAGTAGGTAACAACTTTGAACACGAGGCTATCAGATAAAGTGATGGCTTGATTTCTTAATAAAATTTCGCTTTGATTTTTATCTAAGAATAAATTGATTTGACTGGTAAGTGGAGGTCGATTCCCTCTGATGTATTGGTCCGAATAACTAGAATTGATGAGGCAATTTGCAACTGGCTGGGCTTATCAGATTTTTATATTAACGTCATAAAGATTAGACATCGCTTGTGAAATTGTTAGATTTGTTTGAACAATAAGTATTAATAATTATCTTTTTCAATATTCATGTGACGTGCAAATAAAAACAATCGTTCAAAATTATAAAGTTAATAAACTATTTGTCGTAATACTGAACAGCGCATTTCGATAATTATTTACGTTAATTTGTGGTAGCCATTTAACATTTATGGCTTTAATTCAATAATTTCCCATGAGAAAATTTGTACAATCTTGTTCTTCAAACGGCGCGGATCCAGTATTTGACGACAGAGGGGTTGTAACTTGGGAGCGCATCCTTTTGACATGCGCCCCTCCCTCAGATCCGAAAGTATATGGCATAAAATGTTTACATGGGGGTTTGGGATTACTCCCTTAAAATAATTTGAACAATTTGTTGTCGGAAATGGTGCATTTTGAGCGTATATTATTTAAAAAAAAACATTAGAAAATCGGACGATGTTAGAGGGGGCGCACATCACCGCTAGTGATGCTAATTCAGCGACTTTCAGTCAGACCAGGATTTGAAGAAAACAATACACAACAACAAGTTTTAAGGACTCCAAAAAACCTGTTTCATTATGTTAACACCTGTGACCTATCATGTCCTGCCTGTTATCACTTGTAAAATTGAGCTTTGTCACCATTCGCGTGTTAAATGTCTCGTTTGTCAAAAGATAGTACAAGAGATTTAACCTTTTTATGTGTCCTTTTCACGCCCTTTTAAAACAATCGTGTGTGATTCGCACATTAAGATTAAGATCAGAGACATTGCGCAATTGTTTTAAATGTTTGTTTCAGTTTCTATTTTTTTGTCTGTCGAATAATCGATGTTCGAGGTATGTTTCATTCAAGTTCATACAACAATAGACTACGGAATTTTCCAATGAGGAGAGGCTGTGCTGTTGATCATCTGCAAGATGAGGGTAAATGTCCCCGTATTTGGTATGAACTATTCAAGCCCTTTTAAGGAGTACTCGAGACTCAAGACGGTGGTATTCGATACACAGGCACTCCAAATTTGGCATTTTTTGGTACGCTGACTTTTAAGATAGTTTGATATTATTGGTTACGCCAAAATATATACGGGTTGACAAAAGAAGAAATCGGTACACAAACGTGGGCGTAGGGGTGGGCGGGACGACAACAAAATTGGTGTAAGAGCAAGAGTACGTCAAAATAATTTTTCTAAGCATGAAAGTGCTACATCTTTTGAAAGCATCATTAAAATGCGTGCATCTGACTTGCACGGAAAAAAATATTCTTTAGCTTGCCTTCCGCCATTGAACATGTAGATTTATGGTGACATCCAAGGGTTTAGCGTCGTCAATGCCATTGGCGTCCTAAGTGCAATTATCGTCTTGCGAAAACTTAAAGTTAGCTAAACTTATCAAATTAGAAAATTTGAAAGACCCTCGCATACAAGCTGGAGCAAGAAGTGAAAATTGCCTGGCTGTTTTGTAAGTACCATGAGGGCGAAACTCGTGCTAGAGTATTGGATGAGTTATCTCCCCTTGTCGAATAAATACAAAACCCGGACGAGCGTTAACATCTGTTGTGCGGTTATCCTTCTGTTGAATGTAGAATGGTATTTAAGCCATACCAAGCATATTTCAGACTAGATTTTACGTACTGATGTTTTCTTTTGATAACTGAAGCACGACAATATTGTCCTTTTTTCAAAAGATTTTTATACAAAAACGGTATCTTCTCCATGATTTGTTAATTGACTAGTCTCTTTGATATTCCAAAATATGTCACCTTTTTTTATTTACGCAAATTTACCAAATACCTCCGTGATAAAACGGTTACAATATATATTTTTTTCATCACTGACTGTGACAGATTTATAGATGATTTAATTATCATTTTCTTTCACGAACATAAGAATTGGTCAATAATAACACAAGTTTATTGAGAGCTTTAACGACATATTTACTGCTTGGCTGTGACTTAAATGTCCATGTTATAATATGAAAGAACTTTTCACAGTTTTTTTTCGCATTGATCAATGAATATGTTTTTTTATCATTAAATGATAGAGCATCATACTAATAGGTTTTTGTTGTCAAAAGAGGAAAAATGTTTTTGTTGTACATTTTATTGAACCATAAGTCATTTCTGACTTTTGACAGTTTTGTGTTCGAAATCATATTTTGTCCAATGGAAAGGCAATATTTTTCATGTAAGCCATGAATTTATTTTGGTAATTCAGCAGTTTGAATCAGGTGAATTGGTAGATTTGAACAGAGTTATTTACCAATGCCTGGATTTGACTGCAATTTTTCACTTACGGCATTTTAAAAACACAATACAGCATTTAAAAACACATTACGGCATTTAAAAACACATCTAAAGTCATAAAGGCGTCACGGTGGGGTCAAGCCAATGTAATATATAAAAAAATTACAAAACAAAATTGTTTGGCCAATTATCACAAGTTACAGTTTCTACATCATATTCTTACTAAAAATTGATAAAAAAAATTGATAAAAAAAAACAAAAAAAAACGGACATGGGCGTGGTGTGTCAAAACAACGCAACCTGCCCCTGTGGCCCTGCGGGGACGAACTGATGGTTAAACCCCGGCCAAATGCCCCCGCACCCCAGAGACTCTATATAAGGCCCAATCTCCGCTAAATTTGGCGCTATGACAAAATCACCGCGGTCACCCGGCCCTGCAGGGGCACCTGGAAAGTAAAAACACGGCCCTTTTCCCCGGCTATCCCCGGTATACCCCCGGACCTGGGGGGGGGGGGGGGGTGCGTGGTTGCAATTGACTGGTGCATTACACCGTCGTCTTCATTTTGTACTTTGTAAATAAAAGTGGCAAATTTGTATCTAAGGGAGGTTACTCCGTCAATAATGGAAACGGTATAAAACCTCAGAGAATTTCTTCGACGTGTCCTGGGCTCGGTTAGCTCAATCGGAAGAGCGTTGGACTCTGAATCGGACAACCCGGGTTCGATTCCCGGGCGGACCAGGTCCCTTCTGTTGTGATTGGTTATGAAATCCTTTCTACGACCATTCGCACTGTACCACTGCCCATAGCATGTACTCGTACATGTACTGGTTCTGCCCAGGATAGGTGTGCGGTGGCTGAACTGTCACTCTGGGACCCTTCAATGTGCTCACGCCGGGACCCGGAGTATAAACTACTAACACCATCACTCGACGTTTCCTGAAATTATTTTATTTTATTGTCAAAATTAAAATATATATTTTCTCAAATGACTATGTATAATCTAGATATTTAATCTCGTATATACTTAGTTTAGTTCCAAACGAAACCACTCAGGGCGTTTTTGTTTATACCAAAACAGTTTCAGTTTTGGTTTCAATAGTTTTTAGCAGTTACGAAACCGGTTTTGATAGTTTGGTTTGAAGTAACAAGTGCATGGTTTTGTTTACCTTTTTAAACAACATGGGGGAGCTACTGTAGCTACTGAGCTACACAATTACAAATATAACCCTTTTCATTTACGTCATTTGCCCATTGTAAGGCATTGCTATAAAAAAGGTTGAGTTTCAACAAACGTGGTTGGGCACTTTCCGCCATGTTGTTTTCGAAGTAATCTAGTTTTCGGATGGAACGAACCGATGAAACCGCCTCCGGTAGGGGTTTCGAAAGTTTCAAAAACCGGTTTCGGTTTTCGTTAAAAACGATTGAAACTGGTTTTGGTTTTATTTGAAACTGTAACAACAAATACACAGTTCGTGAAACCGATATAAAACCGAAACCAGTTTATTACCAACAAAAACGCCCTGAGTGTTTCTAAACAAGTGTTTTTGAATATATACAAAAGAAATTCGATTTGTTATTATCATAATTAATATAGCTTTCAGCATTTTTTATATACATAACATTGAGTAAGGCCTTTGAACTTCATACCCATTTATTATACAAGATTTACGATTATGATAAACCTTCGATACACGTGGGAAAACCAGGCATTATCTTCTATAGTTTCACGATTCACTAAACCAAATGAATTATTCAATATTTAAATAACGAAGTGTGAGAGTTATAAGGGCGTAAAAAATGTTATAGTTTCCGGTTTTCCGATTTACTCTTTTTTTGCCCCGATCCAAAACCTTTTTTACCATTTGTTTCCTTTTAAAGCTTAATTGAAGCGTGTTTTGTCAATACCAATGATGGTACAACCGATTCGGTACAATTATGTTCTTTAGCATATTCAGGCGCGTAGCTGACTGTACATACGCAAAAACGCAGTTGCGTAATGAAATTTGGACAGGTCGAAGTTTTTGTCAAACCAAAACCCGGAATTTGAAATATAAACCGAAGTGAGGGGAGTGGGGTGAAGAAGGCAAACCCCTCCTACACCTACATCAAGGCATCGATCTGCGTAATCCCTAATTGACCCTAGCTACGCGCCTTATAATATTTAAAGTATTTGGTAACAGAAACATTTTGCCTTAAAACAACATCAACCAACCTACACTATTTTTTTTGGACATGAAACCAAAAACATACATAGTTTTTACGCCTATGTTATGTTTCGTCTTCTGAATTGATGTGTTTTGTATTGGTGGTCTATCTTGGTTGTTCAATAATTTATGTACTTACAATTATAGCGTGTTCACGCTCTTCCCCCGTGGACGATTAATGAACCTACATCGCCCGAGCATCACCCTACACATGATGATTTAATAGAGCTACACTATTTGTTTTATTATTTTATAACTCTCTATCAAAACTGCACTCTCACAGATTGACAGTTCGACAATTTTGTTGTTGTCTTAAATCTTGAAGTAAGGTTTGTTATTGATCCCAGCTTGAATATAGCCAATTTTGTCGTACAAAAGATCATATCGTACATTTTCATATTTACGTTCGAAAGGTGATGTTTAATGGTTATTAAAAAGCGTTACTTTCGCTTTACAGTGACACTCTTATTCAAAATCAATACATTAACATGTAAAACAAACATACATTTTGAGTGATACATCCTCAACTACTTACTAAATAATGCATTTATGGAAAATGTGAATTACTAAACAATATTATAACTGCTTATTTAATAGCTGAAAACGCAAAAATATTAAATGATTGGTGAATGCGAAAAGATTTACAGCGATCTACTATAGTCTCACAAGGTAGCAATACCGTGTTTTCTGCACATTTCTTTTTAATTAAACTTGGTATCCTTCATAAGAACCATTGTTTTCGACATTTATTCATCCTTTTTGTTATATTAAAACAACTGAATTAAATGTGTTAAATTTTATTTAGGAATAATAGTGCATCTTCAAGGAAAACGAAATTGTCAGCCGTTTTGCAAACAATTGAGATCTGTTCTATTGTGAGTCATCTTATACGACTGAATTTAAGACGTTGATGCAAAAACAGCTGATTCTGAGTAAAAATATCAAAATTATGTCTAAACTGTCAATCTGTGAGAGTACAGCTTTAACATGTGGTGTTGTTTGTGCGTGGAGAAACGTAGGACTAAATTATATTACTTGTAAATTCATGCAATACAGTAATCGGTGAATGCGAATTGAACTAGTTTTTGGATGCTCAGTTGTTTTCTGTCAACATCCGCAATCCGCTCTGACTATCACATGATGATGAAATCTGTTTTTGAACCCCACCCTTTGAACTATAATAAGTAAATAAGAGGGCGAAATTGTCACACGCTCAAAATCCGGCAATTTAGGTAAAGTTTCACTACTGATGGTCATCGAATACCTCTTTGCAATAGTTAGTTATCTTAATGATTAACAATGGGCGGAGTGAGCGTAGCGAGAGAGCCCTTCTTAATCATTAAACTTGTACTTCAAAATGGTGTTTATATGTGGTGTTTTTAATGAATATTTAGAATATTTTGCGTTGGCAATGTGTCAGTTAATGAGGTTGTATTCTAAATCAGTCCTGACCTGAAGTAATATCTTTATTATTAAGAAGGGTTCTTCGTTACGCTCACTCAACACATTCTTAATCATTAATATTTTACTTTACGTCTTCGAACTTGTTTTCTCTATTTCATCCATCCCGTATCCAGATGTCGCTTATAATTTGAACATGTCAAATTGTTTTTATGTTTTATGTTCAGCGTCTACATTTCGTACGAAAACATGGCTCCTAAAAGCTTGAAAACAAACGAATCCCCGAAAAAACGTCCATCCTCAGTAGAATATGGTGGTGGTGGTGGTGGTGTAAGTAGTTTATACTCCGGGTCCCGGCGTGAGCACATTGAAGGGTCCCAGAGTGACAGTTCATCCACCGCACACCTATCCTGGGCAGACTATCTGGCGGTTTACCAGTACTAGGTGCCGTCACCTCTGTAAGGAACTAACAACTTCTGTACATGCCAGGGCGAATGGTCGTTTAAAGGATTTCATAACCAATCACAACAGAAGGGACCTGGTGCGCCCGGGAATCAAACCCGGGTTGTTGAGCCCCCTTAGTCCTTTTAGGACTATTCTCAATTGTAAGATAGATTTCCAACGCATAATGAGTTTAAATAGAACTGAACTTGTTGTTGTGGGTGTTTATCATTGGAATCACACAGAATGCATCATTTTCTGATATCAAATGCCAAGAATACTAGTTCAAAGTATGAAGATTATTGTTTTCAGTTGTATTTTGAAGTCGGAATTTTAGTAAAAGAAAATTAAAAAATGTTCATATAAAATGTGTTGTTGTTGTTGTTGTTGTTGTTGTTGTTTTTGGTCGGGAAACACAATACCTATCACTCCGCGGATTCTTAACATAGAAACGATTTGGTATGGCCTGAACTCACAAATGATCTGAATATAAGACTTCGTGCGCAAAACAACATGTCTTAAATTAGAATCATTGTATTTTGTAAACACACCCTCTGCTTATTTCGATTGAACAATGACCTTCTTGCAATAGAGTAATCGGTGAATTTGACCTGAACTAGTTTTTGGACGCTCAGTTGTTTACTGTAAACATCCGCAATCTCCCTTCGATATGATGACGAAATCTTTTTCAACTCCACCCCTTGAACTATATATTTAGATAGGGCACGTGGTTGCATGTTTTTTTTCATTCTTAATGCGTGTCCTTGGATTTACCGATAAAAAACACGTCATACGTAATAAATCCTTGGGAGCTCAGACCTAATCGTATGTCAATGTTGAATGACGAAAATTGTTAAAGTGACACTCTTATTCAAAATAAATTATATACACATGTATGACAAACATAAATTTTGAGTGATAAACATTTCGCTACTTACTAAATAATGCATATATGGACAATATTAATTATTGTAACCGTGTATTTAATAGCTAAAAAAGCTAAAATATTAAATGATATGTGAGTGTTGAAATATGCTACTGTGATCAACTTTCGTCTCGTAAGGTAGAAATACCGTGTTTTCTGCACCTTTCTTCCAAAGTAAACTCGGTATCCTTCATAAGAACCATTGTTTTCGACATGTATTCACCCTTTTTGGTATATTTGTATTAATTGCGTTATATCTTATTTGGGAGCAAGAGTGCATCTAAATGTTTGTCATGGATTCCCAATACGTACTGCGTCGTATTTTAACATTCTGACCGACAAATAAGCCTCTTGGCCCATGTTGTTATGTGTAAGAATGTTATCAAGCCCTACTCTACAATATCACATCACGCCTGCTGCGGAATACTTAACCTAATATTTTCCCGCCAAAAACGAAATTGCCTCATCTGCATAATGTTGTGAAAAAAGTAATTAATCGTATTGACAAATCTACTTGATGTTTACTTCAAAATGGAGAATCTTAAGTTAAAAAAACAAGTTAGTCAAGGACGATTTGAGTAAACTACTTAGGATATTTCCGTTTCTTCATCATTAGCTGGAGTAACGAAGTTGATACAAGTTCAAATACTACTACTATGACTTTGGTAGTAAACAAACTCATTCACTTAAGTCATAACGAATGAGTTCGCGGCTGATGACCTCTTATATTTAATCTTAAGACACTTAAGTTTTGAAGATGTTTTTGGGCTTAATTGAGGCTTATCATTCGCAAGCAGTTATTTTGTTTACATGTGTTTTGTGTCCCAAAAATTTGATAAAATGTATATGTACATGTTCATTACGATTATTTGCTCAATATTCGGTCGGTATTAAAATAATAGCTACTTAAATAATGATTTTATTAAAGAATATACAGATAAATTCAAAGCTTTAAAATTTGAAAAAGAGTATTTTCACACTCATGTACTTTAACCTACAAATTCAGTAATAAAAACATGGAAAAACATGCAAATTGAATGACGCATGCATGAACAAGTCTAAACATGTATGACTAGTTTTATAAATAAACAAACTGCTTACGTATTTCATTACCAAGGCAACGAAAAAATCCCCAATGTTATTAATATGTAAATTCGCCCTGACTTGTAAATGAAAATACTACTAAACTTACTCATGCGTTTACCACGCTACGTGAGACGGTGTGTTTTGTATACAGTTTATACCAACTTTAAAGTTAAATTATTACTGAACATGCATGGGTTTTAATTTATAACTGCTGCAGTTCTCCCCCTTAAAATCTCACACCAAACAAATGTTTTGCACACTTATTTCATAACTTACGTATTTTTGCAATTTTATTTGTGAATGTATCTCACAGAATAATCAATAGAATGTCTCAAAATTCTGCCAGGCTGCTGACTTCATGATGCAAGTCTGCTAATTTCATGATGCAAGTCTGCTAATTTCATGATGCCAGGCTGCTGACTTCATGATGCCAGGCTGCTAACCTCATGATACCAGGCTGCGAACTTCATGATGCCAGGCTGCTAACTCCATGATGCCAGGCTGGTAACTTCATGATGCCAGGGTGGTAACTTCATGGTGCCAGGCTGGTAACTTCATGATGCCAGGCTGGCAACTTCATGATGCCAGGGTGGTAACTTCATGATGCCAGGCTGCTAACTTCATGATGCCAGGGTGGTAACTTCATGATGCCAGGCTGCTAACTTCATGATGCCAGGCTGCTAACTTCATGATGCCAGGCTGGCAACTTCATGATGCCAGGGTGGTAACTTCATGATGCAAGGCTGGTAACTTCATGATGCCAGGCTGTGAACTTTATGATGCCAGGCTGCTAGCTTCATGATACCAGGCTGCTTACTTCATGATGCCAGAATGTGAACTTCATGATGCAGTGCTGCTAACTTCATGATGCCAGGGTGGTAACTTCATGATGCCAAGCTGGTAACTCCATGATGCCAGGCTGTGAACTTTATGATGCCAGGCTGCTAGCTTCATGATACCAGGCTGCTTACTTCATGATGCCAGAATGTGAACTTCATGATGCAGTGCTGCTAACTTCATGATGCCAGGCTGGTAACTTCATGATGCCAGGCTGCTAACTTCATGATGCCGGTCTGCTAACTTCATGATGACGGTCTGCTAACTCCATGATGCCAGGCTGCTTACTTCATGATCCCAGGCTATATAAACTTCATTCTGCCAGGCTGCTAACTTCTTGATGCCGGTCTGCTAACATCATGATGCCGGGCTGCTAACTTCATGATGCTAGGCTGTCAACTTCAGACTGCCAGGTTGCGTACTTCATGCTACCAGGCTGCAAACTTCATGGTGCCTAGCTGCGAACTTCATGATGCTAGGCTGTCAACTTCAGACTGCCAGGTTGCGAACTTCATGCTACCAGGCTGCAAACTTCATGATGCCTAGCTGCGAACTTCTTGATGCTAGGCTGCTAACTTCATGATGGCAGGCTGCTAACTTCATGATACTAGGCTGCCAGGCTGCTAACTTCATAATGCCAGGCTGCTTACTTTATGATGCCAATCTGCCAGACTGCTAACTTCATGATGGCAGGCTGCTAACTTCATGATACTAGGCTGCCAGGCTGCTAACTTCATGATGCCAGGCTGCTAACTTTATGATGCCAGTCTGCCAGACTGCTAAATTCATGATGCCAGGCTGCCAGGTTTCTAACTTCATGAAGCCAGGCTGCCAGGCTGCTAACTTCATGATGCCAGTCTGCTAACTTCATGATGTCAGGCTGCTAACTTCATGCTGCCAGGCTGCTTACTCCTTGATGCCAGGCTGCTAGCTTCATAATGCCAGGCTGTGAACTTCATGATGCCAGTCTGCTAACTCCATGATGCCAGGCTGCTTATTTCATAATGCCAGGCTGCTAACTCCATGATGCAAGGCTGTGAACTCAATGATGCCAGTCTGCTTACTTCATGATGCAAGGCTGTGAACTTCATGATGCCAGGCTGCTAACTCCATGATGCAAGGCTGTGAACTCAATGATGCCAGTCTGCTTACTTCATGATGCAAGGCTGTGAACTTCATGATGCCAGTCTGCTAACTCCATGATGCCAGGCTGCTTATTTCATAATGCCAGGCTGCTAACTCCATGATGCCAGGCTGCTAACTTCATGATGCAAGGCTGTGAACTTCATGATGCCAGGCTGCTTACTTCATGATGCAAGGCTGTGAACTCAATGATGCCAGGCTGCTAACTTCATGAAGCCAGGCTGCTAACTCCATGATGCAAGGCTGTGAACTTCATGATGCCAGGCTGCTAACTTCATGATGCCAGGCTGCTAACCTCATGCTACCAGGCTGCGAACTTCATGATGCCAGGCTGCTAACTCCATGATGCCAGGCTGGTAACTTCATGATGCCAGGCTGCTAACTTCATGATGCCAGGCTGGCAACTTCATGATGCCAGGGTGGTAACTTCATGATGCCAAGCTGGTAACTCCATGATGCCAGGCTGTGAACTTTATGATGCCAGGCTGCTAGCTTCATGATACCAGGCTGCTTACTTCATGATGCCAGAATGTGAACTTCATGATGCAGTGCTGCTAACTTCATGATGCCAGGCTGGTAACTTCATGATGCCAGGCTGCTAACTTCATGATGCCGGTCTGCTAACTTCATGATGACGGTCTGCTAACTCCATGATGCCAGGCTGCTAACTTCATGATGCCGGTCTGCTAACTTCATGATGACGGTCTGCTAACTCCATGATGCCAGGCTGCTTACTCCATAATGCCAGGCTGCGAACTTCATGATGCCAGGCTGCGAACTTCATGATGCCAGGCTGCGAACTTCATGATGCCAGGCTGCGAACTTCATGATGGCGGGCTGCTAACTTCATGATGCCAGGCTGCTAACCTCATGCTACCAGGCTGCTTACTTCATAATGCCAGGCTGCTAACTCCATGATGCCAGGCTGCTAACTTCATGATGCCAGGCTGTGAACTTCATGATGCCAGGCTGCTAACTCCATGATGCCAGGCTGCTAACTCCATGATGCCAGGCTGTGAACTTCATGATGCCAGGCTGCTTACTTCATGATGCAAGGCTGTGAACTTCATGATGCCAGGCTGCTAACTCCATGATGCCAGGCTGCTAACTCCATGATGCCAGGCTGTGAACTTCATGATGCCAGGCTGCTTACTTCATGATGCAAGGCTGTGAACTTCATGATGCCAGGCTGCGAACTTCATAATGCCAGGCTGCGAACTTCATGATGCCAGGCTGCGAACTTCATGATGCCAGGCTGCGAACTTCATGATGGCGGGCTGCTAACTTCATGATGCCAGGCTGCTAACCTCATGATGCCAGGCTGCTTACTTCATAATGCCAGGCTGCTAACCTCATGCTACCAGGCTGCTTACTTCATAATGCCAGGCTGCTTACTTCATGATGCAAGGCTGTGAACTTCATGATGCCAGGCTGCGAACTTCATGATGCCAGGCTGCGAACTTCATGATGCCAGGCTGCGAACTTCATGATGCCAGGCTGCGAACTTCATGATGGCGGGCTGCTAACTTCATGATGCCAGGCTGCTAACCTCATGCTACCAGGCTGCTTACTTCATAATGCCAGGCTGCTAACTCCATGATGCCAGGCTGCTTACTTCATAATGCCAGGCTGTGAACTTCATGATGCCAGGCTGCGAACTTCATGATGGCGGGCTGCTAACTTCATGATGCCAGGCTGCTAACCTCATGCTACCAGGCTGCTTACTTCATAATGCCAGGCTGCTAACTCCATGATGCCAGGCTGCTTACTTCATAATGCCAGGCTGTGAACTTCATGATGCCATGCTGCTAACCTCATGCTACCAGGCTGCTTACTTCATAATGCCAGGCTGCTTACTTCATGATGCCAGGCTGCGAACTTCATGATGCCAGGCTGCGAACTTCATGATGGCGGGCTGCTAACTTCATGATGCCAGGCTGCTAACCTCATGCTACCAGGCTGCTTACTTCATAATGCCAGGCTGCTAACTCCATGATGCCAGGCTGCTAACCTCATGCTACCAGGCTGCTAACTCCATGATGCCAGGCTGCTTACTTCATGATGCAAGGCTGCTTACTTCATAATGCCAGGCTGCTAACTTCATGATGCCAGGCTGCGAACTTCAGACTACCAGGTTGTGAGGCTGCTAACTTTTCGCTTCCTAGCCCCAATTTCTCATGATATCATAAGTCCAGTAAATCAGGATTAAGTTTAGCTCACTGTTTTTCTAATATAATTCACGATATATTTACTTTTCATAGATTTTAATACTTTCAGTATGAAGTACCTTTACGATTATTAATTTTGTATTTATCAAAATCAAAATTAAGAATATATTCAATCGGGCCATGTTGGAAACTTCACAGATAAACTTGATAGATGAATTTGCAATACCAATCTGCCGCAATGTGAATTCACTCTTTATTTGTAGAGAAAACATTTCTTCAGTATAAATATATCAAAACAATAACACAGTGGAATTGTAAAAACACACGAACTTAAAGAAACCTTCTTTGCATGTTCTTAGATTCTGTTTGATCTATCATAAAAAAAGAATCATTAGCTCGAAGCATTGGAAATAATGCAGTTAGTCTACGACATTGACGGCGTTAGCCAATCAAATTCATGACGTTTATGACGTCATATATTGCGACATAGTAACAACGTCATTATTATTAGCGACAGAAAGGACGAATCGTTCACTTTGATTGCTGATGATATAAAAGCAACAATAAAAGAAAAATGACGTGGTAGGTTTCAGCAGATTACATTAATGTGAATTTGAATAAATTATTTCCTTAAGTAACATTGTATTAAATAACATATGTATAAACACGTCATAAATAAGACCTTTTAAACACAAATCATTGACAAAAAATATCAATGGAAGATTTGTACATAGAGATATTGATTGTCCGCCAATTGATGAGCTTTTAACTCAACCTTTACAGGTCAGATAACAAATCCACAAGCGAAGAACTGCATAGGTCTAGTTTCCGGTCGGAGGGACCCTCGGATCTTAAAGGAGTTTTCAGAAGACCAACCGAAAATAAGTCCCCGGAATATTATGCAGAAAGGCGTCAACAGGGACTTCAGAAGTCCCACTTCCGGTTAGACGGACCCTCGGATCTCAATGGAGTGCTAAGAAGGCAAGGCGGGAGTGATTCACAGAATCAATATGCGCAGACACGTCCATATGTACAGCATCTAGGTGTGTTTTTCATTCAGTCATTTATTGAGTGATTCAATTTAGGATATTTATTTTTCTGTATAACAGTTCTTCAATCCATTCGTCTGTTCATAAGGTTATCCAAAAATCATTTTTAATTTTCTATTTTGGACCATTGCCATGACCACATATGATAATGACATATCATCGCGGGCGCAGATGTTTGCTGGCCAAGAATTATACACTGGCGGATCCAGGGTTAGGGACGCCCCCAGAAATCGTCCCTTCCCCAAACATCGTCCCAAGTTTACTTTTCATTTCAATATAGTATAAAAAAAATTTAAACACGCCAAAAATGCACAATTTCAACCTAGAAATTGTTAAATAAATTTGGATTTTGAGTGAGAGGCGCAAGTCGAAAGGTTTCCACTCAAAGTTACGCCCTCCTGGATCCGTCCCTGTTTTATGTACATTGTACCTTACTAGAATCAGGATCACCAGCATAATCATCACAGGCATCACTCCTCACCATTATCATGTAATTATACGCATACATTTATACTAAAATACTCATATAACTATTCAAACTACATGTAAAAGAAAAAGACCCAAACCAAAATGCAATTACTTACAGAGTTGCTGCACATGTTGACCGACGACGCCCTAACGTCACCTGACGACAACAGCATTGCTGTGAAGCAAATCACAAACCACCTTGAAGCAACCGAAACGAAGCAAAAACTCGGCGAAATCATTGCACAAAACTGCAGGGAGACGGCTGGCTTCATTGGCAACAGGAATTATATAGAACATCAGCCTCCAGCTCTGGACGACCATCACGAAATTGCTGAGAAACTTCAAAGAAGATATGAAGAAGCAGCCGCCAAACAAATGTCCCTGCTGCCAAACATCAAGACAACTAGTCAGTTTAATGATGACCAAAAATTTGCAGCTGAGAGAGTAAGACAGGCTAGCATTAAAGATATAGCAAGAAACGACTTAAAGCCACATCCAATTAATAAGATCCCTGAACAGTTTGAAGATGATCGCAGAAATGCAGCTGAGAGAGTCAGAGATGCTACATTGGATGTGGAACGAAACGATCTCAGACCACCTCAAATCAACAAAATACCCGCACAGTTTGAAGACGACCGAAGCTTTGCAGCTGAGAGAGTTAAAAAAGCTAGCTTGGTTTTGGAACGAAACGATTTCAGACAACCTCCAGTTAACAAAATACCCGCACAGTTTGAAGATGACCGCAGCCTTGCAGCTGAGAGAGTTAGAAATGCTAGGTTGGTTGCGGAATGCAACAATCTTAGACCACCACCAATCAACAAAATACCCGCACAGTTTAAAGATGACCGCAAAAATGCAGCTGAGAACGCCAGAGCTGCTAGCTTGGTTGTGGAACGAAACGATCTCAGACCACCACCAATCAACAAAATACCCGCACAGTTTGAAGATGACCGCAGCTGTGCAGCTGAGAGAGTTAAAAATGCTAGCTTGGTTGTAGAACGAAACGATCTCAGACCACCTCCAATTAATAAAATACCCGCACAGTTTGAAGATGACCGCAGCTTTGCGGCAAGGAGAGTGAGATTTGAGTACGCAGCTGAAGTTCGTTTCTTTGAGAAGCATGATTACGGTGTTACTAAAGAGTTTGAGGCAGTCGAATCGCAGATTGTTGATAAACTTGCAAAAGAAGAAGCTGTCGTCAGAAGAAATGAGCTGAGCAGAGAGGCAGAGTTGGATAGAAAACGACAGGAACTCCTGGAGAAGAAAGCCAAAAAGCAAAGGCGGACAAAGAATAAGAGGTCAAAGAAAAATGAGAGACTAGAACATATTGGCTCTACCGCTGTTGACGTAGTCAACGCTACAGAAACAACAGTAAAAGCAACTGAAGGTGCTATTCCTGCGCCTCCATCCAGCGTAAAGCCACATACGGTCAGTTTCAATGCACAAAGAAGAATGGTGTGTAAAGTTGAAGAAGTAACAACAGCAGCAACAGTTCGAAGACATTTTGCTCCTGCTCCTGCTCCACCATGTGCTGATAAGCCACGTGAGGCATGTTACGGCGCTGTCAACAAAAACATGGTGTTCTACGATCATGAGCAGAAAGGTTTTGTGCCCACACCGCCTAAGACGGAAAAGCCGAAGGAGGGCAGTTTTGACAGGATAAGGCGAATTAAGGCTGAAGTGGAACGGAAATCAAGTGGAGAAGTTGAGGATACTGCTAAAGGCGGAGATGGTGAAAGGAACAAGAACCAGACCAAGATCAGAAAAGGAAGTGACGGACTCTCGTACCTAATTGACATCAATACTTTCCGGCCATCTACCAGCAACCGGAAATTGGAGCGGGCGCATGCGCAAGTTGTGAGCGGACAGGTGGCGCCGAGTCGCCATGGAGAGCCGGTCGTGATGACGTGGAATGCTACCACCGCAAAAAGAGGGGTTGGCTTCCGGTCTAAGCTGAGGAAATACGGTGACAAGTCGGTCGGTGCTTTGAAAAAAGATGGTGACGGCGGCTGAATGGATTTGAGATACGGGTCGGGTTTATATTTAAAACTGTTTTGTTTTTTTACGAAAAATTGGAGAACTGTTTAACTCAAGAAGGAAGAGTTCTTTTGAAGGAACACATTAAAACAGTGTTTTGTCATAGTGTATGTTTAATTGAGCTATAATTGTGATTGTGAACAATAAATAAAACTCGGAAATCGGGAAATTCGTTGTCTTCTTTGTCATTTAAACCGATAACTTTTCAAATTATATAAAACTGAACGAATCCATTAGATGAAAAACAAAGTATATTATTTTACAACCGTTTACGTTTTTGAATATATATTTCAGTGATTAAATCTTGAATCTCATCGTCGGCGACCGGCGGAACACTAATACGCTATTTTTATTTTATTGTTGTTTAAAAGTACCGGTGATGCCGAAGATGGTACAGTGGTGATTTGTTTTAGTTTAAAACATCTATTGTTTTCAAAATAGTATTTATCAAAAATCCGGCGGTGTTTCCGACAATACTTTACTGATGTATTTTTTGTCATCCAGGTTTTTTTTCTATTATATTATATTATATCAAAAATCCGGTGGTGTTTCCGACGATACTTCATTTATGTTCTTTTTTGTTTAAAAGTTGTTGTGTTTTTTACATATAGTATATCAAACATCCGGCGGTGTTTCCGAAAATACTTCATTGATGATTTTTTTTGTTGCTTTAAGTTATTTTTAACATATTTGATTTCAGATATCCAATTGCAACATTATATGCTTATATCTCACGTGCCAATTATTTCTATGCGTTATTGACATTCAATCTTATGTAAATAAGGATCTAAATATGAATATAAATGGTATAGCTTCCAATTGAAGTAAATATATGCATTATCATACTCTATAACACAAATGCTATATAAAACCCAACATGCCATCGTTGGTATTTTTATCTTTAAGTTGCACTCTCACAAATTGACAGTTTTGACCATTTTTGTCTCTGAATCAGCTCTTGTGGCAGCAGTGCCTTCAATTCAGTCATATAAGATAGCTCACAATTGAACTGACCTCAATTGTTTGGTAAACTGCCAACAAACTCAGTTTTCGTAAAACGTTAGTAACGACTTTAGCCATAAAACATTAATTTTCAAACATAAATAAGAAAACTGCGATCTGCTCTTTTGTCAGCAGTCTTATATCACTACGCGAAAATTGGCTGTTTCCAAGACCAAAAATATATTATATAAAAGTTGTAAAAACAATTAATCTGTGATGGCCCAGCTTTAAAGCTTTTAAGACCTATCATTCGACCTTTGTCTTTGGTATGCGCTGACTTGCGCAGAATTCTAGCAATGTTAAACATCTGTATTTCAAATTCTTCGTGAGACCATCTTCACAAGATACATCAACAAAACATATGTTTTAAAGAGAACAATGTTGTCACTTCAAACATTGATGTTTTGAGAAAATACCATTTTGTTGTCACAAAATCTTGCGAAAATATTTATTTGTGGTCGCAAAATCTTGTGATAATATTTATTTGTATCAAACTTGAGGGCGCAGGTGGATTGTATTATATTTTGTATCTTTTATGTCAATTTTTCATCTTTATGAGAGATGACAGGGAATAATTGTTGACTATACAATTATTGTCATAAACTAATAATGTATACAATTATGATCGGCAACCGATTAATTGTCCGAAGGGTATTTTACCTTATCAGTAAATTAATTACATGGAAATTTATGTATATTGCGTTTTGTCCTATAATAGGTGATAGACAAGGTGTATATTTTGCATATATATTGTTTGATTGCTATCAATTTTATTATCATCGAATATCAAAATTTCAAAAGATGCTGGGCAATTCTAAAACCGTTATGGATGCAAAATTTCAATAGCTATGCATATTTCTAAAATGATTTTCTTTAAAAACCACAATGGAGTTCAATGCATACATAAACATATTTGATGGTTATCTATTTTATCATTTTTGTGACAAGTGGGTAAAAAGCCCGGCGGTTAAAATGTGACACTGTTATCCATAGATTATCTATGTACAACTGATGTCATTTTATTATAATCCTTGACGACGACAACATCTATAAACCCGAACCATAAAATCAGATGACCAGCTTTAGGTACAGTAAAAAGAGTATTAAAGAAATGAAAATACGAGTGTGCCTCTATCTATTAGAATAGAAAATTCGACAATTTATTTTGATTTGGGTTTCAAAACGTAGATTTGGATCCTCGAGTCCGGTTTTTTTTTCTGAACAAAACTGGTCTACCATCATTTTGGATACAAGTAAATGCAATGCACGCAAAACTATCAGTGTGTGGATTCTTATATTATGTGTTTGCTAATAAACGACTTTCTGACGAAACTGCGTTAAATGGGCTTCTATTTTCCGTAGACCATTTTCGATGATATGACTTGTGTATAATCACCACTGGCTCTGTACTTAAAGGTGCCATCAGGACTATTAATTTTGTATACAGATCCATTGTTTTGTATTGAACCCGGATCTTATAGAAAGGTTACCCGAATTAGGGCATACATATCCGGCTTGAGCTAATGCGGTTGGCCTGTGTCTGGACATCGTTTTACACCCTTCCTTCCAAGTAATCATTGTGTGCTATAAGAACATATTACATTATCCATTCAGTAGCTCGTGCCCACGTCCTTTTAAAGGCACTCGCTCATGTTGTTTGACCAAACATATTATCCCCAGGAATGCATCTGAAAACATTTGTATTATATTTATTTAACTCTTTGATACCGAAATTGCAGAAAAAAATAAGTTTAGTATAAAAAAACGACATCAAGGTTGTTGTGGCGGGCGAGCCTACGACGATAAAGTCAACATATTTCTTTTTAGAAGACCGACTCTTTATCCACTCGCCCATAGGAACTCATACTAAGCTGATGGCTATTTAAAACTTTATTATTAAAACATTTGAAGCACTACGACGTGAACATATCAATCAACTTATCAAACAACATCCAAATTGTGAAATTCAAAGACAAAATATTTGAGCATAAATCAACATTTTTTAAGTGTTACAGCCGTCAATATCTTAATATTAACACTCCTAATGAGTTGCCACACTTTATTTCGTATAACAACATGATCCGTAAAAAGTGCATTTTACAAACCATGAACGAATCCCTAAAGTATTCAATTGTCGAAGTCAAACTCTTTACTTTGTTTAGCATATCATGCACCTTTTCGTTATGCACCCCCCCCCCCAGGTCTGGGGAATAGCGGGGTCTTTGACTTTCGGTCCAGTGGGGATAAGCTGTTGGTAAAATCCCCGCCAAATGCCCCCGCACCCCAGGGACCCTAGGTAAGGCCCATTCCCCGTTACTTTTGGCGCGAAGACAAAACCACCGCATACACCCGGCACTGCGGGGCCACCTGGAAGGTAAAAACACGGCCCATTCCCCCGGCTATCCCCGGTATACCCCCGGATTTGGAGTGAAGGGGGCGTGGTTACAATTGACTGGTGCATTATACTAAACATAAAGTAATGAAGAAGCTACGCACATATGGTAAATGCGAACTCAAAACCATTTGCCCAGCTAAGTGTTTGATATCGTATTTTGTCTACTGACCATGTCACTGTTTAAATCTACCGATTCACCTGATTAAAAGTATAAAGTGCTGATTGCTGATATACCAAAATAAGCGTACATCAGTAATTGCAACCAGTTGAACAAAATATAATTTCGAACACTTAAATTCATATTTTTTCGTATCCTGTCCAAAATCGGACGGGCGTCAATGTTCTTTGTGCCCGGTTCATCTTTAAACACAGTGGACGGCTGTTTTAGCGAATGAAATATTTCTCCATCAGCATATGATACCGGTGAATGCCGCCATTTATAAATATTTCACATTGCAACGGCCGGATTCCTCGTCTCAATGGAATTATTGTTGATGGATTGATGAAATAGGTATTTGTGTATATTAACTGACACCCAGATGCTAAATGCCAATATTTATATTATAAATTGGATTCAGTTAAGGCGATTTGCCTCTGGCTTAACTGCCTATAAACTCAGTATACATATATCCGCGTGTCAGATTCTTGTTTGGGATGTCATATGAACGAAAGTTTACATAAAATATGCTCTTATCAGCTAAATATTGATATATTTACATCTGTAGATATTTATCAAACTTGGTATATTGGCACGGCGTCAAAGATAGATATCGTATGGCCAGGCTAATGGGATTTTCGCACTTACAAATATTTTAATATTTCAATGTAAACATTGCACAAAGGACCCTAAGCCCTTATCTGATCATTTATATCTTAAACGGTTACAGCTAATTAGAAACGTCCAAAACGGTCTGTTAAACAAGGATTATCATTGACTAAAACGTTTTCGAATTGTTGTTAGCAATAGTCTCTGGGTAACCATCTTCATCATCATCATCATCATCATCATCATCATCATCATCATCATAATCATCATCATCATCATCATCATCATCATCATCATCATCATCATCATCATCATCATCATCATCATCATCATCATCATCATCATCATCATCATCATTGTCTTCATCATCGCCATCATCATCATCATGATCATCATCATGATCATCATCATCATCATCATCATCATCATCATCATCATGATCATCATCATCATCATCATCATCATCATCATCATCATCATCATCATCATCATCATCATCATCAGCAGCAGCAGCAGCAGCAGCAGCAGCAACAGCAGCAGCAGCAACACCACCACCAACAACAACACCAACATCAATCACAACAGCAGCACCACCAGCATAATAACGTGTTTCAGGCCAACTCTACATTATTTTTTTTATAAATTTGGCCTGGAAACGACCCTAGTAATTATTTTTTTAGAACAACCCTTGTGAATCGTATTTTTCATACCATATGGGGAATGAAAAAGCAATTACGGAAGCTCGTTAATCTTATAAATTTATATTTTTGCCAAGTCTGATATCTCTGATTTGTTACGATATACCGTAAATTGGCAATTAAAACTTTCGAAAAAATCGCCCCAAATACTCAAAGAATAATGTGTTATTAATTGTGTCACTGCAAAGCAAAGATTTAAACACATTAGGATCGCAGGAGTTAATGGGAAATTTAATGGTGCAATTTGTCATTTTTATCAGCAAAAGCCATCGTATGCATAAAAGTTTGACACTTTATAATAATCTAATTTTGAGGGCTAATGGGTTTCCGCCAGTTGTAATTACGTAACTTTCCTTATGATTTCACATCTGTGACGTTAAAACGTGTTCTGAACATTTTGTGTGCTATGGTTTTAGTTTTAATTACCGTAAAACCGTTAAGCTTCTTATAATGCAGGGCAGTTCAATATTTTATTAACAATAGTGGTAATGAAACTGTCGAAGATAGAAGTTTATCTGCTTGACATTGGCTTGAAAATTGCTGTTTTATTCCTCAATTTTGCTGAAATAAGTCCCGTATTTAATGACATTAAAATTAAGCACGCCATTTTAACTATGTTTAAAACTTTAATGTTAACATTTTGTAGCATTTTCGTAGATTTAATATTCACATTACTGAAGAAAACATTAGTTTTCCTTGGAATTAAATGCAAAGTAATTGCAGAATTATGTTATTCATGGCTTCAACGCTGACTCTTTATTTCATAAATTGATAAAATAATATATAGACAGCGTAGCTTTTTTAAGAGCAACCATATGCGCGCGATTTTTTTCGTTCCAGGCGTCATTGTTACCATTGACAACATCATTATTAGCCAATCAAAATGTTAATATTACGTTCGTATTTTAGAATGGTTTTTGTGCAAAGAGATTAATTCGCGTCTGTGAGATTCTTATTACAGCATCTGCCGCGAACTGAAAACTTTTTTTGATTAAACAGTTTTACAGGAGCAGGCCAGGAAGTTGTTTTGTGGATTGGGTGAGTGTAGACCACGCCCCAATATCACAAAAAAATCAAGTCAAATCTCATTCTCAACCCAATTTACCACATAAACTGAGCAAGGTATGTTTTTTATACGCTTTCAAAACGTATTTTCTCATAACTTTGTTGATAAAAAGATTGTGTCAATATTTCAAAGAAACATTATTCCAGAGCAAAAATTATACTTGAGTGTTTGTTAAAAAAAACACAAGAAATTGTACACAAATACATTTTTGGCTGTAGATTATTATTCCCTTGGAATCTTGACAAAAGGCCTGAATCGACATATTCTTTGATAGAATGCCTTTTCAAAGGTGTAAAATCATGTTACTTTTAATAACGTTTGATGCTATGTGGTAAAAGAGTTGAGACTGAGATTGAGATATGACTTTAGTATTTTTGTGATATTGGGGCCAGGGCTGATACTCATAAAGTATCTTAAGTCATTTCCTAACCTAAGTCATTTTCCTAAGTTAAATATCTCAATAGTCGTTTGACATAATATCTTAATCCTATCTGAAATACTGTATGTTCATTGTTATGCCATCAGTATACATATATTTGAATTGAAAATTGCTAGGCCGCTAACTTCACGTACACCAAAGTCTGAATACTTTGCACAACGGTACACGATTGTTTATTCAAATACAAACATTATGAACTTGCAAGCAAAGAAACTGTCAAAATCCATATGCGAGTGTGTTTGTTTATCTTTAATCGATTAGTCTTTGAGGGTTCTGGAAATCAAATCGAGCATGCCTTTCCGGTCAGTACATTAGAGGTGCTCGATTCACGCCAATTAAACGCTTGATTGGAACCACACGCCTCCTCGTCCTTTGGGCTTATCAGAAACAACAAAATGGCTTTTGAAGTATGGAACCCTATGTGACTAATGAGATTCATTTTCAACACATGCGCGTCCCGAAAGAACGGCAGGCGAGTTTTGTCTTTTGATTGAATTCACATTAGCAGAGGCGTGTTGATTTACTGTTATAATTGATTCCTGGATTTTGAGGCATCTTGAGAATCCCAATTTTGATGAACCACATTGTTTTGTAAACATTTCGACGTAGCCACAACGCCGCAAACGCTCCCTTGACGCTGTTTAAATAGCGAACCCGCGACCTGATAACACCTTTGAAAACTAATTTTGATCAGTATACATACACAATTACATTCGAACCCTGCTGGTTCGAACTCGCTTGGTTCGAATTCCTCATTGGCTCGAACAACATGCAAAGGATCGAATTCTGAACTGAAGCTTAAAATTTCGGCTTAAGTCGATTTTTTTCGAGGATTTATGTGTTTTCGCAGGTCACTGTGAGTTCGAGCCAACCGTTTCGATTGTATATAACATTAACAGTATCAAAAAGAGAAATCCAACTCATATATTATTTTGTTTATTTTTCTTTCTAGAAATTTCATTAATTATCCAGGCCGTATGTATCCATTGTTATTTGTCTTGTACATGTATAACTCAACAGTCATGTATCTTGTACCATATTATCAAATTAGTGTAGCAACAGCTGTTTTATTGTAGCCTATGACCTAGCACGCGCAAGCACGTGCAATAAATGACAATTCCGGATGGGAAAATATCATGTTACGCTGATCTTTGACATGGCTAACAAACCAGGCCCGGACATTACAAGGTATTCGACCAATACTCGTTAAAAACAATATAACAAAATAAATCAATATGATTGATGAAAGAGAACGCGAAACGTTCGACCAAACTAGTTTTATAATATTGTTTGTGGCCTTGAGTAAAATATATATTAGCTATTCACTTTTGTTTCCTGTTGAAATATAATATTTATTTCAAATTGGTTTGGCGCACAAAAACTTCTTGCAATGTTTTTGCTGTTTAATCTGAGCTAAAAATCAAAACCACTATATGAGGTCTTCGAACATCTTTAACGTTATGGTTAATAAAACCATATACCCGTGGTCAGCGCACTCAGTTCTCACCCATGCCTCGCGGGTTCTATTTCCGGCCTAGGTTTGCGGCCACTTAGCCGAACAAATGGCATTTTCAACACAAGACCACATCCTCGCGAAGCATCGAGCCAACATGAGATGGACTTATACAATGTTGTTATGTAATAGTTATATTACATGAAGTAAATTCTTGATGATTAAGAATGGGTGGTCATCTAACTGACTAAGAATACAACCTCATTGGATGAAACATTATCAAAACAAAATCTGACTCAAGAGTGTGTATCGAATCTGCAATTTCATTGGCTGATGTAGGTTGTATTCTTTATATTTGTTTAAACTGATGGAACTATCAGATAAAAAGGTTATATGTGGGCCAGCTACCTTAAAACATTGCCGCAGCTGACGTCCGTTCTGATCTGACAGAACAACGTGTAGATGAAAACAAGCTGTCGCGGACGTGACCCTATATGACACGGGTCTATAACAATGTTAAACACCGTCTGTTTTAGATGTTCGAACATTGAATGTAACAGCCGGTAAAACATAAATATGCCTATGTTCAACAACTAAAAACATATGGTCATTGTAAAAAAATGAAATACGGCAATTCGAAGAAAGGCAATTTTGCCGAGCCTCAGGCCGGTAAGGAAACTGTTTCGAAGAAAAAAATGACTTGAATTAAGTTTATATATCTGATCTACTAAAGGTGAATACCTGGGCTGGTATTCAATATCGGTCTTAATTGAATTTTATAAAAAGATGTAGCTAATCGGATGACTTGTTAAGGTGATTATTAATAACTGGCCAATAGAGTGAATGAAGTCAATGATGTATGACCATAAGATTAACTTAAGTTGTATATTGAATACCCCCGATTTAGTAGTAAAACTGCCCGTTTACAGATGAGAAAGTGGCAAGATGAAAGAATAATATGTTCAGAATCATTTTCTATACAAATTTCTTGTAGGCCTCCACATTGAACACTCTATTTTGTCCATGATTGCTGAAAAGGGACAATTTTGGTGTGTTTTTTTCGAAAATCATGCTGATCTGTGACAATGCAAATTTAAGGACATTTCGAAATCGAAGTACACAAGTATATCGTTGTTAAGCATGTTACTAATATTGTTTTTTGTTTTTTTGACATCGTCCAAATGGATACATTGTATTGCCGTTTGGAGTTTTTGACGATCTATACTGCATTCAAAACTTACAGAAAGAATGATGTTGCACTTGAGGATTCAGTATGTCACATTGCCAAACATGCGTTCAATACAATTGTTTATTATAAACATATCTGTACAAAAATATGTTTAAACCAAATGACTCCGGTGTCTAAAATGTCCGTTTGTCACAAACGTCGATTTTCCTTCAAATATTAAAAAAGGAGAGAATGTGTCCTAGGCAATATAACAAAAAAACTGAAATATGGCAAGTTGAGAGGACTGAGTTACAAGGTTGTTACTTTTGTTGGATTTGTTAACAATCTAATTTGATTTCAAAAAAATGTACTTTCTACATTAAAATCCAAATTCATTAAACATGAGCCAGGGGCGGTTTCATGTTTTAGCATTAGAGGGGGCGCAACTTCGAGGTCGCATGTTGAAATGCCCACCACCCCCTTCTCCAGATCCAAAACAATATGCTTGAAATGAGGTAACGGGGTCGGTGGGGGTGGGGGAGAGGAAGAGGAAGAGAAGGAAACTGTTCATTGTTTGTCTTAAATGTTGCGTTTTGGGATCATATTCCATAGAATTATGCAACTTAAGTCAATCTAATGTTCCTACCTTATTTCCGTTCACTCTCTTGGTTGCTTATTAATACCACGCAATCCTATACGCTACATCAATCTAATTCATATTTTCATTTCTATATCAAGTTCATGTGGACAATTTAAGGTGGAGGGGCACCGGGTGTGAGCCATCTTTCAGACTCAGGTTAACGGTCTTTGGCATAAAAATGAACTTTTCGGTCTTATTTCCCCGGTGATGATCGAGGCAGAATTTAGGCACAAAGAGGCCAGAACCAAAAAAAGTTCGATTAGCGTTGTCATATCCACAGTTTTAGTATAGGGCAGGAAGGTTGTTTGTTAAATATCTTCCTAACCCCTTAATTCCGTTTTATAAAGGGATGGTAGTGAGGTGACGACAGAAGAGCCTTAACAATTTTTCGTGTCGCGGGTATTTTTTCAGGTTGACGGAAAACGCCGTATTTACAAGCGCCTGTATACATTGTATAACGATATTTTAAGAGGCATTCGGAGCTCATCGGCCATTATTTTCAAAAACAACCTCGGATGTATTTGGACGGTTTACATACTCAAAAAGTGGTACGTTTAAGTCCGCCGCAAGTAGATCGCGTAGTAATTTTATTTAGCAGTTAAAATTTGTGACTTAACTCTTGGGATTCTTAATTATGTTTGCAATAATACAATTCAATGGAAATCAATTTAAACTTAGATCAATAAATACAACTCTAAAACACTACAATTAATTAATGATATAATTCAAAATTTTACGAACTACTTCAACTGATGTACCGGCATACATCCGAGGTTGTTTTCGATAAAATGGCCGAGGAGTTCCGAATGTTTAAGAGGAAGACCTTACTTATTTTGTTAGAACTTGTGTCTAACCCGTTTGCTTTTTGTATAATGTATATCGATGTTGTAAATACCGATCATGTTGAGAGATAAAACCCATAACATATGTGTTTATCAAAGTGTTACTATTTTGTTATACAGTCGAACCCCGTTGGGTCGAACTCATAAGAACCGGCGAAAATACCTCGAGCCTCGGAAAATTCGAGCCAAGCGGGAATGCTTACCTTTCAGTTAAAAGAAATCAGTCCTTTAAATCAAGTTCGAGCCAACGAGGAATTCGAACCAAGCGAGTTCGAGCAAACGAGGTTCGACCGTAAACTATTTTATAAAACAACATCATAGTTTTCGATTTAGTAAACAAAAACACACGGCAAAAATAAGTTGATCAAACTTGTATGACCTCTTGATGGCTCTCCTGGCATGGGAAAGGGAGCCCAAAAAGCCCTAAAGTGTTCAATGAAGAGGCCCAAATTAGGCAAACGTCCGTATTACGGTCCCTAGAAGTATTTTAACGATCGTTAACATGCAATTTAACATGTAAGTGGCTCTGAAAATAGCGTTCGATGATAACCCTAGCATTTCTTAATCGACATTTGAAGGAACAAATTTGATAGTTTTATGTCTTTTTATTGAATTATTGTGAACTGAACAAGAAGAAATTGTGATAGGCTAAGTGGACTTTGAATGAAGTTGTTTTTTGAGTGGTTGTGAATAATTTTGCATCCTTGGACGATTTCAGGGCTTAATGGTTTGTTAACAAGGTTTTCTACCAAATTAGTGAGATGCTGGTCGCCAATTTATCGCCAATCAATGAGTAACGAGGAATATAATGTATCCAAAAATGTTAATAAGAGGTAGAATTGTGTGATTTTAATGGGATTTCGATTTGAAATTAAAGACCGTATACAGGGGTAAAATAGCCCTGATGTGAACAAAATCCACCATTGTTTCCCATCCATTCGGCTCAATTGGTGAAACAAGGCTTATTTCTGTTTTCCCCAAATGACAAAACTTGAAAACTTGAACCAATTTTGTAACTCAAGCTCTTTTAACATACAAGGGTGATTCCTGTTCTCCTGAAACGACACGATTTGAACCAATTTTGTAACTTTAGATCCAGTGATACAGTTTGATACTTCAGTTGATAGCGTGGGGAAAACAATCGAAACCCATTCACGAACTGCGTATGACACAAAATGCATGCGAAGGGAAACCTCTTAAGGAAACGCATTAGGAACAATAATGACAATAATGAAACCTTTGTTTTACTGACAAAGAATGTGTAAGTGTTCAAATTATCATGATCTTGTTTGTTGCAACTAGTCATTTGGTCTACTGCAACAAATGCCTTCATTATGCACTGAATTGTATCTTTTTTAATGTGTCTTTTTTGTATTATCTTAAAGAGAAATCAACGGCAATGTTCAGTTGTTTATATATCTATTGACCATCGACAAATAACTGTATATGTTACAATGAATGCATTCATGAAACAATTGCTTTCTTCTTCGTGGTGTTCTTAGTGAACTTTGTTTCCAGTATGACATGATGAATGAATAATCAATTGCAATGTTGTCCCGGCTTGTTTTTGGTTTAATATCATGCACACACAGACACATTTTAATAGATTCGGAACACATCGGCCATTTTCCATCGAAAACAGCCTTGGGTGTGTGCCGGTACATCGGTAGAATTAGTTCGTAACATTCTAATAATAGTATTAATTGATTGTAGTGTTTTAAAGAGTATTTTGCATTAATAAGTCTAAATTGATTGCAATTGAAGTGCTTAATTGACCAATAATTATGATTCTCAAGAGTAAAGTCATTCAATTTACTGCTAAATTGAAAATACTACACGATCTACTTGCAGCCTAGATTTATGTAAGGAATTCTGACATTGTAAACCGTCCATATACATCCGAGTTTTTTTTCGATCGAAAATGGCCGAGGTGTTCCAAATGATATAAATAATTATGTATGTGGAGTCGTCAGCGAAAACGAGTCCGGTGGACGTAAAAGTGACGTTTTAAGTCCTGTGAGGTGCTGTGCCTCTTACTCGCACTCATAGCAAGTTTTACATAATTTCGAAAAGAAATCTTTAATTTAAAGCTGACCAATTCGACAACAATGCTTTATCCCAATGCTTTAAATTTTGTCTTAGAAGATCACTCACAATAGAACAAGTCTCCATTGTTTGAAAAACTGCCAACCATTTCATTTTTCTTAAAGCGTTAGTAACGCTTTTAGCCATGAAAAATCAATTTTCGAACGTAAATATGAAAATCTGCGAATTGATCTTTTATCAGCAATCTTATATGTTGTCAAAACTGTCAATCTGTGAGAGTGCAACTTTAATTCCAGACATAATTATAAGTTTGTTTTAAAAGCCTATTTCTTGTGGGTTTTTATTGTACATGTACCTAAACAGGTCACATTTCGCAAACAACGTCACATATAACAAGTTTGTCATCAAGTTTGGTTCTTATAAGTGTTGCCAACGAAAAAAACTTGACTTATTGACTGTGACCATTTTTGCGGGAAATCAAATTTAAAATATCTTAAATATAGTGTCTATTTAAGAGGGGCAAAACTCGAGGGGCGCCTGTATAGAAAAGTCCAATATCTTTGTTGCGGTCACGTCAAAACAAGTGCAAAGATACTCAGGGTGCGTGCGATCCCCAGTCGCGAAGTGACCGCAGATGACCACAAATGACCATGAATGACCGTTGGTCGACAACATGACCACTGGCCAGTCTAGGTGGCCGGACAACGTCCATCGCACCAAATCAGAGCATCCTTTAAGAAAACATATATCATACTTACTTATAAATAATTAATGGCGTCGGTACTTCTAGTAACTATTATCTTATTTCCAGAGAAGAAACCAGTATCGATTAAAGGGACTCGCTCATGTTTTGGGACCTTTTTTCCATCAGACAACACTTATAGTATTACTATTTTACTTTTTGATACCATATGCATTAAAATACACTTAAAGTATAAGAACATATTCCTGGTTGTATTGTGGAGCGAACCAATACTGGAAGAGTAAAGGGGAAATTTGAAAACCGACAGCAAAACCAAACCTTTTTGTTGAAACATGTTACTTACGTTATTCAAAATCGTGGACAACACAGACAATAATTGATCATATATATATTTTCGTTGAAGGGTTCCAGTCGTCAATATTTTAGTTCTTACCCTCCTAAAGATTTGCCACACATGATTTCGTCATAAAAAAGAGCATTTTACCAAAAAAACAAACAAGAGCAGGTCCCATAGATGTAAAATAAATGTAATTTTAATGCCATTTACTACAATTTATATCGTGTATACAAAATGGTACTCATTAAGAAAAATAATAAATAATTAGCCTATTTTAGCCAAATATCAGAGAGACGGACAGTCAGACGGACAATTATATTGACTTGCACATAGTACATCATCACAACACATAAAGCCTATAATAAAATTTATCAACATGTATGTCAGTGCTAATCAAAAACAACAACAACAACAACAAAACAGTACAAAATACGTATAATTATGTAGAAATGACAATTAGTAAGCTTGGTCTTATTTTAAGAGATTTCGTTCTGTTGGTTGAATTTAATATATCAGATGGCCTTTCTTCTAATAAATGTTGTTGTTGTTTGCGGGAAAAAAAGAGAAGTTTTGACCATATAAAGAGAACAAAACACAATTGATGTCTTTGTTTGCAGCACATTTAAACAGGTGCAAAGAAACACAGGGTAGGTGCGAATCCCCCAGTCGCGAAGTGACCAAAGATGACCACAAATTACCACAAAAGACCGTTGGTCAGCGACAAGACCACTGGTCAGTCGGGTGGCCGGAGAGCGCCCATCGCACCATGGGGACCTAATTATCGCCGATTTTTTTCTCTGCAAATTACTACGCGTGTGTTCTTATATTGTTCGAATTTTTCACATAGGGGCGATTTCACTGATTTTCAACCCAGCCACCACAGGCAAATCGCTCGTTTTCCACTTCAAATTATATGGCGTGAAATTCGCCAAATGGTGATAGACGGTCCATAAAATGGTTTTCTTGTTTTGTATATATTTTTCGAATCGTTTTTGAAATAAACTTCCCACCTGTGAAATAGTCCAGTGCGTCTTTGAAGTATTTATTTCATATTTAACGCGCAATTTTACCACTGAATTACCCCTAAAGAAAAACGAACACAATCAAAACCAATTGACTGTGTATGTTTTTATTGCTAGCGATTCCCAATGAAAGAAATATACATTTCTTTTTTTGAATAAGAGCTATTTAGAAAATATCACTTTTCAATTATTCGACAACTATTATAGGGTCCATGCTTTAAGGAATTTAATAAACTTGGGTTTTATTGTAATTCTAGAATTTCGAAAGAAAAATGACCCTCCACGTGCAATAAGAAAGAACGTCCCAAAGAATTAGATTTGTACATGCAAATTGTATGATGTACATGTTTGTAATCAAATACGGATATATTGTTAATGACAAATGACGGTTTAGAAATGAAACATTATTTGAGCCATTAACTTTGCTTATTTTTTTCGATAATTACAAAGAAGAAATTTTCCTTATTTTGGAAACAAAGACCTTCAACGACATACCACAATTAATTTGGAACACCTCGGGCATTTTTCATCGAAAACAACCTCGGATGTATTCCGGTGCATTAGTTAAAGTAGCTTGTTAAATTAATAATAATATAATAATAATAATAATAGTACTACTTTTACTACTACTGCTACTGCTACTGCTACTGCTACTGCTATTGCTGCTGCTGCTGCTGCTGCTGCTGCTGCTGCTACTGCTACTGCTACTACTACTACTACTATTACTACTACTACTACTACTACTACTACTACTGCTATTTACTACTGCTACTGCTGCTGCTGCTGCTGCTGCTGCTGCTACTGCTACTGCTACTGCTACTGCTACTTCTACTACTACTACTACTACTACCACTACAACAACTACTACTACTACTACTACTACTACTACTACTACTACTACTACTACTACTACTACTACTACTACTACTACTACTACTACTACTACTACTACTACTACTACTACTACTACTACTACTACTACTACTACTACTACTACTACTACTACTACTACTACTACTACTACTACTACTACTACTACTTCTACTACTACTACTACTACTACTACTACTACTACTACTACTACTACTACTACTACTACTACTACTACTACTACTACTACTACTACTACTACTAAATTGTAGTGTTCTAATGTGTATTTTGTATTTCTAACTTAGCAGCTTTATGATGGATAACATACCTTAACAATGAAGTGGAAAGCTTTTGGTATAGGAAACATCGGCTATCTTACATTTAAAATGTAGAAGATTTGATTTTTTTTATCATTTTTAGCGTTTTGTATACAATCCAACCTCGTTGGTTCAAATTTGTTTGGCTCGATTTCCTCGACGGCATCAACTTGATGTAAATGACCGTTTTTATTACTCTATGTAAGCATTCCCGCTTGGCTCGATATTTGCGGACCTCGAAGTGTTTTGGCCGGTCCCTGGAATATCGAGCCAACGCTTTCTACTGTATGTATTAATGTTTCGATTATCTATATCATTGTATGTACATTTCACCTCCTTAAGAAGTCATATTTTTGCCATATAAATTTGTCGATCGAATTTCACCTTCAAAAAGAGTACATCTGGCCACAATACATTTTTAAACAGTACTACAAAATGATTTACATAATTGTTATGGGACGCTTACAATAAGTGGGCTATCTAACATCTTGAAAAATGAACATTTGTCGTGTTTATGTTTAATTTATGGGCATATTCAACAAACGGTCTGGCAATATTACAAAATAATGCATTAACATTCGGATATATACAATTACTCTTCTTATTCAAACGGCTGAACACCTGCTGCAATTTCTCTCCAATTTACACACATTGTTGGAGATTTGTAATAGTTATTGCTAATAATAGTTATTAAAGGGATTCGTTCATGATTTGTAAAATGCACTTTTACGGATTTTTTTTTACTGAGAGTGATAGTGTGGCAAAATCTTTAGGAGTTTTTTTTTAAACTAAGATACTGAAATCTGGAAACCCATCAACATGTGTTAATATATGCTCAATTTTTGTCTTTGAAGTCCACGAGCGCTTCACCTCGAGTATATAATTTCATTAACTCAGGTTAGGGGAGAAGCAACTGTTTATAGCCCTGTTGTCAAGGGTAACGTCCAATAACTAGTGTGTGGTAAACGTTAACAGCGTTGAAATGTATCCGCATGTTAGTTATTGAACGGTTAAGCTCCGCCATTGTGTTGCTGTTCCAATAGGAATGATATGTTCCTCGAGTTTTCGGTACACAAGGGGAGGGAGCAGGGAGGGGGTAACTTTATGATATGTTCCTCGAGTTTTCGGTACGCAAGGGGAGGGAGCAGGGAGGGGGTAACTTTATGATATGTTCCCCGAGTTTTCGGTACGCAAGGGGAGGGGGAACCTCACGGTATGTTCGTCGTGTTTTCGGTACGCAAGGTTAAGTTGGAAAGGGTAACTTCAAAAAATGTTTCTCGAGTTTTCGGTACGCAAGGTGAGGGACGGGAGGGGGGGGGGGGTAACTTCATGGTATATTCTTGGGGTCGCTGGTTCGGGTCCCCGCCGCAACACTAACATTGAATGGAGGTCCTGTGCGACAAGAACCAGGGCAGCTCTAACCAGGGTTACATTCAGTCTGTGCATTTGAATGCTCAAAAAACTAAAATAACTAACAACCTTATCGGAGCACTCGCCGGATGGGCCTTGACCGAGTATGAGTATAGATAAGCACATACAGTAGTGGTATTATTCAATTAAGCAGTTACATGTACTAAACCGTTCCCAAAATGAACACAAAAAAGAAGGTTGCGTGCTCTGGGTTCTCGATCAACATGAAAGTGGTTTACCTTACACACAAAGTTGTCCATCCATCATTTGATATATCTGAAGTTCATTTATCAAACTTTCTCCTTAGCATATCAGCTTGCGTAAGAAAGACGACAGCATAATTTAATCTTAATTGAATCGTCTCAGGTTAATACTTTGATATGTATCTTTGTTAATAACGTAGTTTTAAATGGAAAGTAAATCTTGCAAAAATTGACGGAAATATTGTAATTCAGCTCGTCAATGCGAAAGAAGAAAAGCAAATTTGATACCTTTTTTGTCTAATAAGTCTTGTTTGAACGCTTATTTGTTCGGTCTAAAAACTGTGTTTAATCGTGCCAGTTTAATCAAATCTGGGGTGGTATTCAATAGTCAACTTAACTTAATCTCATTGGTCATACGTCATTGACTTCATTTTGATTCTCCCTATTGGTCAGTTGTTAATAACAAGTAATCCGATTAGTTACATCGTTCTTAGATCCAATTAAGAACAATATTGAATACTAGCCCAGTCCTGTTTTGTATGTTTTTAAGATCAACAGAACAGAACAGGTTTTTTTTGTTTATCAATAGTTATGCAACATTACGTCGTCTAAAATATACATTCAGTTATAGATACATTCTTGTGTTAGGTTAACAATGGCATCAGTTTGCCCCAAAAAATTGAAAATAAAAACTTGTGTTTTTTTGTGCTTGAAATGTATGTAATTATACAATATGAGTCTGAAAGATGGCAAAAAATTATTTACTGTATTCTCAGAACTTTGTCATGTTAACAACGAGAACTACAGCATCGTTGTGAACTTTTAATTGTGCAATATTGAATTATATCTCGCATATTTCAATATAAACAAAACTTCAGAAAAAACTTCACCAAACCTAGTTAGGAGCACTGCAAATAACATGTTCATCAATTGAATAGCCAGAGAAGCAACGATTCTTCAGTTAACAACGATGACGTTAACAATGTTGTTAACTTAAACACAGTTCTGATAGATCGGCCTAATGTGTTCTATTTCACCAAACTATTTTCAAATACTTGGTAAATTATAGGGTAAGGGAGTGAACAATATATGCTTTGCCTTTTTTGTAAAAATTCATGAATTTGATAGTCTAAGAGATAAAATGAACTCGTACGCATATCTTTTATTCAAAGATATCTACTTAGTTTGTAAAATGCTATACGTATGCAAAAGGCAAAATATGATCACTGTCGAAGAATGCGGTCACTCCGAAAAAACGACAGAACGGTTCTAAAATAAAAAGTATTTACCTACTTTTCTCAATGTCTGGTGAAAGAGAAAGCAATATTGTTCATCTTTGCACAAATTAAGGTTTCTATACAATTTTACATATGCTTAAAATGTCACAATGGTTTTAATTTCTGTTGGAAAAATTGCGAGGACAAGAAATGAGCCTTCGTGAACAAATGATATAAAATAAAGTATGTTGAATGTATGCACCAGTCGATCACGGCCCCCAGGTCCGGGGGTATACCGTGGATAGCCGGGGAAATGGGCCCTGTTTTGTTTTCGCGCCAAACATAGCGGGAAATGGGCCTCACATAGGGACCCTAGGGTACGGGGGCATTTGGCGGGGATCTTATCAGCAGCTAGTCTCTGAACGGCGGGGATTTTACCCGAGCTTGGGTGGACCAAAAGTAAAAAAGCCAGCTATTCCCCGAATCTGGAGGTCCGTGGTAAAAATTGTCTGGTGCATTAAATATAGATATATTACGCAATTATTACAATTTTGATAACAAAGGAAATGAGAAAAATCAACATTACTTTGTTTAATACCGTAGGTTGTATCATTAATAAATGAATTTCAAGTACTACCAAATATTCATAATTTCAATCTTATCAGATAACGTCGTAGTCCGTAGTTTATGAAACTTAAATCTGATATGGCTTCTTTTAAACTTGCAAAAAAATCACAAACTTTCGCAAGTGCAAACAATGCAGATATTTAACCGACACATTTACAGCCTTGCTTACAATTGTATTGTTACGATAAAGTGTCATTGAAGCCAGATTGTTACACTTCAATTTCAATTTCGCGAGATTCAAAATTGAATTACTACAATCCAAGGTCACTCGAGTCAATTCAAACCCAGGTGTTTTAAGTGCACAATCACCATTTCCATGGGAACTTTCGCCATGATTTTTCAAATCCTTATCTCGCTATGATAAGATTTCTTTCCTCCAATTTTTCTTTCGCTTCCGGATATTTACTTTGTGTTCAAAGCGTTGAAAAGAAATGGTTCCAAACATCAACGGGTTGACATAATTTAATTTGGACAACAATTCATGCTATCGGACGCTGATAGACAGTGTATTAAATTGATTTGCTCAATCTCAGCCTAAATAAATATTATTTCAGCAAATTCGATATTTTATTATGTTTCAAGATATGCATCTTGACTGTGACACGTTGGATGGAACACAATAATGATTAAATGAAGTTTAAATTATCCGTGTTTTTGTTGGAGGTGGCAATGTTTTTGCAAGAAATTGGACGTAATTGCCGAAAACTTTGACCACAGTGATCTTGTTACATCAAAAGGGTGGTCCAATTTGCAAGAGTCAGTCATGCGAGGCCAGCATCAAGAACCTTCAATATTTTTGACAGTCGTCTTAAATTTTACACAAGCTCGCTGGACGCAAGATGTCAAAACAGTTTAAAGTTTTGGCCATCAAAAATATGCGGCCCAGCGAGGCGTATCTCCTCACGTTCTTCAATTAAAAATGATAACAACACAAATTACCACAAAAAAGCATTTTATATCTACAGGTTGGTCTAATCTCCGAAGCCCCGCCACTATCAAGTCGTCATTGCCCAAGCTATTTATTTCTCCTCACAGATCGAACTTTTCTCATGATGTTTTGCAGTGCTAAGCATGAAAATGCGATATGTTTTTATATGTAACAGATTTTTATGAAGATTACTAATGTCATAGTGGTCAAGGTGAACTCCCGGCTACACCCGCCCCTTAAGTACATGATCTTTGCTTCTCCAAGGATTAATGATCCCTTTCAGCAGATTCCATAGAATGATGCCGGTAATGATTATCACAATGGTTGTGAAAAAAACATCTTCAATATTAGTTTTATTTAGCTAGAATAAGTATTTCGAGAGAAAAGCATTTATATCTTACTAAAGTCTATTGAAAGTAACTGTCGGTTCATTTTTACCGCTATAGTCGGTTGAATTTTACTACTCAATTCGGTTCATTTCTACTTCTAAATTATCTCCTTGCATACTTTAATTAAAGATGATAAGAATACAAAATTATAACGAAAAAGTATTTCATATCGACATAGGACAGGGTGGTCTAATCACCAAAGCCCCCGCCCCCCCCCCCCCCCCACACACACACTTTTTGCCATCATTGCCCCAGCTATTTATTTTCCTCACAGACCGAACTTTTATAATCGTGATTTGCAGTCACACGTTTTGAAGCTAAACATGAAAATGCGATATGTATTTTGATAGATTTTTATGCTGATCACGAATGTGGTCAAGATATAATTAGAAAATAAAGTCTCGCCTCAAATCCGCCATTTTGGTATTCGATATATTTCATGATTTTCCCTAGAATGATGCAGGTAATGATAATCACAATTGTTGTGAAAAAAACAACAACATCTTCAATATTAGTTTAATTTAGCTAGTATAAATATTTCAGGTCAAGAAGCATTTATATCTTGCAAAAGTCGGTTGGAAATAACTTCTTAAGTCGCTTCATTTTTACTGCTTAAGTCGGTTAATTTTTTACTCAGGCTAAAGTCGGTTCAATTAACAACTAATAAAGTCGGTTTCTTTCACGAAATAAAGTCGGGTCATAATTACTCAAGTTTAAACATACTTTCCAAGGTCTTAGCAAGGAATGTTAGCAATTTAATTGCATCATTCTCTTTCCCAAATATTTTGTGCGTTTACAATTGCCTTCCATTCAATTCATAATGCACGTGCATCCTTTTGATTGCGTGCACATGGAGAACATATGACAGGTCTATTCATCGAGCATTCAAAACCTGATTTGCATAATATTAGATGGGTATTTTGCATGTCTCAAGTCAACGGTCCAGTGGCCCAAGCTTGGACACCGATGACTTTTACCTTGGCAATGCTGATGACTCATACCATTGTCAATCTGATTATCAGTTGAAGGAAAGTTTACTATAAAATCCTGACATTTTTATGTGGTTAACAGTCTTTTTCGCGTTTATTTTACCATGTAAGCTGACCCTTTTAAAAGAGCGAAATTTCATAAAGAACGTTTTTGTTATTCTTTTATCTTGTTTTCTATATTAAAGGTGCACCCTTACTCCCAAGTAAGATGTACTACAATTAAATACATATGTTTGATTTACCGAAAAGGATGAATAAATGTCGAAAATAATGGTTCTTATGAAGGATACCGTGTTTAATTTGAAAATGGTGCAGAAACCACTGTATTTCTACCTCACGAGACGATAGTTGATCACTGTAAATCTGTTATGTTCCTGCAATCATTTGATATTTGTGCGATTTCAGCTATTAAATACACGGTTATTATCTTATTATCAGTAATTAATTATTTCCATAAATGTATTATTTAGTAGGTGGTTAAATGTTTATCGCTCAAAATGTATGTTTCTTATACATGTGTATGTATTGATTTTAAATACGAGTGTCACTTTAAACAAATTGTTATTTTGTTCGAAACCTGACCCAGCTGCAAGTCACTTCTAATATCTTCCTCAAAATTTAAAGAACAACAAAAATACAAGCAGGGATTGTATGTTTAAAGTCAATAAGTAAAGCATGAGGGTCACTTACCCATGAGTCTGGCTTTTATTGATCAATTAATCTTAGCTCGTATCTGAATGACATCTGAAATTGAGGTTCAAAACTCTTGAATATACATCAAGATTAGCGTGTGTCACATATAAGTGGTTACGGGATGATAAATGGTCGTACAAGATGACAGAAAGCGTATTATTTCTATTGTAAAAACAGCCAGTAGCGAGATATTGAAAACAATGAATGATTGACAAAATCAAACTGTTCTGTCTTTGGAAGGTCTCTCAATTTTAGTCATTTTCGCCCAATGCACAAGTCGTTAGAGCAAAAATTATGCACGAACGATTTTTCAGCAAGAAAATAAAATTCCGACAAAGAAATCAATGACAATAACAATGACTTGCCGCTATAATTATTTCTCAAGGAAGACAATAATATCTTGACCATTGTGTTCCAGAGAAATGTTTCGACAGTTGGCCAGCGTTGACCATACGCTGACCATTTGGTCGCTGACGGCCGTTGACAGATGGCAACACGCGGAATAAAGCACATAACGGTCTGAATTAGCTACAAACTCGCGAAAACTAGTGACAATTACGTTTATCAATGGTCCGCCATTATGGCTAATCATTGTCACCAGGGGATTGCATTTCACAGCGTCTGTGGTCGTTGGACGCTTGCTGGACCAACTCGATAGCGCTTGAAAGGGTACAATGATGCTCATTTGGGTAAAATAATTGAATTAATTAGCATGTTACTTTTAAGGCATTCCTTAAATGGGCCATCGAACTCTTAACTGAATACTTCAATGAAAATAAATTTCAAAACTTTCGTCTGTTGACATAAAGGCACTTGAGGACAAGAGTATTGCATGTCCATATTGAGATAAGTCGATACTTTGAAGAGTTTTTTAATAACCAGTCCAACATCACATGGTAACGAGTGTAACAAAATACTACAAGCAACGATACAAATGTTTTCTTTCAGCTCAATCGCAGGCACAGGAGGATCATAAATATTTTCTTTTGAAAGGCACACAGTGATTGAAGTTTGATGCATTTTTTAATGTTGGTGCATTTCCATGTTTAAATAATTTATCTAAAGTGAGTAAATCTAAAATTGCATACGACTTAAGAACCGATACAATAATATTAACGATGTTTAGGCGCTTTTTAACGGAGGATTATTTGGCTACGTAGCTATTCAATTAAAATAAGCATTTATAAAGGTTTATTTTGTTATGTGAACCGAGATTATATGCTTCATTTCGTTTTTATCAATAAAATCAAATGAGTTAAACATAATATTGTTTGAAAAAATAAAACAAAAACAAAACTGTGTTTTTCATTAACCTATAATGTGCGCCTCTATTTGAAATAATGTCGAATCTCGTTTTGTCGAATTCTGTTATTTCGATGTTCTAATTAGGCCGGATTGTTTTCCAACATGTTAGGGGTAGTTATACACTTGTTGTATTTCAAAAGTATCGATTTTTCGTTAACTCGAAGTATTTCTCGAGGTCGCGCGAACTTCGACATACCGAGTTTTGACTGTACTATTTTCGGTAATTCCCATTTCTACACATAACACCATATTCAAGCGATACCTAAATTTGGGCAACCATGCATATAAAATTCACATATGTTTTGGTTGTTTTCCTTCAATCAAGGATTTAAAAGTAAAAGATATCTGTATGTCGAAAAGGGAAAATAATTCATTTCATGGAGTAAAATGGCTTATCATAAGCTTTACACAGGGGCGGTTCCAGGATTCGACGTTAGAGGAAGCGTAATTTAGGGTATAAGCTTTTGACTTGCTCCCCTCCCTCAGAACCGAATTATGTCGGTTTAAAGCGATAGTAGGTGTGTGTGTGGGGGGGGGGAGGGTTACGTACGAAATTGTTGACAATTGCTTGTCCGAAATCGTGTATTTTGGGGTATTTTAGAACTTTTTTCTCTAATAAAATTATAGAAATAAAAAGTACACTTGGACGATTTAAGGGGGTTGGGGGGGGGGGATAAACTCCATCTGTCAGTTTCCAATTCTAAGAAGAAAGGAGACGTGACGTGGTAATGAATGGATCCCATTGCGCCCATCTTATCTTTATAAACCGTGTTTAATTCCACCCGATAATCATTTACAAGGTTTAGTTAGACAGGTGCTTCCAATAGCACACCGTGACTGTCATATCAAGACAAACCGATCAGTGGATTTGTCAAATTTTGAAGCCCAAATTGACCAGGGGCTCTGTCATATCTGATGACCCCGTTTCACCTTGTCATCGATGTAGAAGGGACCGTCATATATTCGAGCCCGCTGACCCAAAGAAGCCCCGCATTGCTCGGCCACAGGGTGACATAGGGCTACAAGGGTTGTCAGGGCTTGTCATTTTGCCGATTTCTGTGCCCGCTCTTGACTTTGTTATTTCTCCACTTTTCCGCCCAGGGGGTCAAACTTGATGTTTTATCTTCATAAAAGGTTCAAAACTGCAGATCTGATTGCCCTGTGTATAATATGTACATCGTGACCCAACTTAACCCCTTTAGGGCCAGTTGACCTGACCCGTGCCCTCCGTAAGGACAAGGTCACTGTAAACTCAGGTCAAATCTTGTTCTTCCATTATAACGGTAAAATTGAAATTTCATAGACTATTCTTTACAGAAAACAGTGTTAAATTTCACATAAAACACCAGTAAATTGCTATCAATTGGGGCTGTCAAAAATCCTCTGTGTAAATAAAAAGATAATATTCAAAAGTACAAGTGGGCTGGTCATTTGGGTCAGTTCTAGGGGCAATGTCAGGATAGGTCATGGGATTGAACGGTACATTTTGACGGTAATTTAAATAAACAGAATGACATTTGAGATAAGGTCATTAGGTTTTTGTTTTGGGGCTGAAATTTCATTTTAAATATGTATCAATCTTTGGAGACCTAGATTTGAACTTACACTGTAAATTGGCGGGAAAATGTAGCTTTCCAATGGCGCCAAACCATGCCCCATTAAAAAGACGGTAACTGTCTTAAAGGCATTCCGCATTTCATTTTTAATGCCAAGTTTGTGGTAGGAAATTTCCGCCAAACATATCGCTATGTATATACAACTTACCATATAAATGCATATATAAAACTGTTGAAGTACATACAGCAATACTTAGGTTAAGATTCGATTTTTTTGGAAGTCCGTTTGAAAATACAATGTATGAATTCTCTGTAAAGTTTAAAGAATAAATAACATGTTGCAGTTCAAATGTTTTTTCTCCTAAATGCAATTTGGGCTTGTTTAATTATAATATAAATGTTTCAGATCAATTGTAAAGAATGAGAAAATAGCAGATTAAGCTGTTATAAGATACAAAAAATAATTTAAATGAACAACAACAGAATACTGAAAATAAAATAAATGAATGATAAATTCCTGTTTTTAAAGGTTTCACTTTAAAGTGACACTCTCATTTAAAATCAATACATACACATGTATAACAAACATAAATGTTGACTGATAAACCTTTAACTGCTTGCTAAATAATTCATTTATGGAAAATATTAATTACTGATTACAAGATTTTAACCGCGTATTTAATAGCTGACAGCGCAATAATATTAAATGATTGGTGAATGCTAAACAATTTACTGTGGTCTACTATAGTCTCATAAGGTAGAAATACTGTGTTTTATGCTCATTTCTTTCAAAATAAACTCGGTATTCTTCATAAGAACCTTTCTTTTCGACATGTATTCATACCTTTCGGAATATTAAAACATTATTATTAGATGAAGTAAATTCAATTAATAAGTAAGGGTGCATTTTTAAGTTTTGCAGGCTAGCGGCATAGTCATATGGGCAATACATGTCAACACTGAACTCTTGCTGTTTTAACTGAAATGACCATGTACCGTTAATCAGACATTTCAAAGGTTTCAATTAGCCATTTCGACATTCCTGGCGGGGGGAGGTCAACGCCACCCATATTACCAGAGATGTCACTGTAATTTCTCATTTTCGAACCTGCGTCGTACATTAAAAACATAAACGCAACATAAAAGAGATCACTTGTTTAACAAAGACGGGAAAATGCCCAATACCTAGGGGGTTGAAAAAATCAATGTAATGAAAGACCACTTTAGGGTGACCTTGCCATTTTTCGGGTCATTTCGGGTCGTTAATGTACTTGGCGTCAATACAGTGTTTATTTGACATTCCAATACCCTGTACATCAAAACGAAATATTTGTGAGAGTTTCTGGTCTTTTGGAGTTGCGGTATCAATTTTGAGAATGATCGCCTTTCGTGTGTTTTATGGCCAAAATGGCCGTAATGTCATGACCGAAATCACGGGTCACTTTAAATTCGTTAATGTAGATCTATTCAACAATGTCTGGTCAAGTGACGCTATTTAGAAAGGCTTACCTATTGGAGACATTTATTTTGTCTCTAATTACCCGGCATGTCTTGGGGGCGAATGAGACGTAGGTACGAATGAGTCCGAGTTCAAATGTGAATTTGGGGGATCGGGCATTGGATCAAGACCCGGACGTCACCTACGCGTGAACCGGCTTTTAAACTTATTAAAGGTATCGCTCGTTAATCGCATTTATTCAAATTGTAGGTACATTGCTAGTGTCTGCTTATCCCTTTGAACTTTTAGCGCCTAGAAACGGTTTAATAAGTAAATGGAGACCTTCAGGAGAAGGACAAATAACATACCCTGTCAATTACCGACCCCAGTCTCGAAACTGATATATCTGATTGTTAAAAGCAAAACATAAGGCGAAAAAGCTTCGATTAATCAATTATTGAACTATTTTGGCTAGTGACCACACAAATACAACTCTTCTCAGACATCCTTAAACACTTGATTCGTACTTTTGATTGACACCTACTTTGGCCCACATTGGTTGTAGGGTAGGTGGGCAATTAAGGGCCCTAATGGTACTCTTGAAAAAACCCCGCCTAAAATCATTTTTTATATACCCTGACACATACGTCTGGACTAAAAATACTTCAAAAATCATTGTCAACTTTGATCAAGTCCCATTCTCTTAACTACATATAATATGTACATATTCTACCGCTACTGAAGCCGTTTCAATAAAGTATTTTCGTCGTAACTTCAATCCTCTTGACTCTGTTTTTAACGTCACAAACGGCAATACATGCATATCGAAAAAAAATGATTTCCTCAACGTCGTGTTCAATTTCAATGTTTGGATAAAGTTAAAATCACACAAGTAAGGAAACTATGATGATATGATTATTTCAAATCCTGTGCAAATAGCGTTTGTTTCGGGTGAGGAATGTCGTGGGTCCAATCCCCAGCCGAATCATATATAACGAAACATGTTAACAATAGATACGAGGTAGCTTCCTTGGTGAGCTTAGGAAACGCAACCGGTTCCCCTTGAGTCCCAACCTGTTTTTCCATACATGCGACTAGGAATTGCAGCCACTTCTATCTCATATCACTATGGCATTTAAAAACAATATAAGTCGCAATGACGTCACAGCGGGGTCAAGTCGTAATGCAGCCAATGGGTGCGGGCTTTCATAAAAATTCAAACGATAAATTTTTTATCGCGACTGGTGGTCCACTTTTCCCCAATGGAAACCGATGGGTCCTATTTTTTCAAACTGTGTTGACATTGACCGCTAAAATAGTTTGTACCTGTAGTATGTATGTGTATGGTACCTTTGAAATTTTGAATGGTAGCATGACTTTATCAGTAGCCAATTGTCTCGTTACTCACATTGACGCTGAGCGAGTATAACACGGGCATGTGTATGCATTAATTTCGGGCAATTTATACAAAACGTAGACATGTATATCAATGAGTTTTCATCTATCCAAACAAAGATATGACTTAGCCCCGGATTTTGATGAGATATTAATGGGTCCGCGGGGTCGCTCGCTACAGCCGAAATGCCTAGTCCGTTGAATTTAACGGAGACATATGGGCCAAATATTACGTTTAAACATTCACATCATTACTTTGTAATGAAGGGGGATTTTGATAAATGACTAAACCCCGGCTTCAGGTATCTTATAATACCCTGATAAATGCGAAATAGATGAGACCTCAAGACCTATGTGTTTACAATTTATAGAACTTTGTTTGTAAACTGTTTCATCTGCTGAAAAAGCGGAAATTATAAATGATGGTTTTACTCGCATACACCGTGAAATCAATTATACGCGGTTGGTTAAAAATGAAATACTGTTTTAAGCGTGAAATCCTAACGACGTAATTATAATTCATGAAATTAATTTTGATTTCAAAATTATTGCCAATGACTTGCATGCTAAATGAAATTTTCACATTCTCGTTAACCTTAATAAATGTACCATGAAAAAATATGCTGTTATGGATTTTATCTTTGATGAAAATAAAGACTTCAGATTCGAAAAATGTGTGACCAAATCGATGAAGCTAGTCTAAAAATTGTGTAATTGATTCGATTAGTGTTTTCACTAATTAAAATTACCAAATTAACGGAACAGGTTCACCGATTTCGACAATTGTGGTGTCTAGGGCGAAAATAGTGTTTGTTGAAATGCTAACAGTGTGAACACCAGATTTAAATTTATTCTAAACGGCCCTCATTAAATGAAAACGATACCAAAATTACTCGACATGTGTCACTCGCGGAAACACCCGGTACCCATCCAGCATAAACTCCGGTGCCCGGCCCATTGTAAAGACGTAAAATAGCACGTTTGAGTAATCTTTGGAAAATGTGGCGAGCACCTGTTACCCGTGTATTCTTACAATTTGGTGAATTTTAAATCAGCAATTAACCAATCAACAGTTGACTTCTCGGATGAAAACTCTTGTTATCTGTCCGAATTTTCGTTTTGTCTGCGCGGCTGAGCACCTAAAAAGATTACATGTCCGTTTGGTGAATAATTTATTGAACATTGACGATTGGATCGCTATATTAGAAGTGAGATTTTATCTAGAATACCATATTGAACAGGAAAAATTAAGCCGGGAAACATGTTTTTTTCTTACTGATATTCGTATGCCTGACAGCCTGGAAACATATTTCACTAATATATTAAAATTCTAATCATTTTCTTTTCTTGTGATGGCTTCAGAACTATGACGTTTTGACAAAGTCATTTCTATTTTACAAGCAAATAATTTGCAAACATTCACCGCTTTAAGACAATAAAACCATAATATGATCAAGTAGTTATGTTTGATTTATGTGACTTTTCAAATATTAAAACGTCTTGGTCATAAAAATGTTGTTATCATAGAAATCGCAAAACGGACATTTCGTACCCAATCTAGTTCGCACCTGACAGTCTGCGCCGACAATAATTTCCATTAGCGGCTTGATGAAAGAATATTTGATTTCAAAGAGAATTTATATCTATGTTGTTAACTTGAAGATGAAATTCTTCTGCTACTGGCCCCAGCGGTCATTTGTCCATTTGTGGTGTGAATATCATCTTCGCCTTAAAGGGCATTAGTGTAGATATGTTGATAATCATATTAAGAAATTTGTCTGTCACTAGTTGAATGTTATTAATTTCAGAAAGATATTTGCTTATTAAGTTTCTTTGGAGTTTGACTTTAATGAGCCAACTGAAAATAATCGGGCGAAATCTCCGACGACGCCCGGCCGAGGTTTGATGGTACACACGCTATTTCTGTCAAGACTTACGGATCCATTTGGGTATACACCTATTTTATAAGTGTTTAATCACCTATAAAGAAATGTTATGTCAGCAAATACTAGCTGGGAGAAGGATAGTTATTGGTCCAAGATCTTTTTTTTACAAATCGGAGCTGAAAAGAAGAAAGCTCAACATAAGGAGCATATATTCTTTTAGAACTAGTTTAGTGTTTAGACCGGTGATTGATTCTTATTCTGTTTTTTAGAAGAAAAAAACGACCGCTAAAGTTACATTTAGTCATTTAAAATATTGTTTTTATTAAGTGTGTCATTTGGCAGTTCGCGCATGCAAAGCGGGTAGTAACAAATGACATTCACGCCGAACGCTACAAAGATTTTTGAAACATCTTGTTTTAATGCACAATTACATCGTAATTTTGTAACAAATAATAAAAAAACACATCTACGCGTGTGAAAATCCTAAGATAGCATTCAATAGGAAAATTGAAGTTACTAAACGGCAGAAAAAGGCTGCATCTTCATGAGATTGCGTATCTATTTCTTTGTCAAAAATGACAGTCACTTGATACATGCTCCCACAAATACCCTAATGTTTCAATGTATTCTCTTTGTCACGACTTGGCCCCATAAAACATACATGATAAATTAGGTATTAAGCCCCCTTCAATATCTTTTCAATCAAAACTCCATAGGCTATATCATTTATAGCCAAAATCACATGGGAACGTTACATTTTTACGTTACCCAGGTAGAAAAATAAGCCCAACATGATAACAAAAAAGATCATGAAGAGATATACGCATTGTAATCTGTATTATTTAAAGAGTGTTAAAATACCATAGTAATCAAATCGGTTATATTTTGTAACAAAAATCTGAAATTAGAGTCAGTAATTTTATCTCACTAGTCATTGTTAAGGCGTTTCTATGAGTAAGTTTTACTCAAGTGTAGCCATAAAACACATTTGCTCCATAGTCTGAGCCCAAAATCGAGCCCAGGTCGACACGAATGGGTTAATACTAAAATCTTAAAATTGCTTTATCATGGTAACCATCGTTATCTTATGTTTCAAGCGTTGATGATCATTTTTTTAACACTTTACGATAGTATTGAAGGTGTTTTATCGGCAATGATTGCTAGGTATTTTTTTATTCCCTTCATGACGAATCATGCAGTTGAAAAAAACGTGTTAAGTTGCTAGTTAATCATATATTTAAATATTCATTGAATTATCTGTTCATCTTTAATCAGCGAATACAAACGATACATGGGAGAAAACTCCAGTTTAATTAATCATCACATGAATGAATGAGTTGCTCCCCTTATTTGTACTTATATCCACTTGAACTTGAGTTTTAGCGACTTAAAGTTGCTCACTCAAGTTTGCAGATAAATAGTTAGTTTTCCCTTTAATGCATATGAAAACACTTATCTTATCATTATTTTCCGCAGTGATATCGAAATTGCATTAAAAGTATTCAATTAATTTATCTTACATCTTTAAATACAGAGTACAAACAATACATGGGAGAAAACTCCAGTTTGTTTTATCGCCATATCAATGAATGAGTTGCTCCCCTTATATGTACTGATACTAAAATAAGTAAGTTCATGTTTTCGGACCAACAATAAGTTTTCCCGGCAATGCATATATATTGACATTCGGAGCTCCTCGGCCATTTTTATCGAAAACAACCTCGGATGTATTTGGACGGCTTACATACTAAAAAAGCGATACGTTTAAGTCCGCTGCAAGTAAATCGCGTAGTACTTAATTTTATTTAGCAGTTAAAGTTTATGACCTAACTTTTGGGAATCTTAATTATGTCTGCGATAATGCACTTCACTGGTGACCAATTTAAACTTACATCAATAAATATATCTCTAAAACACTACATTTAATTAATGATATAATTAACAAAAAATACGAACTACTTCAAATGATGTACCGGCATACATCCGAGGTTCTTTTCGATAAAAATGGCCGAGGAGCTCCGAAAGTGCATAAGGAAACACTTATTTTATCATAATTTTACTGTATGATATCAAAATTGCAGGAAAAAAAATATTCATTCAATTTATGTAACATCTTTAATCAATGAGTACAAACAGTACATGGGAGAAAACTCCAGTTTGTTTTATAATCATATCAATGAATGAGTTGCTCCCCTTAAATGTACTGATTCTAAAATTAGTAAGCATTGAACCAGTTTTTATCGACTTAAAGGGACTCGCTCATGTTTTCGGACCAAAAATAAGTTTTACCGGTAATGCATATGGAAGCACTTATTTTATCATAAGTTTACTCAATGAAATTGCAGGAAAGAAATATTCATTCAATTTGTGTAACATCTTTAATCACTGTACATACATACAAAACATGGGAGAAAACTCCAGTTTAATCTATGGCAATATCAATGAATGAGTTGCTCCCCTTACATATTCTGATTTTAACAATTATTTCTCCTTTGAACAAGTTTTTATCGACTTAAAGGAACTCACTCGTGTTTTTGGACTTAATAAAGTGTCCCGGTATTACAAATCAGAACACTTATTTTGTCATTATTTTACTTAATTATATCGAAATTGCAGAACAAGAATAGAATTATAGCATAAGAAAGTATTTTGGCTTTAGTGGGGTGAGAACCCAGACTGGTAATGCATCAGTCAATTTTAATCTCCCCCCCTCCCCCACGTCCGGGGGTATACCGGGGATAGACGGGGAAATGGGCCGTGTTTTAACCTTTCAGCTGGCTCCGTAGTGCCGGGTGAATGCGGTAGTTTTGTCTTCGCTTTAAATTTAGCGCGGAATGGGCCTTACCTAGGGTGCGGGGGCATTTGGCGGGGATTTTACCATCTGTTCGTTCCCGCAGGGCGGGGATTTTAGCCGGGGTTGGCTGGACCGAAAGTCAAAGTTCCCGCTATTCCCCGGACCTGGGGGCCGTGGTTACAATTGACTGGTGCATAAAGTCAAGAAAAACCGGAGCCTTTACCACTAGGCCACCAGGAATTATACAAAAATGATGGATACTTTGACATTTTAACAATACATTGATAACATCTCATGATAATGTCAATCAACCAATCAAGCAACAACAAAGCCGTAATCAAGTGACTATTAGAATTATTACCGCTAATGGAAACTGTGGCCTTTAAAGACGATCTTGGAGCAAATATCATCATTTCCTGAAGGGTGCCATATTTTGGTACAAATGTATCATAGTTTTAATACTATTATGATTTGCCACACTTTATTACGAAAAAGTGCATTTCACACAAAACAATAGCACTGGCGTAGCTTCGTATAGGCCTTGTGGGCCTGGGCCTTCAATTTTTTTTTTGAAAAATGACAAAATTTAAATAACCCAAAATGCAATAAAAAATAATAGCTACTTAAACACTTTGAACAACTAAAAAGTTTGTTTTATTTTAACCAAAGTTTGGTGTTTATTTAAACTACGATCAGGGTGTACTGCTTGATTTTATTGTAATCATTGCAAATAAACCATCGGGTCTACAAGTTTATAGGCCTGGCTACGACCCTGAAATTTAGCAAGCCCCTTTAAGAACTTGATATTGAATGGCGTTAACCAGGCAGCAAACAAATACATCTCCGCTTTCAGAAAGGAATTGGTATTTACATCTTAATCATGAATATATCAGTTTCAATAAATGCCTTTGAATAATAAATTATTTAAACGTCCTTTTAAAAATGCCATTGTAAAGTAATCCATTGAGTGAAATGTTTATTAATTATCTAATCGAAGTGTCTTAAAAGAATAAATTACTCTATCTTGATTTAAATGAGTTAATATCTTTATTCGATAATTGGGTATTGCATTTAAGTGTAAACTATCTTAAAAAGAAAATTAATAAGAACACTTATGAATCAATACTTCTTTTATATAAAACACGGATCAACAATTATACAATGAATAAAAGGTCGGCCATTCACTCAAAAACGTTTTGTACTTTCAATGTCCTTCAGAAGTCTCAGGCTATACAATAATGAAAAGAACATTATAGTCGTGAATATCGACAACTCAACAATGATGCAATAGAGCGCCTGACTGAACAATCTGAAAAATTTCCAGAGCATAAGACTTCTCAATCTGTTTATATACTGACTGAAAAGTCTGAAAACATTCCCCAGCATAAGACTTCTCAATCTGTTTATATACCGACTGAAAAGTTTGAAAACATTCCCAAGCATAAGACTTCTCAATCTGTTTATACACTGACAGAAAAGTCTGAAAACATTCCCCAGCATAAGACTTCTCAATCTGTTTATATACTGACTGAAAAGTCTGAAAACATTCCCCAGCATAAGACTTCTCAATCTGTTTATACACTGACTGAAAAGTCTGAAAACATTCCCCAGCATAAGACTTCTCAATCTGTTTATACACTGACTGAAAAATCTGAAAACATTCCCCAGCATAAGACTTCTCAATCTGTTTATACACTGACTGAAAAATCTGAAAACATTCCCCAGCATAAGACTTCTCAATTTGTTTATATACTGACTGAAAAATCTGAAAACATTCCCCAGCATAAGACCTCTCAATCTGTTTATACACTGACTGAAAAATCTGAAAACATTCCCCAGCATAAGACTTCTCAATCTGTTTATACACTGACTGAAAAATCTGAAAACATTCCCCGAGCATAAGAAGGTCGTTTTCTCGACCTATCCTATTTGTTTGCACCCGGCCCTTATATTGTTTATACTGCTTACATTTTTTCTGACCGTTATATTCCCCTCTTTTTCGCATACATGTTCGGTTTCTTTACTCGCGTAAATGTATCCAAGAAGTCAAAATGGCGATATGCTTCAGTGTGAAAATAATATTTAGACACAAATTTAATAAAACAAAAGAAAATATCCCGACCTACCTACCGTAAAACACTGACATTGTGATCGGAAACAAACCATTCTTAGTTTTAGGCCTAATTCACTAAAAAGCGGAAAACATGTTGTTTCCATTAACCGGACAGACTGTATTTTTCCTCCTGACCATACACCTTTTCTCCTTAGTGTGATTTTTCTGTAGTTTACTTAAAAAACCGTGATTTTATTTTGGGTGAACATGTTATAATTGAGTCATTTTATATTTAAATTATTATCTTCAATTATAAGTGATATATTCTGGTCGGTTGGTATAGAGCATATGTTCTAAATTTTAATAAAAGTTATGCCTACCTATTTTGACGGGGGGGGGGGGGGGCATAAAAATTAATGCGAACAGTTCCGTTTAAAAGATTTAAACGAAAATGTTTTCAACAAACTGTCACTAAATACCGTACAAAACAGCACGTATGCCGCTCTGTCTTTGACCTAAAAAGTTGACTCTGTAAACTTCATTTGAATAACCATTGAACGTCACATGCATGTAATACAATGTCTTGATAATGAGATTCAAACTACATTTAAACACTATCATATACCAACCCGAATATCTTTATCAATCGTATGCGTAATTAGGCTTAAAGCTGCACTCTCACAGTTTGAAAATTTTGATATTTTTTTAGTCTCAGAATCAGCTGAGTTTGGCATGAATGCCTTCAATTCAATCTTACAGGATAGTTCACAATATAACAGATCTTAACTGTTCGGAAAACTGCCGAAAGTTTCATTTTTGCTTAAATTTGCACTCTCACAGATTGAACGTTTTGACAAAAAAAATGGCTTTGAACGATCCAATTTATGCGAAAATCCATGGAAACCAGTTATATAAGACTGCTGACAAAAAATAAAATTAGATCGCATATTTTTTTATATTTAAGTTCAAAAAATGATGTTTTATACATTTTTTCTTAAGCCGTTAGTAACGGTTCAAGCCATAAAACATTAATTTTCGAACGGAAATATGAAAATCTACGATCTGAGTTTTTGTCAGCAATCTTATATCATTGGTTTACAGATATTTACAGAAAAAAATTGCCCTTTTTAAGACAAAAATTAAAAAGTTGTAAAAATGGTAAATCTGTGAGAGTGCAGCTTTAAAAAACAAACATTTGGCCTCAGAATCAGCTGATTTTGGCATCATTGCCTTCAATCAGTCATACATGATAGCTCTCAATAAAACAGATTTCAATTGTTCGGAAAACTGCTGAAATTTTCATTTTTCATAAAGAATTAGTGACTTTTTTAGCCATAAAAAAAAATCAATTTTCGAACATAAATATGAATCACTGCGATATGAATTTTTGTCAGCAGTCTTGTTTAACTAGTTTCCAGACATTAAGGCAATTATAAGCTCATTCGAAGCCAAATTTAAAAAAAAAACAGTTGTAAAAAAATAACTGCACAGGGGATAGCTATTAAGTGGACTGAGGATAGTAACGATGCATTTAGAAAAAACGAGACTGTGATAATGATTACGGCTATTTATTTATACGCGAGCTCGAGGGAAATTGTTCGATGTTGTCCATATCGAGGGATGAGAGCAAAACATGTTGTTGTTCTTTGTATCTGTATGCACTTAAAACTGTTTCATTGATACATATTAGTCAACCATGATGTGTTTTTTTCACAAGCATCTATATCTAAATATTTGAAATACGCCGGTAATCTGATTTACTGAGAAACACAAAACATATGGCCGTAGAATTTATGTGGTGTTTGCTATTCATATATATAGTATTGCTTTGTAAATCAAGTAGGTACGTCTTTGCAAACAGAAAGTCACCAGTAGGGATATTGTGATCAAATTTGAAACACGCAAAGCTTTGTTCTAAGCTTGGGTCGATGTTGGTATTACTTAGAACGGAATAATGGTTTCTGCTCGTTCACTTCAGTGAGAAAGAATGTATTGTGACCAACCCTGATATTTACGCAGCTTGCATATTTACGTTCATTTAGGAGAGCACGAATCAAACTCATTGTTAACTAAAGTTTGCTCAATAATTTCTTATCAAATTGTACTCTCTCTTTTTGCAGATTATTTGAAAGTTCGAAATAGACATATACATGTATAGTGTATATTAACAGTGTAACTATGAATTTTTGTCTCATTTTACATGTTATCACCAGGACACACATTTCTCAACTTTGAAACTATCCCCAGTACATAATACGGCTATCCCCAGAACAGTACTGTGAACATTTCTAAGGGCATATCTTTAACAGTTTAAAAGTTACATTGCCATTTCTTACAATAAAAATAGTTGCGCTTATTCTTGTGAAATCCTTCGATTCAGATTTTTTATTTATTCGATATATTTCCTAAAAATAACAATACTTGTCGAAATTCAGTAAGTTTTGAGGTGATCATCTCAGATTTGAAGAAACCTTTTACGAGGTCTGCTAAATCGTAAGCACTTTAAAGTATACCAAGGGCCAAATTTAGCATTCAGCTATTAGTTCAAACACTTGCTTCATTTGTGGAAACGGTAGATATGCGTTAACACAGCAAGATCTTACCTCTGGTAAATTAAAACAACTGCATAATTGTCTGTTTACTTATCACTTTTGAGCTATATCCGGTGTCCCTTCCCACACAGTGATAACGGTCAATCTGTGAGAGTGCAGCTTTAACATCTTATTTCATTAAGACATTCTTCTTACTTGATGTTAACTTTCCAAATAAAAACAATAACAGTTTCACGAAAGAATCAACAATGTACCACGAACGAACACGAACTATTTAACTATGTTTATAAATATGAGCGGATAAAGCTTCGTAATTATGTTTAAGATGCACTCTTACCCAAATAAAATGCACCACAATTAATACCATTGTTTTAATTGACCAAACAAAAAGATGAATACATATATCGAAAACAATTATTCTTATGCAGTATACCGTATTTAATTTGAAAGAAAGGTGCATCAATCACGACATTTCTACCTTATTAGACGATAGAAGATCACTATAAATCACTATATATAGGACCCAACAGTTATTTAATATCTGTGTGTTTTAGCTATTAAAACACGGTTATAAACTTGTTATCAGTAATTAATATTTTCCATAAATGCATTATTTAGTAAGTAGTTAAAGGTTTATCTCTTAAAATTTATCTTTGTTATACAGGTGTATGTATTTAGTAAGTAGTTAAAGGTTTATCTCTTAAAATTTATCTTTGTTATACAGGTGTATGTATTATTTTAAATACGAGTGTCACTTTAAGGAATCACTATGTACTCGTACTGCTATTCTTAATCATGCTTCGTACATACTGTTCAATTCCTCTGTTACTATACTGTTTCTTTTACTGCAATATAAGTTTGCTATATTCTTGAATGTATTTATACCTTATACGACAATACTAAACGATAAATATACAACTTTTTGATGCAATACAAAGTACGAATTGTATTCTAAGTACTTAACATTTACATAGCCAGACCATATTAAACGTAATATTTAGTCTTCATAAAAGTCTCGGGCGGTATAAGTCACTTTCCAAATGATTGCAATTTGACAAAATTTAGAAAATGACTTAAAATGCTTAATGAATACCGCCCCTGTTCTGTACTGTATAGCGCTCTATATATAATACTAGTATTTAGTCCACTAAACTAATACTAGCTTCAGACTTCCGACCTTGAAACTCAGCCTTCATATTGAAAGTACGACGTATTGAAAGTTTGATATATTTAGCTAGCCTAGCATAAAGGTCCTAAGAAGTCAGTCTGTTTAAATGTTTCTGTGAACTTGCATATCAAGTGTAACGGAATAACACACACATACAAACTTATAGTTCGATCTTCACCGAATCTTATCACGCTTGATGTATGTCATTTTACTCTGATCGTAACACCTCGGCCATTATCCAACATATTTGACTATTCCGAAGTTCGACCTTCACAATGAATGAAATAGCTACGTCACTAGGTTGAATATTTTTCCAATATGTACAAAGGTCAGTCTATTCAAAGGTTTATGTGCAAGGGCTTATCCGGTGAAACACACTCATGTGTAACGGGCTGAGAAACAAAACCCAACCTGAAGTTCGCTTTCATCTATTTTGCCTAAATGTTCAGAGGTTAATATATTCAAAGGTTACTGTACAAGGGCATATCCGGTGTTGTAAACTAAGGAACACAAAACAACTTGAAGTTCGACCTTTAACTTAACTTGAAAAGCTGCATCATTAGGTTGAACATTTTGCCTAAATGTTCAGAAGTCAGTCTGTTCGAAGATCACTGTACAAAGGGCATATCCGGTGTTGTAAACTAAGGAATACAAAACAACGTGAAGTTCGAGCCAACGGGGGTTCGACTGTAACACAGATATATCAATGTACGTCCTTTTGTTTGGTTTAAATACAAAAACATCTCGGTTATCTGCATGAGATAGGTGGAGCCCAACTTTGCTGGAATTCAGGGGCTTCTAATTCAGTTAACAGGACTAAATGCATTCTCGTGCACTGCAGCTATGAAATGAGTTTTGAGAGAATACTGTATTTACCGATTTTTGGATCTGTTGTCTGGTCCCTTTAAAGAAATTATCAAATATCACTCGTATATAATGGCCTTACATGTAAGTTAAGTCGTTGATTTGACGTTTAACCTACTTCTCATATGTCAAAATAACGCCCATACAATGCCAAGATATTTAAGAGATTAGAAGTATCTTCCATGGCCGAGAGTGTAAGATAGGTTCATTCCGACCCGAGCGTAGGGTGTTTTGCGGAAACGAGGTTACCGAGTTTCCGCAAAACACCCTGCGCGAGGGTCGGGATGAACCTATCTTACACGAGCGGCTATTGTAGATGCTTTTTCTCCCACCTCAGTTAAACAAAATTAAGTAAAAATGTATTTTGTGCTGGAACTCTTTTGTGCTTAGTGAAAATAACTGAATATGGATATGCGATATCACTTGGTTGTCATGGATATGCGCGCAATGATCAAGTAAATGTTGATAGACAAATCGGTCTTTTTAAATAGTTCTAAGGATAATGAAGCATTATTTCTTGAATGATGCGTGAAAACTGTTTTATGGTGACATTTGAAGGGAGAAATAATTAATTAGCGTTCTAAATATACCATTAAACAAGATTTTCTTGATGCTATTGACGACAGTCTTCAACAAGGGAGGTAATTACAATGTGGTGACAATTAAAAGGAGTTCCATACGGGCATTTTATCTTCGCCCAAGAATATCTTGCATGGTTAAATTATTGGATCTACTTATCTGAGGTGGGAGAAAAACCTATCTTTAAGCAGTGTACCAGTGCATTATCGCCGCAAGAAATGCACCTAAAATTTGTTATCTGAGACGAAAAAGTCCCTTCAATGATACATCGAAACTGTGCCAGCTTTTATGACTTTTATTTCTCCATTGGGCGAATGAAAACATGATAATTACTAATACATTATGGAACTCATGTGTTCATGTAAATGATATTGTCGGCAACTCCGGCAATTTATTCTCTATTTATTAGGTCTCCATAATTTCTAAGGTTGCTAATTGCTATACAATGAACAAAATAAACGCATTCATATTAAAATGAGTTGATGCGCGTTTCCACCATTTAAACTAGTTAACATTATACATACAATGGGCCAATTGTTCAGAACTCTGTTAAAGCTAACAACGTTGTTAACGCCATCGTTGTTAACTTTCAAACCTGTAATGCTCCGTTTAATGGATACACTTGTGATCTGCAGTATTTCTTAACAGATTAAAAGACAACCATTTCTCAGCTTTACTTGTTTTATTAAAAAAATATTGAGCAGATTATAAAAATATATTTCACGATTGAAAGTTAACAACGATGACGTTAACAACGTTGTTAACTTTAACAAAGTTCTGAACAATCGGCCCTATGTCATGTTTTTACATAATTACCGACTTATTAAACAAGCATACGCATTTCTTTTATAATTAATACAAATAGGATGAATCATAAATCAATAATCAATAATTGGTATATACGTTAAGCACTGTGTTCATATATACAAAGAATGACCTTGACGTTATCCAAAGAATTCCACCAACGAAGATACGGGTATCAATGAAAGTCTTCGTCGTAAAGGCTGCTAGCTTCCGACGAACTTGGAAAATTAAATCCGTGTCATATGGTCCATACATCATGGCCTACAAATGTCTGCCAAAGTACCAAACGGCAGAGGGGAGGATGATCACCCCAAATAATGTCTATCAGTTTAAGCAATCACGTCAACTTAAAGCAATGTTCAAATATCACTCGAATACAATGGCCTTGCATGTAAGTTTAGTCATTGTTTTGGCGTTTAACCTACTTCCGACATGTCAAAATAACGCCTATACAATGTCAAACCATTTAAGAGATAAAGCTATCTTAAAGTACAAATCATTAATGCATTATCACCACAAGAAATGCACCTAAAATTTGCTATCGGAGACGAAAAAGTCCCTTCAATGATACATCGAAACTGTACCTGTTTTTTATGACTTCTATTTTTCCATTAGGCGAATGAAAACATGATAATTACTAATACATTATGGAACTGATGTGTTTATTTAAATGTTGTCGTCGGCAAAACCGCCAATTTAATATGTTCATACAATAAAGTCGATCATTATAATGAATGTTGCGGGGGGTACAGAAAACGGATACTAGGTTTCCATAATTCCTAAGGTTGCTAATTTCTACAAACGCTTTCATATGTAAATGAGTTAATACTCGTCTTAACCATTCAAAAAGTTCACATTATACATGTATGGGCCGATCGTTCAGAACTCTGTTAAAGCTTTCATCGTTGTTAACGTCATCGTTGTTAACTTTCAAATCTGTATTGCTCTGTTTAATTGATACACTTGTGATCTGCTGTATTTCTTACAAGATTATAGACAACCGTTTCGCAGCTGTATAGGTTTTATTTAAAAATATGAGAAGTTAACTTTAACAAAAGTCCTGAACAATCGGCCTATGGCATGTTATAACATTTTTGCCGACTTATTTAACAAGCATACGTATCTCTTTAATAATTAATACAACTAGGATGAATCATAAATAGCTAATCAATAAATGTTAAATATATATATATATTTCACTGTCTTCTTATTCAAAGTATGACTACTAACGTTATTCCCAAAGAAGTCCGCCGGCAGAGACACGGATATCAATAAAAGTCTTCCCCGTGAAGGCTGCCTGCTTCCGACGAACATGGCATAGTAAATACGTGTCATATGGACCATATATCGTGGCATCAAAGTGTCGGCCAAATTACCAAACGGCTCATAAATCATGGCCCACAAGTGTCTGTCAAAGTACCGAACGGCCCATATATCATCGCCCACAAGTGCCGGCCAAAGTACCAAACGGCCCATATATTATGGCCCTCAAGTGCCAGCAAAAGTACCAAACGGCCCATATATCATGTCCCACAAGTGCCGGCCAAGTACCAAACGGCCCATTTATCATGTCCCACAAGTGCCGGCCAGTACCAAACGGCCCATTTATCATGTCCCACAAGTGCCGGCCAAATACCAAACGGCCCATATATCATGTCCCACAAGTGCCGGACAAAGTACCAAACGGTCACTATGTAACATTGCCCACAATTACGACGAAAATGTGTGTTTGGCGACAAGCGTAAGCTCATTGAGAATGTACAACTGTTTCATTTAATCAAGAAGAAATCCGTGTATTTCCAGTGAACAATCGATGACATATACCCTTTGATCTATTCCATTTCTATGTGGACATAAAACTTTTGCATATGAATAAAACAAACTATTATATTAAAATAAATTAAGCTAAACTGGTCACTTGTTGACTTTACGCACAAGTGTATTTCATGAATAAGTTACAAACATGAAGTATGAAGCATTCACTTTATGATTATAGTTAAACAAGTATTTATCTACGGATGCAGTGACAGCCTCCACAAATATTGATCACAATCTTATCCAAACGAATATCGCCGCCGACGACGCGGATAATAGTCATCGTCGTCGTCATAGTCATCTTGAAACCGACGATAAATCGGCGTCTCTATGGGTGCCGGCATTGGATACCGGCGGTAGGGGACGGAACCGTACGGGTACATCATAGGTTGGCCAATGCCGACAGGTATTGGTCGGGGTCGGCTAGCAACGTAAACCGGTGACCGGGGACGTCGTCGGCGCCTCGGGTACTCGACATATTCCTCTTCCTGTACGCTTTCGCAGCCTCCCATTTCGGGCACGCTCGTGTCACGTGATCAGTATCACGTGAGAATCGTCACTGTTTTGTTTTAGTGGTAAAATAGTGTATGGATTTTCCGAAACCCTTCACCATAATCCGAAACGTTTTATTCCAAAAAGAAAGCACCCGTGATCCGTATTATAAGATATTACGGTTCTTTTCGGCATAAATTACAACCGATAAAAGGAATATCGTTAAAAAATGTTTTATTTTAATGATTTTACACAAAATCCAAGCGTAGATCATGAACTTTAGAAACTACATATATGTTTCACACATATTAAAGCTTAAAGCGATACACGAAATATCCAAAATGAATGCTAGTTGCTATTTTGCATCAAAACTTAACATGCGAATTTGATTTAAACTATTCAAAGATCATCTTCAATCGATCAATATCTTTTCATTTCGCATAAATGATATTTAGAAAACTTTTTCTGAAATGAAAGGAATTTCATGAAAAGTACATCAATCCTTTTAACATGCGTCGAAGAAAATAAATATTTACAGGTTAGAATAAAAATCAATCAAGCGTTCGATATTTCATTTAAAATGTAGTGTTTGATTTTTTTAGCCGTCATCAGACGAATAAATGAAGCGAGCATAATTTAGAGGATTTATTTGCTATGAGTCCAAATGAAAATAAACATACCCACTGAAATTTACAGAGTTACATAAAAAAAAAGTTTTGGATAATTTTTGTCTATACATGTATTTTAAAAATTATGTTTTTACATCCCAACACCGACTTTGCATAAATAATTCTTTTTAACACGGACCGATACACCGTTCATATATAAGTCCGTGATTTTAATAAAAGCTTGCAACGGACATTTATGTCAAACACTTTGACGGAGGTAAATAAGACAACAACAACAACAACATCAACAACAACAACAACAACAACAACAACAACAATAACAACGAGAGATTTCTTTAATAGTAGTACGGGGGTTAGGGGATAATAAGGAACCCTACCGACAGGGATTCTGTACTAAGGAGATATTTCCAACAGTAATACAGGAAGGCGTTCCATCAAGTCTTTAAAAAGTAATTTTGTACTCATCAGACATTTTTAACAGAAATACAGGGGTTGAGGGGGAGTGGGGATATGTCTGTACTTACGAGGTATTTACAACAGAAGTACAGGGGTTGGGCGGGGGTGGGGGGGAAGGTCTGTACTTATGAAAGATTTCTGAACAGGGGGTGCGTGCCATCAATTATCCAAGGAGCGATTATGTACTTATGAGATATCTTTAACAGTACTACAGGGGTCGTTTCAACTAGTATCCAATGAGTGATTCTGTACTTGTTATGTAATATCAACCGTAGGGGGGGGGGGGGGTACGTTTCATAAAACTTCTCACGTGGTTCTAATGATAGATAATCAACACATATTCAGGCCTTAACAATTACAAAACTTAATCAAGCATATTGTTAATGCTAAATGAATCAGGTTTTTTTATTGGATCGATGCTTAAAAATTGAGCAGCAGTAATATGGGAAGTAACCCTATGGAATAATGGGCTAAACAAGATTGAGTTGTCTCCCTTCGATCACACTTGTATGGTTAATGAGATGAACATTTCGATGACAAAAATACTTTATTACAAATACTACATAACTAAGGAAAGGCCTCTTTTTATGAACGAGCTTAGTTTGAGCCAATTTATTTAAGTTTGATTGTGAAAACAGTTGAAAGGTGATCTAAATAACTTTCGGGTCTTGATTCATGGCCTGTCCTTTCTGAGATACCATGAGAAGGACACCTGGTTACCCCAACCTACCTACAGACTCTTGGGTTAAGGGTGAACACTTATACAAATAGACAACACTCACCTTGGTGGGAATCAAACCTGTAACCCATTGGACGAGGGGCTAACACGTTTACCACTAAACCACGCTCACCCTGGTGGTGATCAAACCCACAACCTCTTGGGTAAGAGACAGATGCCTAAACCACTAGACCACTCTCACCCTGGTTGGGATCAAACCCACAATCACTTTGATGAGAGACATACAACTATACCGCTTGACCACTCTCATCATGGTGGGGATCAAACCCAGTATCACTTGGATGAGAGACAGACACCAGGTTCGTACCGTTGTCGCCAAAACTGCAGTTTAGTGTTGTATCCACTGTGCTACGAAGGCATACCCTATACCATTGAAATATTTAAGCTATATACCTAACTTGGTAATATCACGTGATAACATCGATTAGCCAATCACGCATAAGAATGAATTCTACTAGGTATACATACCTAGTAATCTTTTTAAATGGAAAAATACGAAAATACTGCGAAAATTAAATTAATTATAAACTATGTGGTACTTTTGTTAGTTAGTTTCAATGCATTGTACACATTGATTTCAAGTTTATGTCAGTTTCGGACAATTTTCTTCTTTTTTTTCGCTATTTCATCATACGGTGTACAGCCCCTTTAAGGTAATCCTGAACCCTACTGACAGGGATGAAGCTATAAATAAATGACAAGGGATACATTTATTATTGAATTGATGTTTGTTCGGCATGTTTATTTTGGTCACGTAGGTTTAAAGCTAAAGCCGATTTAGGTCTTTTTATACTTCCATGTTAAGTGAACACTTGGTGATCATTTCCGGAAAACTATCAAATATCAGTTTAAATTTGTCACCGTAATGGCGGTTATGTAAATTATAAATTTTATACTTCTTGTGTTTGTAAAGGCTTTGTGAAAATGAAATCACTGTGGAATAATTATGATTGAAATGATTGACATAACACAACGTCAACAGCCATTTCAGAGTACAGATAGACAGTGATTTCAAAATAAACAGAAATTTCAAAATAAAAAAGACATAAACATGGCTGCTGGAGGTTTATCATTATACAAAGGATCTGACCTGATTCATGACTACAGCTGTTCCACCTGTGAGGAAAATGACCTAAACGCTGAAGCCCAGCACTTCTGCACACAGTGTGAACACTATCTGTGTGATAAGTGTGTGGGGATACATGGGGATTATTTCAAGAAGCATGTTGTATATGGGCGTAAAGACATTCAGAAATGGGCGGGATTCTCCATGGACAGATGTGCCCAACATGGCAACAAGCTCGATGTCCACTGTGATGACCACCAGGAATTATGCTGCAGTATCTGTGTGGCCCTTAACCACAGGTGAGAGTTTAACCGTAGCTGTTCCTGATCACTGTAAATTAATATTCTGTTTTTATGTCTCCCGCTATGCGTGTTGCTTGTCTGTCCGCCTGTCTATATACTAAGTATATGCTTCGACTGTCATATTTTCATGTCCGTTCTTAATTTCGTAAACCGCTTGAATGATTTTGGTAAAGCTCGGATTAAATTGTTATCACACTGAGACACTGTGCAGAACCCATATTTCAAGTCACAAGTTTAAAGTCGATGGTTTGATTGAAAACTTTTGTGTCTGGTCCGTACCTTTTAACCAATGTAAGGATTTTTCCGATACTAGGGTTAACTGTTCACCATATCAAGGCGACTTGCAGAACCCATATTACAGGCACGCCAGCTCAAAGTCAAGGGCAAAGGTTAATGTCAAAGGGGTTCGAGCCATGGCTAGAGTAAGCTCCGTATCTCCTGAATTTTTGAAAATAATCGCAAAAATCGTGTCAAATGTTCACCACATCAAGATAATATGTAGAAATCACCTTCCAGGCGCGCCGGCTCAAGGTAAAGGTCACAGTTCAAAGGTTCGAGCCATATATTTTGTGTCGGCTCCGTATCTCCTTAACCTCTTCAAGAAAAGTCAGAAGTCTTACAACAAATTTCACTACATTGAGACGACAAGCAGAATACACATAACATGTGCACCTGCACAGTCTAAGGACAAAGGTTAACATTTTCATAGAATTTAATGGAAGTAGGGTAAGTGTTAACCACATTTACACGATACCTAGTATGCATAACCAACATTTCAGGTGTGCTGGCTCAATGTCAAGGTCAACATTAAAGGTCAAATATTTGAGCCATAGATTTCATGTCAACTCCAAGTCATAACCTCTTTATGAATTTCATGTTCCCTTGATAAAAATTTCACCCGATCAACACTCCACCCTTAATCCACTCCATTTCACCCATCATCAAAATGTTGTGTAACGGATTATGGGGGGGGGGGGTCTTGTTTTTTAACAAAATAAAATCCTGTTTTTCAGTAAATTTATAGACATGAAATGTATGCAATGAAGTGTACTTTTTAATAAATAGACTCACATTATTTTGTTTCTTTCATAAAATGGTGGTACACATCATACACATGAGTCGATGTTTTCCAGGATATGTAGCAGTATCAGTCACTTGCCTGACCTGGCCAGAGGCTTCCTGGAAACAGCAGAGTTCAAGCAGCTGCCAGCAGTAGTTGACAAGATGAGGAGTAGGCTGGATGAGCTCAAGAATGTCAGGACGAAAGATCAAGATTATTTTATTGACTCCTACAAGAATATCATTGCTGAAGTCAAGGCTCTGCGTAAAAACATTAATACAATCTTGGACCAGCTTGAGAGAAAGACAGTTGAACAGTTGGACAGGATGATGAAAGATTTAGAGAAGTCCATAAAAGATGATTTAGAAACTTGTGCCCAAATGGATCACCAACTGAAGACCATGCTTGAGAAGCTCCAGCAGATCACTGGCAAGAACAAGGAGACCAGTTCTTACATTGGATACATAAAATGTCAGTCTAAATTGAGTGAAGCCACGTGTTTCGTGCAAGAAATACGACAGAATGACGGAATGAAGTTCAAGTCAGATGAAAGTGTTGTTCCATTTCTTAGAAACCTGAAAAACCTTGGCGACATCAAACAAGTTCAGGTGTACAAGACTCAGAGTTCCGCTCAATATAGTATTAAAATAAAGGAGGATAACGATGTCTGCGATATTGTAGGTATATGTGAGTTGCCGGGTGGTGAGGTGGTTATTGCAGACCTTGCCAACTATAGAGTGAAGCTTCTGAACAAGACGTACCGTGTCACTTATCACTATAATCTTCCAGATGTTATTTTACACTTGTGTCACATAACAGACAATGATGTAGCTGTAGCTGTTGGCACTGAGGTCCATTTTCTCACATTGACAAGAGGTAAGCTACAGGCAGTGAGAAAGTTCACCACAAAAGATGATTCCTGGTCCGTTGCCCACCATCAGGGTCAGCTGTTTGTTAGCACCTATAATGCCATTAACCTTTACACAATAAAAGGAAAATTCGTAAAGAAGATCTATGAAATCTATTGTGATAACTTTCAAGTGATCAGATGTGCTGTCTGTATTGATGGGGAGAGAATTTATGTAACACAACCAGATGGTTCTAAATTAATAACACTTGATAAAACTGGTCAGGTGATTTCAACATTAGAAGATGCTGACCTAACAGATTCAATTGGACTATGTGTCAGCCCGAGTGGCCATGTGTTTGTGTGTGGGTGGGAGTCTGGAACTGTGTTACAGGTAGACCAGGAGGGGAGACAGAAGTTGGCCACAACGGCCAGGAAGGCTGATGGGGTGTGTCAGCCTCGGTCAGTGTGGTTCAGTGAACAAAACTCCACCCTCTTGGTTGGAAATGAGAGTGACACTATAACTGTTTTAAAGTTGTGTTGAATTGGACCCTGGTATGCAAAATAATATGCCTATCTTAACCTCAATTGTAAAGTTTAGCGAGGATGGCTTTAGTTTCGTTATTGTATATAGACATATTTCATACCAAGATTTTCTAAAGAAAACTGAGATGAGTGCGGACAAGCAAATGGGTTTAGCGTGCAGTTGGGTGCGAACAATATGGCCATGCATGAGGCGATTTTGAAATAACTTTGAACATATGTGTTCAATGGCAAAACAAGGTGTCTCTTCCAAGACCCATGTCTTAGTTTATCGGACAAGGTTACATTTAAGGGTCTCTGGTCAAGCTTCCTTGTTATAAGGCTAGACCAGGTTGTAACTTGGTCATGTATTGAGATATCAAAAAATATTTTCTTGAATATATCTTAATGCAAAATGACATGTCAAATAATTTCGTTATTTATATTTAGCAAGCTGCAGATATTCAGACTATAATACAAACTTCTATATAATACTATTCAATTGTATACAAAGACGCTTAATAGTGTTATGGAATTCTATTGATTGATATCCATTCGAAATGTGTGTACAGTATGACTGCAACGTTGTCATATCAAATGACATGAACTAAGCACAAATATCATATGCATGAATGAGAAAATAAAGACGTATCCTTGTCCGTCTGAATGCCTTAACGTCCCTTGTTCAATTTGCTAAATTTTTTCTGACAATGCAAATTGAATACCTGGATTTCATTGAATTACAGCGTATCTTGTCTTTTATGTTGATACATTTTAATATTTTGTAACTATTTATATTATTTCTTGTATGCTCTGCCTATTCCTATTAAAACGGCAGAGGATAATTTATTCCTTTTTTTTGCATATATAGCAAAGGAAACAGTAGGAAACAGGTTTAAAAACTAAAATATGACAAGTTTGATTATGATGAACCAAGAACAATTTTTTTGAGAAAAAATATGAAAATGTGATTAGGATGAAACAAGCAGAAACATGTTTAAGGAATAAGATATGACAAGTGGAAAATGTTTTAGAACTGTTAGATGAAATGTTTGAGAAATGAAGAAACAAGGGGAAGTTTTTTAAAAGATCAGAAGTTTGATCATGATGAAGTCAAAAGAAAAATGTTTTAGAAATGAAAGATGGAACGCTGAGAAAAGAGGAAACAAGGGGAAACATGTTTGACAAATGACAGATGAGAAGTTGTAGAATTGAGGAAACAAGGGAAAATATGTTGAGAAATGAAAGATGAGAAGTTTGAGAAAAGAGGAAACAAGGGGAAACATGTTTGAGAAATGACAGATGAGAAGTTAAAGAAATGAGAAAACAAGGGGAAATATGTTGAGGAATGAAAGGTGAGAAGTTTGAGAAATTAGGAAACAAGGGGAAACATGTTTGAGAAATGACAGATGAGAAGTTAAAGAAATGAGGAAACAAGGGGATACATGTTTGAGAAATGAAAGATGAAAAGTTTGAGAAATGAGGAAACAAGGGGAAACATGTTTGAAAAATGAGTAAACATATTTGAAAATTGAAAGGTATAGAACTTATATTGAGGTAAAACAACCAGCAGCCTTAATTGTTCTAGCATTTACACAGCATACTTTTTAAGCAGTTTCAATTAAATGGTGCAATGTTTTTTTAATTTTTGGATATACTTTCTGTTATATTTTGTTTTATTCAAATAATGCGTGTCAAATGATTTTGCATTCAAATTGATATCTTGCTGTTTTTAAACTTTTCACGTATATATTCACACATAACAAAATTGTTTCGTTTTTAGATGTTGCAGAGTTTGTTTTTCATATTTTATGTTTCACATGTTGCTTTCATTGTTCTTATTGAACAAGTAGGTGTATATAGTCTAAAATCAGTCTTCAATCATCCTGTAACCGTTGTTTCTAAAATCAGTCTTCAATCATCCTGATTCTGCTGTTTAACTTCTTCCAAATCACTTGAATTTCTCCTATTAATCTTAAGATTCTTCAGCTTACTGCTGGGTATATAATGGCACTTTATAATTTCAGATTGTATTAGGTTATTATACAATATGATCAGCGAGATTCTTAACTTAAGAAATTGGCTTATGAAAAGGAAAGACTCAGATGTTTTATTAATACCAACCCTGGTCCACAGCCCAAAGAAGTCATATGCCGGTTTCACCAATGGAGCCATTTTCCTATTTATTATGTATTTCAAACAAATTTTAGACGAATATTCAGGCTTTAAATATGTGAGCACATTATTAAATATTTCTAGTTTAAAAGTGTTTACTTAACGTTTTTAACTTTTAAGAAAGTTTTGAATAATCGGCCAAAGGTGTCTTATATGTGAATTTATTCGGAGCTCCTCGGTCATTTTTATCGAAAGCATCCTCGGACGTATGCCGGTACATCAGTAAAAGTAGTTCGTAAAATTATACCATAAATTATTAAATGTAGTTTTTAAGCTTGTATTTGGTGATCTAAGATTGAATTGATTGCCAGTGAATTTTATTATTGCAAACATAATTAAGATTTCCAAGAGTCAAGTTAGTAATTTCAACAGCTAAATTAAATTACTACGCGATCTGCTTGCAGCGGATTTCTGACATTGTAAACCATCCATATACATCTCAGGTTGTTTTCGATAAAAATGGCCGATGTGTTCGGAATGATGTGAATTGTTAAACAACGTGCCAAGCTTTCTTCTGATTTAAATAAAATAACTTCTTCTTAAAGATCGCTTCAGTTGTGTTATACTTTTATTGCGTTTTTAGGCATGCAACATCCCAACTGTCCTGTTAATGCGAGTAATAATTTCTCATTAGTTAAGTTATTATAATTGGTATAACATGTGTATTAAAATGTGGTATTTAATAAGAAATTGATGGTTTACACGAACAAAACAAACACGAATACCGATGTCAGAAGCCGAACAACCAAACGCACAATCTTGGTCAACGGTCACTTAGAAAAGAAGGTCAAGGGTCACTGAGAAAGAAGGTCAAACGGTCAATGAAAAAAAAGGTCAACGGTCAATGAGAAAGAAGGTCAATGGTCACTGAGAAAAGAAGGTCAACGGTCACCGAGAAATGATATATTTAATATTCTGCACAACTGTGTATTGTTGTGGACACGCTAAAACAAAACACAGGTATCTTCAAGTAATTACCTGTTTGTCTATTTGTATCTTTCAGTCTATCCACACCTTTCACCGTTTAAGCTTGACTAGGTTTAATGCTCCCGAAGGTGGGCATATTAAAATTGCATCGTCCGTCTGTCCGTACCGTCCGTCCGTCCTTCCGTTAGTCTCGTGTCCAGGCTGTAACTTTCGCTTGTATGGACATATTCTAAAATAACTTGACGATGTGTCGCTTACAACCTTCAAGTTTAAGGTACACTTAGTGTTTGAATACTATGGAATGTATGTACAAATATCAAAATAACTTGCCACATGTGTTTGACAATCCAAGACGACGTGACTCAGGCAAGACCCTTGCCCGTACTTCTAAGGTCAAATATTGGTGGTTGTTTATGTTCAAAGGCAGTTGAAATTAATTTGCTGTATGTTATTGACGCGTAAAGACAATATCACATTTGCAAGACACACGCTAAATTGGTGTCAAGCAAAGAGGAGTCTCCATCCTACGGCCGAAACATAATGTCATGTGGTCTTGCAAATGTACCAGCCATGTTGGTTAAACATAATGTCATGTGGTCTTACAAATGTACCAGCCATGTTGGTTAAACATAATGTCATGTGGTCTTGCAAATGCGCCCGCCATGTTGGTTAAACATAATGTCATGTGGTCTTGCAAATGTACCAGCCATGTTGGATAAACATAATGCCATGTAGTCTTGCAAATGCGCCCGCCATGTTGGTTAAACATAATGTCATGTGGTCTTGCAAATGCGCCCACCATGTTTGTTAAACATAATGTCATGTGGTATTGCAAATGCGCCAGCCATGTTGGTTAAACATAATGTCATGTAGTCTTGCAAATGCGCCCGCCATGTTGGTTTAACATAATGTCATGTGGTCTTGCAAATGCGCCCGCCATGTTGGTTAAACATAATGTCATTTGGTCTTGCAAATGTACCAGCCATGTTGGATAAACATAATGCCATGTAGTCTTGCAAATGCGCCCGCCATGTTGGTTAAACATAATGTCATGTGGTCTTGCAAATGTACCAACCATGTTGGTTAAACATTATGCCATGTAGTCCTGCAAATGCGCCAGCCATGTTGGTTTAACGTAATGTCATTAAGTCTTGCAAATGCGCCCGCCATGTTGGTTAAACATAATGTCATGTGGTCTTGCAAATGCGCACGCCATGTTGGTTAGTCATAATGTCATGTAGTCCTGCAAATGTACCAGCCATGTTGGTTAAACATTATGCCATGTAGTCTTGCAAATGCGCCCGCCATGTTGGTTATTCATAATGTCATGTAGTCCTGCAAATGCGCCCGCCATGTTGGTAAATCATAATGTCATGTTGTCTTGCAAATGCGCCCGCCATGTTGGTTAATCATAGTGTCATGTGGTCTTGCAATTGTATAAGCTATATTTGTTAGACATTATGTTATGTGGTCTTGCCAATGCTCTGGCCAAGTTTTTTGTTTAAGATGAAAAGTCGAGTTCCAGTAATTGTCATAGCCTTGTTCTTCATCGGCATTAACGGCGTCGGTACAAAGTTGAACCTTGGCCTTTATTCAAACTTTATTCAAGATGGAACTTTGTACACGTGTTTTCCTTGGCCAAAAACAAAGGTACATAACTCTAGTCCCCATAACTGTTAAGATATTCACATGGAACTTTGTATACGTGTTACCAGTGATAGTACAAACATGTTCAGCAAAGGTTAATAACTCTAGTCCCAATAACTGTTAAGATATTCACATAGGACTTTGTATACATGTTACCAGTGATAATACAAACATGTACTGCTAAGGTACATAACTCTTGTTCTAATAACTGTTAAGATATTCACATGGGACTTTTTATACATCTTACCAGTGATGATGTGCACATACGGCTTAAAGGCCTGTAACTATAACTTGAGTAGGTGTCAAATTTTAACTGGATATGTTGACAGTGTTATTGTCACAGGTTGACCTTTTGCATAAATTGTCCTAGTGTCAGAGTTAACTGGCGAAATATGAAGTCGACATAGCATGGTCAGCTATTGTTATATCAATAAAAATAAATCGTCCTAGCTGAAAATCGTTAAGTCGACATAAAACAAGTTTAAAAGACAACATTATCAAATTATCAGTATATACTATATACGCTTCCATACAGAGCTGACATTACAAAATAGCTGTAAATGCCATTCTTTTTAATAAAAAGAGTCCATTGTTATCTATTGCTAACTCTTCTATAGAGGTAAATAAGACAAAATGCAACAAAAAAGCAAGAAATACAACATCAACAACAACTACAAGAACAACAACAGCTGAAATTAGAACTTCCTCTTCGAAGCTTTTATTTATCTGCGGTCAAGCTTTATTTAGTGTCCATTTTGTGAATGTCATTGGGAAATGCAACAAATGCGTTATGCTACTCATTAGTTCTGTATTCGTTAAAGGTATAGCTTCTACCTTTCTTCTTAGATAAATGTAAAGCAAAAGATAAATGCACCAATCAATTTTAACCACGCCCCCCCCCCCCCCAGGTTCGGGGAATATCGGGGACTTTGACTTTCGGTCCATCCATCCCGGGTAAAATCCCCACCCTGCGGGGATGAACAGTTGGTAAAATCCCGCCAAATGCCACGCGTTCAGGGAACCTAGGTAAGGCCCATTCCCCGCTATATTTTGAGCGAATACAAAACCACCGCATTTACCCAGCACTGCGGGGCCACCTGAAAAGTGAAAACATGGCCCATTTCTTCAGCTATCCCCGGTATTCCCTCGGACCTGGGACGTGTTTACAATTGACTGATGAATAACAATGTTGTTTCATTGTTTGTCAATTAATCATCAACTGTAGGTGATTAAGATGTACATTTTAAATCAACGACAGTTGATGACTTGTAATTGAGAAAGATAACTCCAATAGATAATGGCTACATATAGTTTAACGATTTGCTTCCCTTAAATCAATATGGCTCTCTGCCAGCCGTGACCAATGCGGGGAATTTGTTGATCAATTACAAAGTGTCATGTACACAATAATGAAATGTTTACCTCAAATGTATATTTAAAAATGGGCTTGTAATGCAAATTTTCAGGATTATCAGTACACCTATTTACACAATGAACAAAGTTGAATGTTGTGGGACATGAAATATGATATATTTTTTTTTAAATATTCCCCGGATGGAAGTCATTGAATTTATAATAGTACAAACTAGTGGGTAAATACATTGTATGTGACATGTATTTGCAATTCTTTCGCAATATCAAAAGTGCTTCAGACAAATAATTAATTATTTAAAGAAGGAGTGCAAAACATACTTTGTAAAAATTGGAACACCTTTAGTTTAAATTTATATATCAACAAAAAAGGCACTTTATCATTGTTTGAAAAGGTATGTACCCTGAAATTTGTCTTAACAGTATATACAATCTGGGGCTTAATTGTTTGAAAATGTATGTAACCTGAAACTTGTCTTAAAGTGACACTCTTATTTAAAATTAATACATATAATATGTATAACAAACATATCTTTTGAGTAATTTAAACATTTTATTACTTACTAAATAATGCATTTATGGCAAATATTAATTACTGATAACGCAATAGTAACCGTGTATTTAATAGCTGAAAACGCAAAAATATTAAATGATTGGTGAGTGCTCAAGATTTTCTGTGGTCTTCTATAGTCTCAAAAGGTAGAAATACCGTGTATTCTGCACCTTTCTTTGAAATTCAACTCGGTATCCTTCATAAGAGCCATTGTTTAGGACATTTATTCATCGTTTTTGATATATTAAAACAATGGTATTAATTTTGGTAAATCTTACCTGGGAGTAAGAGTGCATCTTTTACATTATATATAATCTGGGGCTATTTGTTACACTTTTGTTCCAAGATATAAAAAGAAAGAACAGAATGATAATAGATTGTGGATTTGCAGAAAAACGTATAATCTTTTCAGTAAACACTGGAATGTTTTTTACCAGTGAAAGTACACTGTAGTATTAAAACATAGAATTTCGACTCTCAATGTATGATGAAAGTCATTTTTTTTACAAAATACAGACAACGATTTTGTAAAAAATCCTGGCCCATTTTTTTTCGAAAATGTTCAAAAGTGACACGCTTCAGTAACTTATTATATCGTATATAGTACTTAACGTCTTTGCTTTCACTAGACGTATCAGTATTTAACGTCTTTGCTTTCACTAGACACATTAGTATTTAACGCATATGCGTACACTAGACGTATCATTATTTAACATTCTTGCTCCCACTAGAGGTATCAGTATTTAACGTCTTTGCTATCAATAGAGGTATCAGTATTTTTCGTTTTTGCTTCCACTAGACGTATCAGTATTTAACGCCTTTGCTTCCACTAGAGGTATCAGTATTTAACGTACATGCTTCCACTAGACGTATCAGTTTTATGTCTTTGATTCCACTAGACGTATCAGCATTTAACATCTTTGCTTCCACTAGACGTATAAGCATTTAACGTCTTTGCTTCCACTAGACGTATCAGTTTTGCGTCTTTGCATCCACTAGAGGTATCAGTATTTAACGCCTTTGCTTCCACTAGAGGATCAGTATTAACGTCTTTGCTTCCACTAGACGTTTCAGTTTTACGTCTTTGCATCCACTAGAGGTATCAGTATTTAACACCTTTGCTTCCACTAGAGGTATCAGTATTTAACGCCTTTGCTTCCACTAGAGGTATCAGTATTTAAAGTCTTTGCTTCCACTAGAGGATCAGTATTAACGTCTTTGCTTCCACTAGGCGTTTCAGTTTTACGTCTTTGCATCCACTGGAGGTATCAGTATTTAACGCCTTTGCTTCCACTAGAGGTATAAGTATTTAACGCCTTTGCTTCCACTAGAGGTATCAGTATTTAACGCCTTTGCATCCACTAGAGGTATCAGTATTTAACGCCTTTGCATCCACTAGAGGTATCAGTATTTAACGTCTTTGCTTCCACTAGAGGATCAGTATTAACGTCTTTGCTTCCACTAGACGTTTCAGTTTTACGTCTTTGCATCCACTAGAGGTATCAGTATTTAACACCTTTGCTTCCACTAGAGGTATCAGTATTTAACGCCTTTGCTTCCACTAGAGGTATCAGTATTGACGTCTTTGCTTCCACTAGAGGTATCAGTATTTAACGTCTTTGCTTCCACTAGAGGTATCAGTATTTAACGCCTTTGCTTCCACTAGAGGTATCAGTATTTAACGTCTTTGCTTCCACTAGAGGATCAGTATTAACGTCTTTGCTTCCACTAGACGTTTCAGTTTTACGTCTTTGCATCCACTAGAGGTATCAGTATTTAACACTTTTGCTTCCACTAGAGGTATCAGTATTTAACATCTTTGCTTCCACTATAGGTATAAGTATTTAACATCTTTGCTTCCACTGGAGGTATCAGTATTTAACATCTTTGCTTCCACTAGAGGTATCAGTATCAGGAACATACTCTTTACATTTTTTTGCCAGAAGTATTTGACACAAACTAAACGTAAATGGATATTCGCTAACCCTACTGCGTTCATACAAGAAACGTCAGAATTTAATTTGCATTTTAGATAGTTGTTTATTACGATTAAAAAATATCATCCGCAATTCAGAATTTGCTCTTCAACGAATGCAACCGACAAAACACATTTCCATAAAGCAATAGCCGAAATATATAACGTCCTACGTTTTCGTGTATCATTGGTTTAAACACGTCGCTGAATAACTTTTAAAGAATATTGCATGTTTAACTTTTTTAAAAAGAAGAAGAAAGAATTTAGGAAATATTAGAACCATGTGCTAATATAGTATAGGCTTATGTATCATACCAGTATATATAATGCTGTCGTTTTTTTAATTATTCTGAAATAATTGTATGTTATAGGAAATGATTTTTCAACAGAATACTGCCTGAGTTGCTCAATGGTTGAAATTAAATAAAGGTAATTAACTGGTTTTAACACGTTCCCAGGAAGTTCGAGCCAACGGAGCTCGACTGTACTTTTATTTCATTTTTAGACATGCAACATCCTATCTGTCATGTTAAAGCAAGTACTAATTTCCCATTAGTTACGTTATACAGGTACAACATGAAATGTTTTCTATTTTTGTATATTAAAATGTGTTATTAATCAAGAAATCGCTGTTTTATACGAAAAAATAAACTCCAATACCGATATCAGAAGCCAAACAACACAGCACACAATCTTCACTGACAAAAGGAGGTCTGCAATGGTCAAATAAAGAATCCTCACGTGGTTCCGTACTAATGAGAAATAAACAACACATATTCTGGTCTCAACAATTTCAAAAATTAATCAAGCAAATTGATAATGCTGAATAAATCAGGTTTTTGTTTGATTGATAAAATTGAGCAGCAATAACATGGGACGCAACCCTATGGGGAACAAAAGATTGAGTTGTCTCCCTTCGACCACACCTGTATGAGTAATGAGATAAATATTTCGATGACAAATATTATTTACGTTATTACAAATACTACAATACTACAGTTTTTAAAGACTTTTTTTTTCGGACATAAAAAGGGAATACTGTTATTATTATTATTATTCTCGAAGCAAGTTTGATTCAATGTTATTTTAAAAGTTGCAAACATTTCATAACACCAGGCTCTTAAATCAATATCACGGCCCGTTTATAATCAGGGATCCCTATGAACGTTAACATAGCCCCCATATTCAATAAGTTTTATAAAGGTTACACCAGTGAATATGAATACAAATGTGCATTTCAATTCTAGTTCAATTTTTGTTCTGTTGGTCTTAAGTGATTTTAATTGAAAAGTTTACCTTAGCACAGGTAATCGATTATTTACAGTACAATTCAGATTGTCTTGTATATTGATGCGCCTTGTAAAGGCAAAGTTCTTTCTTTTGAAACGAAGACGATTGTATACACACTTCTTTTATTAATACAAAGGCCTCTCTTTATCAACGAGCTTGGTTTGAACCAATTTATTTAAGCTAGATTGTGAAAACAGATGAAAGCTGATGTAACGAACTTTCTGTTTTTGATTCATGGGGGTGTCCTTTCCAATATACCATGAGAATGGATCCCTGGTTTGGATTCAACCTCTTGGGTAAAGGATGAACACTAATAGATCACTCTCACTTTGGTCGGGATCAAACCTACGTTCAAACCCTTGGGATAAGGATGAACACTTAAACAAATAGACCACGCTTACCTTGATGGCCCGGGATCAAACCTGCAACCTCTTGTGTGCGAGGCGCACATCTTTACCACCTTACCACTCTCACCCTGGTGGGAATCCAACCCACAGCTGATTGAGCGAATGGTGAAACCTACACCACAAGACAACTTTCACGCTGGTGGGAATTGAACCCACTGCCGCTTCTGTGAGAGGCGAACACATTAACCGCTACATCATTCTCACCCTGGCGGGGATAAAACCTACAACTTCTTAGGTGAACATAGGACCCCTTAGGTGATGGCGGACACCTTTGACAATACATTTTCACCCTTGTTCGAACCTGAAACCTCTTGGATGAAATGCTGTCACCTACACTAGACCACTTTCACCCTGTTTGGATTTTAGCCCACAACCTCTGCGATGAGAGGCAGACACTTATACTACTAGACCACTCTCACCCTGGTGGGGATCAAACCCACAACCTCCTTGGTGAGAGGCAAACACCTTTACCACTACTCCACTCTCACCCTGGTGATGATCAAACCAACAACCTCTGTGGTGAGTGGCAAATACCTTTACCACTTGACCACTCTCATCCTGGTGATGATCAAACCAACAACGTCCTTGGTGAGAGACCAACACGTTCACTACTAGAACACTCTCACCCTGGTGATGATCAAACCAACAACCACTCTTACGCTGGTGGGGATCGAATCCACAATCTCTTGGATGAGAGCCATACACCTTTACCACTAGACCACTCTCACCCTGGCGGGGATGAAACCCACAACCTCCTTGGTGAGAGGCAGACACCTTTACCACTTGACAACTCTCACCCTAGTAGGGATTTAACCCACAACCTCTTGGGTGAGAGGCATACACCTTTACCACTAGACCACTCTCACCCTGGTGGGGATTTAACTCACAACCTCTTGGGTGAGAGGCATACACCTTTACCACTAGACCACTCTCACCCTGGTAGGGATTTAACTCACAACCTGTTGGATGAGAGGCAGACACCTTTATCACTAGACCACTCTCATCCTGGTGGAGATTTTACCCACAATCTGTGCGGTGAGAGGCAGATATCTTTACCACTAGACCACTCTCACCCTCGTGAGGATTTAACCCACAACCTCTTGGGTAAGAGGCAGACATCTTCTTTTACCACTAGACCACTCTTATCTTGGTGCGGACTTAACCCACACCCTATTAGGTGATAGCTAACACCTATTCTTTTAGATCACTTTTACCCTTAGGTCAAAGCAAATTCATGGTTTTTTGTGTATTTTCTCATTATAGTTAGGTTTATATGTAGGAACAATATTGTCATCATTGTATAATGGTGAAAAGGTATCATGTATTTATAACGCTTTTAACATTTTAAACTACATATTTAGCTAGACATAACAAAAATGATTACATTTTGGATTGGTTGGAGTCTAAACATAAGTTTGTTTATCTTAGTCTCGTAGGTTTAAAGATTAAGGTGATCTTCGATTGTTTTATACTTCCTGGTTGAGTGAAATATTGGGAACATTTCCAATTATCAACAATCAGTTTAAACTTGTCACAGTAATGGCGGTTTAAGCTTTTGTGAATAATAAAACGTTATGCTAAATGTGTTTGTAGGGCTTTTGTGAAATTGAAATCACTTTGGGATAGTTATGATTATAATGATTGAAATAACACATCTTCAACAGACATTTCAGAGTTAAAATAAACAGTAATTTCACAATTATAAAACAAAAATATGGCCACTGGAGTTGGCTCGTTTTACAAAGGATCTGACCTGATTCATGACTACAGCTGTTCCACCTGTGAGGAAAATGACCTTAACACTGAAGCCCAGCACTTCTGCCCACAGTGTGAACACTATATGTGTGATAAGTGTGTGAAGTTACATGGGGGTTATTTCAAGAAACATGTTGTTTATGGGCGTGGAGACATTAAGAAGTGGGCTGGGTTCTCCATGGATATATGTGACCAACATGGCAACAAGCTAGAGGTCCACTGTGATGACCACCAGGAATTGTGCTGCAGTGTCTGTGTGGCCCTTAACCACAGGTGAGAGTTTTACCATAGGCTATTAGCTGATCACTGTTAATTTACATGCTATTTTTATGTCTCCCGCTATGCGTTTATCATATCTGTCCGTCTGTTTTTATGTCTTTATTGACTGTCACATTTTCATGTCCGTTCTGAATTTCGTAAATGGCTTGAAGGATTTTTATAAAGCTCTGATCAAATTGTAACCATAATGGAACAATGTGCAGAACCAATATTTCAGGTCACAATTTTAAGATCAAAGGTGTAATTGAAAGCTTTTATGTCTGCTCCGTACCTTTTTAACCAATGTAAGGATTTCCCCGAAACTAGGGTTAAATGTTTACCCCTTCAAGACAACTTGCAGAATCCATATTCCAAGCACGCCGGCTCAAAGTCAAGGGCAAAGATTCATGTCAAAGGTTCGAGCCATAGATTTTGTGTTAGCTCCGTATCGCCTGATTTTTTTTAAATGATCGTTAAAACGTGTCAAATGTTCACCACATCAAGATAATACGCAGAAATCACTTTCCAGGCGCGCAAGCTCAAGGTAACGGTCCCAGTTCATAGGTTCGAGCCATATATTTTTTGTGGGCTCCGTATCTCATCAACCTCTTCAAGAAATGTCGTTAAACTTACAACAAATTTCACTTCATATAGACGACAAGCAGAATACACATAACATGTGCACCTGCACAGTCTATTAAAGGACAGGTAAACATTTTCATAGAATTTAATGAAAGAAGGGTATGTGTTAACCACATTTACACGATACCTAGTATGCATAAACCAGATTTCAGGTGTGCTGGCTCAAGGTCAAGGTCAACATTAAAGGTCAAAGATTTGAGCCATAGATTTCATGTCAACTCCAAGTCATAACCTCTTTATGAATTTCATATGTTCCCTTGATAAAAATTTCACCTCATCAACACTCCACCCATAATCCACTCCATTTCACCCATCATCAAAATGTTGTGTAACGGATTATTGGGGTGGGGGGGGTCTTGTTTTTTAACAAAATAAAATCCTGTTTTTCAGTAATTTTATAGACATGAAATGTATGCAATGAGGTGTACTTGTTAATAAATAGACTCACATTATTTTGTTTCTTTCATGAAATGGTGGTACACATCATACGTATGAGTCGATGTTTTCCAGGCTATGTAGCAGTATCAATCACTTGCCTGACCTCGCCAGAGGCTTCCTGGAAACAGCAGAGTTCAAGCAGCTTCCAGCAGCAGTGGACAAGATGAGGAGCAGTCTTGGTGAGCTCAAGAATGTCAGGACGAAAGATCAAGATTCACTAATTGACTCCTACAATAACATCATTGCTGAAGTGAAAGCTCTACGTAAAAACATTAATACAATCTTGGACCAGCTTGAGAGGAAGACGTTTGAACAGTTGGACCGGATGATGAAAGATTTAGAGAAGTCCATAAAAGATGATTTAGAAACCTGTGCCCAAATGCATGACCAACTCAAGACCATGATTGAGCAGCTCCAGAAGATCACTGGCAAGAACAAGGAGACCAGTTCTTACATTGGGTACAGAAAATGCCAGTCTAAATTGAGTGAAGCCAAGTGTCTCGAGCAAGTAATACGACAGAAGGACGGAATGAAGTTCAAGTCAGATGAAAATATTGTTCCATTTCTTAGAAACCTAAACAACTTTGGCAACATTGAAGGAATTCATGTGAACAAGACTCAGAGTTCTGCTAAATATAGTGTAAAAATAGAGGCGGATGATGCTGTCTGCGATATTGTATGTATATGTGAGTTGCCGGGTGGTGAGGTGGTTATTGCAGACTATGCCAACTCTAGAGTGAAGCTATTGAACAGGAAGTACCGTGTCACTGATCACTATAATCTTCCTGGTCGTCCTCTACATTTGTGTCATATAACAGACAATGATGTTGCTGTAGCTTTTTTAAACAAAAGTTCATGGTGTAACGAGGTCCATTTTCTCACATTGACCAGAGGTAAGCTACAAGCAGTGAGAAAGTTCACCACAGATCATGAAACCTGGTCCATTGCGCACCATCAGAGTCAGCTGTTTGTTAGCTCCAATGATGCCATATACCTGTACACAATAGAGGGAACATTCGTAAAGAAGATCTATGAAGCCTATGGTTCTGACTTGCAAATCAAATGTGCTGTCTCTATTGATGGGGAGAGGATTTATGTCATAACTCAAGCTGATTCTAAATTAACAACACTTGATAAAACTGGTCGAGTGCTTTCAACATTAAAAGATGCTGACCTACAAGGACCACATGGATTATGTGTCAGCCCGAGCGGCCATGTGTTTGTGTGTGGGTTCGCGTCTGACACTGTGTTACAGATAGACCATGAGGGAAGACAGAAGCTGGTCACAGTGGCCAGGAAGGTTGATGGCTTGAGTACGCCTCAGTCAGTGTGGTTCAGTGAACAGACCTCCACCTTCTTGGTTGGGAGTTTTGAGAATTACAATATAACTGTTTTAAAGTCGTGTTGAATTGGACCCTGGTATGCAAAAGAATATGCATATCTTTACTTCGATTGTTAAATTAAGCAGGCTGGCTTTAGTTTTGTCATTGAATGCCAGCATATTTCATACCAGGATTTACTAAGAAAACCAAGACGTGGGTGGACAAGAAATTCGGCAAGCGTACAACTGGGTTGGCGTCAACAATATGGCCATGCATAAGGCATTTTAAAATAACTTGAAACAAATGTGTTCGACGGCAATACGAGGTGTCGCTTGCAAAACCCCTGTCTTAAGGTTATAAAATTTCCACAATAAACGTCATAAACAGTTTCAGTTTAATGGTGTAATGTTTTATTGTTAATATACTTTCTATTATGTTTTGTTCTATTCTAATAATATTTGCCAATGGATTTTGCATTCACATTGATTTCATGCTGTTTAGAAACGTTTCATGTTTTGTATTCACACATAAAGCAATTATTTTTATTTTTTTTCATTTTACTTAATTGTTTCGTTTTTTGATGTTGAAGAGTTTGTTTTTCATATTTTATGTTTCACATGTTGTTTTCATTTTTCTTATTGAACAAGCAGGTGTATATAGTTAAAGTTCATTATTGAGATAGATTATAGTTATCATTGCCAAATCTGTCAAGTCATTCTTCAATTTCCGTCAAACCCCGTTGGCTCGAACTTGATGTAAAGGACTGATTTCTTTATACTGCATGTAATAATTCCCGCTTGACTCGATTTTTCCGAGGTATTTTCGCCGGTCCCTAAGAGTTCGAGCCATCGGGGTTCGACTATAAATATTTTAAGTCCTTTTCGATTTTATAAAACAGTAGAATTTATTATACCGTTGTTTTTTTCTAAAATCAGTCTTAAAACACCCTGATAGCGTTGTTTTATCTTAAAGCTGCACTCTCACAGAGTGTACGTATTGACAACTTTTTTATTTTTTGTCTTGGAACGAACAAATTTTTGCGAAAATGCATGGAAACCAGTTATATACGACTGCTGACAAAAATTAGATCGCAGATTTTTATATTTAAGTTCAAAAATTGATGTTTAATGCATTTTCTTAAACCGTTAGTAACGGTTTAAGCCATAAAACATTAATTTTTGGACGGTAATATGAAAATGCACGATCTGATTTTTGTCAACAATCTTATATTATTGGTTTGCAGATATTTACGCAAAAAATTGCTCTTTCCAAGACAAAAAATATTTTTTGTAAACATGGTATATCTTCGAGAGTGCAGCTTTGAGGCCCTTCAGCAATAAGTCTTGGTATATAACTGTACTTTATAAGTTCAGATTGTATTTGGTTGTAATACAATACGATTAGTGAGACGCTTGATTTAAAAAATTGTTAGGAAATTATGTAAATGTTGTATATATACTTACCTTTGTCCACCTTCCTAAGCAGCCCTATGCTTTTTTCACAAATGGAACCATTTTCCTATTCATTATGTATTTCAAACAAATCTGACGAATATTCAGGTTTTAAATATGTGAGCACATGATCAAATATTTCACGTTTAAAAGTCTTTAACTCAAGTCGTTGTCCTGCACAATCAGCCATTGGTGTCTTATATGTGAATTTATTCGGAGCTCCTCGGTCATTTTTATCGAAAACATCCTCGGATGTATGCCGGTATATTAGTAAAAGTAGTTCGTAAAATTATATCATTAAATATTAATTCAGTTTTTAAGCTTGTATTTGTTGATCTAAGATTCAATTGATTGCCAGTGAATTTTATTATTGCAAACATAAATAAGATTTCCAAGAGTCAAGTCAGTAATTTTAACAGCTAAATTAAATTACTACGCGATCTGCTTGCAGCGGATTTCTGACATTGTAAACCATCCATATACATCTCAGGTTGTTTTCGATAAAAATGGCCGATGTGTTCGGAATGATGTGAATTGTTAAACAACGTGCCAAGCTTTCTTCTGATTTAAATAAAATAACTTCTTCTTAAAGATCGCTTCAGTTGTGTTATACTTTTATTGCATTTTTAGGCATGCAACATCCCAACTGTCATGTTAATGCGAGTAATAATTTCTCATTAGTTAAGTTATTATAATTGGTATAACATGTCTATTAAAATGTGGTATTTAATAAGAAATTGATGGTTTACACGAACAAAACAAACACGAATACCGATATCAGAAGCCGAACAACCAAACGCACAATCTTGGTCAACGGTCACTTAGAAAAGAAGGTCAAGGGTCACTGAGAAAGAAGGTCAAACGGTCAATGAAAAAGAAGGTCAACGGTCAATGAGAAAGAAGGTCAATGGTCACTGAGAAAAGAAGGTCAACGGTCACTGAGAAAAGATATATTTAATATTCTGCACAACTGTGTATTGTTGTGGACACGCTAAAACAAAACACAGGTATCCTCAAGTAATTACCTGTTTGTCTATTTGTCTTTTCAGTCTATCCACACCTTTCACCGTTTAATCTTGAGTAGGTTTAATGCTCCCGAAGGTGGGCATATGAAAATTGCATCGTCCGTTCGTCCGTACCGTCCGTCCGTCCTTCCGTTAGTCTCGTGTCCAGGCTGTAACTTTCGCTTGTATGGACATATTCTGAAATAACTTGACGATGTGTCGCTTACAACCTTCAAGTTTAAGGTACACTTAGTGTTTGAATACTATGGAATGTATGTACAAATATCAAAATAACTTGCCACATGTGTTTGACAAACCAAGACGACGTGACTCGGGCAAGACCCTTGCCCGTACTTCTAAGGTCAAATATTGGTGGTTGTTTATGTTCAAATGCAGTTGAAATTAATTTGCTGTATGTTATTGACGCGTAAAGACAATATCACATTTGCAAGACGCACGCTAAATTGATGTCAAGCAAAGAGGAGTCCCAATCCTACGGCCCAAACATATAGTCATGTGGTCTTGCAAATGTACCAGCCATGTTGGTTAAACATAATGTCATGTGGTCTTGCAAATGTACCAGCCATGTTGGTTAAACATAATGTCATGTGGTCTTGCAAATGCGCCCGCCATGTTGGTTAAACATAATGTCATGTGGTCTTGCAAATGTACCAGCCATGTTGGATAAACATAATGCCATATAGTCTTGCAAATGCGCCCGCCATGTTGGTTAAACATAATGTCATGTGGTCTTGCAAATGCGCCCACCATGTTTGTTAAACATAATGTCATGTGGTCTTGCAAATGCGCCAGCCATGTTGGTTAAACATAATGTCATGTAATCTTGCAAATGCGCCCGCCATGTTGGTTTAACATAATGTCATGTGGTCGTTAAAGGTATAACGTCTACCTTTCTTCTTAGATAAATGTAAAGCAAAAGATAAATGCACCAATCAATTTTAACCACGCCCCCCCCCCCTGGTCCGGGGAATAGCGGGGACTTTGACTTTCGGTCCATCCAACCCGGGTAAAATCCCCGCCCTGCGGGGACGAAGAGTTGGTAAAATCCCGCCAAATGCCCCGCGTTCAGGGACCCTAGGTAAGGCCCATTCCCCGCTATATTTTGCGCGAATACAAAACCACCGCATTTACCCAGCACTGCGGGGCCACCTGAAAAGTGAAAACACAGCCCATTTCTTCAGCTATCCCCGGTATTCCCTCGGACCTGGGACGTGTTTACAATTGACTGATGCATAACAATGTTGTTTCATTGTTTGTCAATTAATCATCAACTGTAGGTGATTAAGATGCTTGAGAAATTGTATATGTACATTTTAAATCAACGACAGTTGATGCGACTTGTTATTGAGAAAGATAACTCCAATAGATGATGGCTACATATAGTTTAACGATTTGCTTCCCTTAAATCAATATGGCTCTCTGCCAGCCGTGACTAATGCGGGGAATTTGTTGATCAATTACAAAGTGTCATGTACACAATAATGAAATGTTTACCTCAAATGTATATTTAAAAATGGGCTTGCAATGCAAATTTTCAGGATTATCAGTACACCTATTTACACAATGAACAAAGTTGAATGTTGTGTGACATGAAATATGATATTTTAAAAATAAAATTAAATATTCCCCGGATGGAAGTTATTGAATTTATAATAGTACAAACTAGTAGGTAAATACATTGTATGTGACATGTATTTGCAATTCTTTCACAATATCAAAAGTGCTTCAGACAAATAATTAATTATTTAAAGAAGGAGTGCAAAAAATATTTTGTCCAAAAAATTGGACCACCTGTAGTTTAAATTTATATATCAACAAAAAATACACTTTATCATTGTTTGAAAAGGTATGTACCCTGAAAATTGTCTTATCAGTATATTAAATTTGGGGCTTAATTGTTTGAAATGTATGTAACCTGAAACTTGTCTTAAAATGACACTCTTATTTAAAATTAATACATATAATATGTATAACAAACATAACTTTTGAGTAATTTAAACATATTATTACTTACTAAATAATGCATTTATGGCAAATATTAATTACTGATAACGAAATTGTAACCGTGTATTTAATAGCTGAAAACGCAAAAATATTAAATGATTGGTGAGTGCTTAAAGATTTACTGTAGTCTTCTATAGTCTCAAAAGGTAGAAATACCGTGTATTCTGCACCTTTCTTTGAAATTCAACTCGGTATCCTTCATAAGAGCCATTGTTTAGGACATTTATTCATCGTTTTTGATATATTAAAACAGTGGTACAATGTATTAATTTTTGTAAATCTTACGTGGGAGTAAGAGTGCATCTTTAACATTATATATATAATCTGGGGCTATTTGTTACACTTTTGTTCCAAGATATAAAAAGAAAGAACAGAATGATAATAGATTGTGGTTTTGCAGAAAAACTTATAATCTTTTCAGTAAACACAGGAATGTTTTTTACCAGTGAAAGTACACTGTAGTATTAAAACATAGAATTTCGACTCTAAATGTATGATGAAAGTCATTTTTTTTACAAAATACAGACAACGATTTTGCAAAAAATCCTGGCCCATTTTTTTCGAAAATGTTCAAAAGTGACACGCTTCAGTAACTAATTATATCGTATATAGTACTTGACGTCTTTGCTTTCACTAGACGTATCAGTATTTAACGTCTTTGCTTTCACTAGACACATTAGTATTTAACGTATATGCTTACGCTAGACGTATCATTATTTAACATTCTTGCTCCCACTAGAGGTATCAGTATTTAACGTCTTTGCTATCAATAGACGTATCAGTATTTTTCGTTTTTGCTTCCACTAGACGTATCAGTATTTAACGCCTTTGCTTCCACTAGAGGTATCAGTATTTAACGTACATGCTTCCACTAGACGTATCAGTTTTATGTCTTTGATTCCACTAGACGTATCAGCATTTGACATCTTTGCTTCCACTAGACGTATCAGCATTTAACGTCTTTGCTTCCACTAGACGTATAAGTTTTACGTCTTTGATTCCACTAAACGTATAAGCATTTAACGTCTTTCCTTCCACTAGACGTATCAGTTTTACGTCTTTGATTCCACTAGACGTATCTGCATTTAACATCTTTGCTTCCACTAGACGTATCAGTTTTACGTCTTTGCATCCACTAGAGGTATCAGTATTTAACGTCTTTGCTTCCACTAGACGTTTCAGTTTTACGTCTTTGCATCCACTAGAGGTATCAGTATTTAACGCCTTTGCTTCCACTAGAGGTATCAGTATTTAACGCCTTTGCTTCCACTAGAGGTATCAATATTTAACGCCTTTGCTTCCACTAGAGGTATCAGTATTTAACGCCTTTGCTTCCACTAGAGGTATCAGTATTTAACGCCTTTGCTTCCACTAGAGGTATCAGTATTTAACGCCTTTGCTTCCACTAGACGTTTCAGTTTTAACGTACATGCTTCCACTAGAGGTATCAGTATTTAATGTCTTTGCTATCAATAAACGTATTAGTATTTAACGTCCTTTCTTTAACTAGAGCTACCAGTATCAAACGTCATTGCTTCCACTAGACGTATCAGTATTTAACATACATGCTTCCACTAGAGGTATGAGTATTTAACGGCTTTGCTTCCAGTAGAGGTATCATTATTTAACGTCTTTGCTTCCACTAGAGGTATCAGTATTTAACGTCTTTGCTTCCACTAGAGGTATCAATATTTAACGTCTTTGCTTGCACTAGAGGTATCAGTATTTAACGTCTTTGCTTGCACTAGAGGTATCAGTATTTAACGTCTTTGCTTGCACTAGAGGTATCGGTATTTAACGTCCATGCTTCCACTAGATGTTACAGTATTTTACGTCTTAGCTTCCACCAAAAGGTAATAGTATTTAACATCTTTGATTTCACTAGACGTATCAGTATTTAACGTCTTTGCTTCCACTAGAGGTATCAGTATTTAACGTCTTTGCTTCCACTAGAGGTATCAGTATTTAACGTCTTTGCTTCCACCATAGGTATCAGTATTTAACATTTTTGCTTCCACTAGACGTATCAGTATTTTACGTTTTTGCTTCAACTAGAAGTATCAGTATTTAACGTCTATGCTTCCACTAGAGCTATCAGTATGGAACGTCTTTGCTTCCACTAGACGAATCAGTAATGAACGTCTTTGCTTCCACCAGACGTATCAGTATTTAACGTCTTTACTTCCACTAGACGTATCAGTATTTAACGTACATGGTTCCACTACAGGTATCAGTATTTAATGTCTTTGCTTCCACTAGAGGTATCAGTAATTTACGTCATTGCTTCCACTAGACGGTTCAGTATTTAACGTCTTTGCTTCCACTATTGGTATCAGTATTTAACGTCTTTGCTTCCACTATAGGTATCAGTATTTAACGTCCATGCTTCCACTAGACCTATCAGTATTTAACGTACATGCTTCCACTAGACGTTTCAGTATTTAACGTCTTTGCTTTCACTAGACGTATCAGTAATTTACGTCTTTGCTTCCACTAGACGTATCAGTATTTAACATTTTTGCTTCAACTAGAGGTATCAGTATTTAACATCTTTGCTTCCACTATAGGTATAAGTATTTAACATCTTTGCTTCCACTAGAGGTATCAGTATTTAACATTTTTGCTTCCATTAGAAGTATCAGTATTTAACATCATTGCTTCCACTAGAGGTATCAGTATTTAACATATTTGCTTCCACTATAGGTATAAGTATTTAACATCTTTGCTTACACTATAGGTATAAGTATTTAACATCTTTGCTTCCACTAGAGGTATCAGTATTTAACATCATTGCTTCCACTAGAGGTATCAGTATTTAACATCTTTGCTTCCACTAGAGGTATCAGTATTTAACATCTTTGCTTCCACTATAGGTATAAGTATTTAACATCTTTGCTTCCACTGGAGGTATCAGTATTTAACGTCTTTGCTTCCACTAGAGGTATCAGTATATAACGTCTTTGCTTCCACTAGAGGTATCAGTATCAGGAACATACTCTTTACATTTTTTGCCAGAAGTATTTGACACAAACTAAACGTAAATGGATATTCGCTAACCCTACTGCGTTCATACAAGAAACGTCAGAATTTAATTTGCATTTTAGATAGTTGTTTATTACGATTAAAAAATATCATCCGCAATTCAGAATTTGCTCTTCAACGAATGCAACCGACAAAACACATTTCCATAAAGCAATAGCCGAAATATATAACGTCCTACGTTTTCGTGTATCATTGGTTTAAACACGTCGCTGAATAACTTTTAAAGAATATTGCATGTTTAACTTTTTTAAAAAGAAGAAGAAAGAATTTAGGAAATATTAGAACCATGTGCTAATATAGTATAGGCTTATGTATCATACCAGTATATATAATGCTGTCGTTTTTTTAATTATTCTGAAATAATTGTATGTTATAGGAAATGATTTTTCAACAGAATACTGCCTGAGTTGCTCAATGGTTGAAATTAAATAAAGGTAATTAACTGGTTTTAACACGTTCCCAGGAAGTTCGAGCCAACGGAGCTCGACTGTACTTTTATTTCATTTTTAGACATGCAACATCCTATCTGTCATGTTAAAGCAAGTACTAATTTCCCATTAGTTACGTTATACAGGTACAACATGAAATGTTTTCTATTTTTGTATATTAAAATGTGTTATTAATCAAGAAATCGCTGTTTTATACGAAAAAACAAACACCAATACCGATATCAGAAGCCAAACAACAAAGCGCACAATCTTCACTGAGAAAAGGAGGTCTGCAACGGTCAAATAAAGAATCCTCATGTGGTTCTGTACTAATGAGAGATAAACAACACATATTCTGGTCTCAACAATTACAAAAATTAATCGAGCAAATTGATAATGCTAAATAAATCAGGTTTTTGTTTGATTGATAAAATTGAGCAGCAATAACATGGGACGCAACCCTATGGGGCTCAACAAGATAGAGTTGTCTCCCTTCGACCACACCTGTATGAGTAATGAGATAAATATTTCGATGACAAATATTATTTACGTTATAACAAATACTACAATACTACAGTTTTTAAAGGCTCTTTTTCGGACATAAAAAGGGAATACTGTTATTATTATTATTTTTCTCGCAGCAAGTTTGATTCAATGTTATTTAAAAAGTTGCAAACATTTCATAACACCTGGCTCTTAAATCAATATCACGGCCCGTTTATAATCAGGGATCCCTATGAGCGTTAACATAGCCCCCATATTCAATAAGTTTTATAAAGGTTACACCAGTGAATATGAATACAAATGTGCATTTAAATTCTAGTTCAATTTTTGTTCTGTTGGTCTTAAGTGATTTTAATTGAAAAGTTTACCTTAGCACAGGTAATCGATTATTTACAGTACAATTCAGATTGTCTTGTATATTGATGCGCCTTGTAAAGGCAAAGTTCTTTCTTTTGAAACGAAGACGATTGTATACACACTTCTTTTATTAATACAAAGGCCTCTCTTTATCAACGAGCTTGGTTTGAACCAATCTATTTAAGCTAGATTGTGAAAACAGATGAAAGCTGATATAACGAACTTTTATACAAATAGATCACTCTTACTTTGGTCGGGATCAAACCTACGTACAAACCCTTGGGATAAGGATGAACACTTTACAACGCTTACCTTGGTGGCCCATGATGAAACCTGCAACCTGGGTGAGGGGCTAACACGTTCACCACTAAACCACTCTCACCTTGGTGGGGATCGAAAACACAACCTCTTGTGTGCGAGGCGAACACGTTTACTACTAAACCATTCTCACACTGGTGGGGATCGACCCCACAGCTGATTGAGCGAATGGTGAAACCTACACCACAAGACCACTTTCACGCTGGTGGGAATTGAACCCACTGCCGCTTCGGTGAGAGGCGAACACATTAACCGCTAGATCATTCTCACCCTGGCGGGGATAAAACCTACAACTTCTTAGGTGAACATACGACCCCTTAGGTGATGGCGGACACCTTTGACAATACATTTTCACCCTTGTTCGAACCTGAAACCTCTTGGATGAAATGCTGTCACCTACACTAGACCACTTTCACCCTGTTTTAGCCCACAACCTCTGCGATGAGAGGCAGACACTTATACTACTAGACCACTCTCACCCTGGTGGGGATCAAACCCACAACCTCCTTGATGAGAGGCAAACACCTTTACCACTACTCCACTCTCACCCTGGTGATGATCAAACCAACAACCTCTGTGGTGAGTGGCAAATACCTTTACCACTTGACCACTCTCATCCTGGTGATGATCAAACCAACAACCTCCTTGGTAAGAGACCAAGACGTTCACCACTAGACCACTCTCACCCTCGTGATGATCAAACCAACAACCACTCTCACGCTGGTGGGGATCGAACCCACAGTCTCTTGGATGAGAGCCATACACCTTTACCACTAAACCACTCTCACCCTGGCGGGGATGAAACCCACAACCTCTTGGGTGAGAGGCAGACACCTTTACCAATTGACCACTCTCATCCTGGTAGGGATTTAACTCACAACCTCTTGGGTGAGAGGCATACACCTTTACCACTAGACCACTTTCACCCTGGTCGGAATTTAACTCACAACCTCTTGGGCGAGAGGCATACACCTTTACCACTAGACCACTCTCACCCTGGTAGGGATTTAACTCACAACCTCTTGGATGAGAGGCAGACACCTTTATCACTAGACCACTCTCATCTTGGTGGAGATTTTACCCACAATCTGTGCGGTGAGAGGCAGATATCTTTACCACTAGACCACTCTCACCCTCGTAAGGATTTAACCCACAACCTCTTCGGTAAGAGGCAGACACCTTCCTCTTGGATGATAGATAACACCTATTCTTTTAGATCACTCTTACCCTTTGGTCAAAGCAAATTCATGGTTATGTTGAGAGCTACATCCTTTTCAAAGACAGGTAGGGTAGGTAGGCGTTTTTTGTGTGTTTTTCTCATTATAATTAGGATATATGTAGAAACATTATTGTCATCATTGTATAATGGTGAAAAGTTATCATGTATATAAATTAACTTTTATATGAACCATATGCTTACCTTTCTGCATTAGTACTTTGAGAAAGCGTCTTTAGTTTTCACTTGCAGACGATTGAAAATAAAATCAATTTTAAGTATATTTCATGAATGGAATTATACTTACTTCTTAATCATCCATCTTTCAACCTTCTGATACATCGAAATATCAAATATTATGCTGTTTTCGCCATAAAAATTGACTTTTTCAAACAGTTACTTTCTTTTTATTTATGTATTTATTTCCGCATTTCTTCAGGAGTTTTCGTGCAATTCCGTCAATATCTCGGAAATGCGATAAGGTTCGTTTTCTCAGGCCGGCGGTCATTTATAACGCTTTTAACAATTTAAACTACATATTTAGCTAGACATAACAAAAATTAATACATTTTGGATTGATTGGAGTCTAAACATAAGTTTGTTTATCTTAGTCTCGTAGGTTTAAAGATTAGGGTGATCTTCGATTGTTTTATACTTCCTGGTTGAGTGAAATATTGGGAACATTTCCAATTATCAACTATCAGTTTAAACTTGTCACAGTAATGGCGGTTTAAGCTTTTGTGAATAATAAAACGTTATGCTTAATGTGTTTGTAGGGCTTTTGTGAAATTGAAATCACTTTGGAATAATTATTATTGTAATGATTGAAATAACACGTCTTCAACAGACATTTCAGAGTTCAAATAAACAGTAATTTCACAAAAATAAAACAAAAACATGGCCACTGGAGGTGCCTCGTTTCACAAAGGATCTGACCTGATTCATGACTACAGCTGTTCCACATGTGAGGAAAATGACCTTAACACTGAAGCCCAGCACTTCTGCCCACAGTGTGAACACTATCTGTGTGATAAGTGTGTAAAGTTACATGGGGGTTATTTCAAGAAACATGTTGTTTATGGGCGTGGAGACATTCAGAAGTGGGCGGATTTCTCCATGGATATATGTTACCAACATGGCAACAAGCTGGAAGTCCACTGTGATGACCACCAGGAATTGTGCTGCAGTGTCTGTGTGGCCCTTAACCACAGGTGAAAGTTTTACCATAGTTTTACCAGGATATGAAGAAGTATCAGTCACTGTTAATTTACATGCTGTTTTTATGTCTCCCGCTATGCGTTTATCATATCTGTCCGTCTGTCTTTATGTCTTTATTGACTGTCACATTTTCATGTCCGTTCTGAATTTCGTAAACCGCTTGAAGGATTTTTTAAAAGCTCTGATCAAATTGTCACCACAATGGAACAATGTGCAGAACCAATATTTCAGGTCACAAGTTTTAGATCAAAGGTGTGATTGAAAGCTTTTATGTCTGCTCCGTACCTTTTTAACAAATGTAAGGATTTCCCCGAAACTAGGGTTAAATGTTTACCCCTTCAAGATAACTAGCAGAATCCAAATTTCAAGCACGCCGGCTCAAAGTCAAGGGCAAAGATTCATGTCAAAGGTTCGAGCCATAGATTTTGTGTTAGCTCCGTATCTCCTGAATTTTTGAAAACTATCGCAAAACTCGTGTCAAATGTTCACCACATCAAGATAATATGTAGAAAGCACCTTCCATGCGCGCCGGCTCAAGGTAAAGGTCACAGTTCATAGGTTCGAGCCATATATTTTGTGTCGGCTCCGTATCTCCTTAAACTCTTCAAGAAATGTCAGAAGTCTTACAACAAATTTCATTACATTGAGACAACAAGCAGAATACACATAACATGTGCACCTGCACAGTCTAAGGACAAAGGTTAAAATTTTCATAGAATTTAATGAAAGTAGGGTAAGTGTTAACCACATTTACACGATACCTAGTATGCATAACCAACATTTCAGGTGTGCTTGCTCAAGGTCAAGGTAAAGGTAAAAGATTTGAGCCATAGATTTCATGTCAACTCCAAGTCATAATCTCTTTATAAATTTCATGTTCCCTTGATAAAAATTTCACCTCATCAACACTTCACCCATAATCCACTCCATTTCACCCATCATCAAAATGTTGTGTAACGGATTATTGGGGGGGGGGGGGGCTTGTTTTTTAACAAAATAAAATCCTGTTTTTCAGTAATTTTATAGACATGAAATGTATGCAATGAGGTGTGACTCACATTATTTTGTTTCTTTCATAAAATGGTGGTACACATCATACACATGAGTCGATGTTTTCCAGGCTATGTAGCAGTATCAGTCACTTGCCTGACCTGGCCAGAGGCTTCCTGGAAACAGCAGAGTTCAAGCAGCTGCCAGCAGTAGTTGACAAGATGAGGAGCAGGCTGGATGAGCTCAAGAATGTCAGGACGAAAGATCAAGATTCATTAATTGACTCCTACAAGAACATCATTGCTGAAGTCAAGGCTTTGCGTAAAAACATTAATACAATCTTGGACCAGCTTGAGAGGAAGACAGTTGAACAGTTGGACAGGATGATGAAAGATTTAGAGAAGTCCATAAAAGATGATTTAGAAACCTGTGCCCAAATGGATCACCAACTGAAGACCATGATTGAGAAGCTCCAGCAGATCACTGGCAAGAACAAGGAGACCAGTTCTTACATTGGATACATAAAATGTCAGTCTAAATTGAGTGAAGCCACGTGTTTCGTGCAAGAAATACGACATAACGACGTAATGAAGTTAAAGTCAGATGAAAGTGTTGTTCCATTTCTTAGAAACCTGAAAAACCTTGGCGACATTGAAAAATTTCAGGGGTACAAGACTCAGAGTTCCGCTCAATATAGTGTTAAAATAAAGGAGGATAACAATGTCTGTGATATTGAATGTATATGTGAATTGCCGGGTGGAGAGGTGGTTATTGCAGACTTTGCCAACTCTAGAGTGAAGCTTCTGAACAAGAAGTACCGTGTCACTGATCACTATGATTTTCCTGCTGGTCCTCTACACTTGTGTCATATAACAAACAATGATGTAGCTGTAGCTTTTATTAACAGTGAGGTCCATTTTCTCACATTGACCAGAGGGAAGCTACAAGCAGTGAGAAAGTTCACCACAGATCATGAAACCTGCTCCATTGCCCACATTCAGAGTCAGCTGTTTGTTAGCTCCAATGATGCCATATACCTGTACACAATAAAGGGAACATTCGTAAAGAAGATCTATGAAGCCTATGGTTTTGGCTTGCAAGCGAGCAAATGTGCTGTTTCTACTGATGGGGAGAGATTTTATGTAACAAATATGGATGATTCAAAATTAATAACACTTGATAAAACTGGTCAGGTGATTTCAACATTAGAAGATTCTGATCTAAAAGATCCAACTGGACTATGTGTCAGCCCGAGCGGCCATGTGTTTGTGTGTTGGTGGGAGCCTGGAACTGTGTTACAGGTAGACAAGGAAGGGAGACAGAGGTTGGCCACAGTGGCCGGGAAGGCTGATGGTTTGTGTAAGCCTCAGTCAGTGTGGTTCAGTGAACAGACCTCCACCCTCTTGGTTGGAAATTTGAACACTGACACTTTAACTGTTTTAAAGCTGTGTTAAATTGGAACCTGGTATGCAAAGAATATGCCTATCTTTACTTCGATTGTTAAATTTAGCAGGATGGCTTTAGTTTTGTTATTGAATGCCAGCATATTTCATACCAGGACTTACTAAGAAAACCAAGACGTGGATGGACAAGCAAATGGGCAAGCGTGCAGTTGGGTTGGCGTCAACAATATGGCCATGCATAAGGCGATTTTAAAATAACTTGAAACACATGTGTTCGACGGCAATACGAGTGGTCGATTACAAAACCCATGTCTTAAGGTTTTAAAATTTCCACAATAAACGTCAAAAACAGTTTCAATTTAATGGTGTAATGTTTAATTGTTAATATATTTTCTGTTATGTTTCGTTCTATTCTAATGTTTGCCAATGCATTTTGCATTCACATTGATTTCATGCTGTTTTGAAATGTATCATGTTTTGTATTCACACATAAAGCAATTTGTTTTTTCATTTCACTCAATTGTTTAGGTTTTTGATGTTGAAGAGTTTATTTTTCATATTTTATGTTTAACATGTTGTTTTCATTTTTCTTATTGAACAAGCAGATGTATATAGTTTAAGTTCATTTTTGAGTAAGATTAAAGTTATCATTGCCAAATCTGTCAAGTCATTCTTCAATTACCGTCGAATCCCGTTTGATCGAACTGGCTTGGCTCGAATTCTAATTGGCTCGAACTTGATGTAAAGGACTGATTTCTTTAAACTGAATGTAAGCATTCCCGCATGGCTCGAATTTTCCGAGGCTCGAGGTATTTTCGCCGGTCCCTTGGAGTTCGAGCCATCTGGGTTCGACTGTAGATATTTTTTAAGTCTTTTTCAATTGCATACATCAAAATTTATTATACCGTTGTTTTTTCTAAAATCATTTTTCATACATTCTGATAGCGTTGTTTTACTACTTTCAGATCACATAGATTTCTATTAGTAAACTTAAGATTCTTCAGCAATAAATCTGGGTATATAACGGCACTTTATAATTTCAGATTGAACATGCATTATGTTATTAAAAAAGACATAAGTTAGGAAATGACTTATATGTTTTGTGAATTCAAACCCTGGAGAATCCCTATGTCTTTTTTTCACCATTGGAACCATTTTCCTATTCACTATGTATTTCAACCAAAATTTAGACGAATATTCAGGTTTTACATATGTGAGCACATGATAAAATATTTCTAGTTTATTTTTTTTTAAACTTAACGTTGTTAACTTTAAGAAAGTCCAGACCAATTTGCTGAAGTTGTCTTATATGTGAAATATTATGCAACGCACCAAGCTTTCATCTGATTTAAATAAAATAACTTCTTAAAAATCGCGTCAGTTGTGAAATAATTTTATTGCATTTTTAGACATGCAACACCCCAACTACCATGTTAAAGCGAGTGCTAATTTCTCATTAGTTAAGTATTCATTAGTATCACATGTATATTAATATGTGTAATTAAATATGAAATCTGGTTTACACGAAAAAACAAAAAACAATACCGATATCAGAAGCCAAACAACTATACACACAATATTCACTGAGAAAAGAAGGTCAACGGTCAAATAAAGAATCCTCAAGTGGTTCTGTACTAATGAAAGATTTATATAAACACATATTCAGGCCTCAACAATAACAAAAAATAATCAAGCATATTAATTATGCTAAATAATTCAGGTTTTTGTTTGATTGACGTTTTAAAAATGAGCAGCAGTTACATGAGACGCAATCTTATGGAACAATTGGGCTAAACAAGATTGAGTTGTCTTCTTGCGATCACACCTGTATTAAATGAGATAAATAAGTATTTATATTTACTTTATTACAAATACTACAAAACTTCTTTGTTTAAGATTTTTTGGACAAAAAAGGAGGGAAAACTGTTATCATTAATTTTCTTTTAAAGCAAGTTAGATTAAATGCGTTTTTTTTAAAAAAAAATGCAAACATTTTATAACACCTGGCTCATAATACAATATCCCGGCCCGTTTATAATCAGCGATATCTAAGAACGTTAACTTAGCCCTCATATTCAATAAGTTTCATAAAGGTGACACCGGTGAATAAGAATAAAAATGTGTATTTGAAATATAGTTTCATTTTCTTCGGATGTTCTTAATTGTTTTTAATCAAAAAGTTAACCTTTGCATTGGTAATCGATTAATTATAGTAAAATTCCTTAACCACAAGACAACTCTCTGCCTGGTATGGATCAAACCCACAACCCCTTTGATGAAAACATGTACCTCTACCGCTAGACCCCTCTCACCCTGGTGGGGATTAACCCACAGCCTCTTGGGTGATAGGCGAAAACCTTAACCATTAGACAACTCTCACCCTGGTGGGGATCAAACCCACAACCTCAAGGAAGAGAGGTAGACACATATACCACTAGACCACTCTGACACTGGTGGGATAAAACCCACAACTTCTAGGGTGAGATGCAGAAACCTATAGGCTATACCACTAGACCACTCTGCCCCTGGAGGGATAAAACACACAACCTGAGGGGAGAGAGGCAGACACCTATACCTCTAGACCACTCTGAAACTGGTGGGATAAAACCTACTCCCTCTGCGGTAAGAGGTGAGAGGCAGACACCTATACCACTAGACCACTCTGACTCTGGTGGGATAAAACCCACAACATCTTTGGTGAGATGAAGAAACCTATACCATAATATCACTCTCACCGTGGTGGGGATTCAACACAAAACCTCTTTGGTGAGATGAAGAAACCTATACCACTAGACCACTCTCACCCTGGTAGGGATTTAACCCACAGCCTCTTGGGTGAGAGGCAGACACCTTTATCACTAGACCACTCTCACCCTGGTAGGGATTTAACCCACAATCTCTTGGATGAGAGGCAGACATCTTTATCACTAGACCACTCTCACCCTGGTGGGGATTTTACCCACAATCTCTGCGGTGAGAGGCAGACACCTTTATGACTAGAACACTCTCACCCTGGTGAGGATTTAACCCACAACCTCTTGGGTAAGAGGCAGACATCTTCCTTTACCACTAGACCACTCTTATCTTGGTGCGGACTTAACCCACACCCTATTATGTGATAGCTAACACCTATTCATTTAGATCACTTTTACCCTTAGGTCAAAGCAATTTCATGGTTTTGTTGAGGGTTACATCCTATTCAAAGACAGGTAGGTTAGGTAGGCGTTTTTTTTTGTGTATTTTCTCATTATAATTAGGTTTATATGTAGGAACAATATTGTCATCATTGTATAATGGTGAAAAGGTATCATGTATTTATAACGCTTTTAACATTTTAAACTACATATTTAGCTAGACATACCAAAAATGAATACATTTTGGAATGATTCGAGTCTAAACTTAAGTTTGTTTATCTTGGTCTCATAAGTTTAAGCTAAAGGAAAAACTGAATATTACTGAAAGGGCTCAAGCTATACATAATTGACGAGGGATACCTTTTTTATTGATTTGAATCTTAAATGTAGTTGCTTGGTATGTTTATCTTGGTCTCGTTTGTTTAAAGATAATGGTGAACTTTGAGTTGTTATACATCCTGATTAAGTGAAATATCGGTGAACATTTCCAACTATCAACTATCAGTTTAAACTTTTATGTTACAGTAATGGCGCTTTTGTGAATTATAAAGCTTTATACTTCTTGCCTTTGTAAAGGTTTTGAGAAATTGAAATCACTGTAGAATAATTATAATTGTAATGATTGACAAAACACATCTTTAACAGACATCACAATAATAAAACAAAAACATGGCCGCTGGAGGTGCCTCGTTTTACAAAGGATCTGACCTGATTCATGACTACAGCTGTTCCACCTGTGAGGAAAATGACATGAATACTGAAGCCCAGCACTTCTGTCCACAGTGTGAACACTATCTGTGTGATAAGTGTGTGAAGTTACATGGGGGTTATTTCAAGAAACATGTTGTTTATGGGCGTGGAGACATTCAGAAGTGGGCGGGGTTCTCCATGGATATATGTGACCAACATGGCAACAAGCTGGAGGTCCACTGTGATGACCACCAGGAATTATGCTGCAGTGTATGTGTGGCCCTTAATCACAGGTGAGAGTTTAACCATAGGTGTTTCTGATCACTGTAAATTAATATTCTGTTTTTATGTCTCCCGCTATGCATGTTGCTTGTCTGTCCGCCTGTATGTATACTAAGTGTATGCTTCGACTGTCATATTTTCATGTCCGTTCTTAATTTCGTAAACCGCTTGAATGATTTTGGTAAAGCTCGGGTTAAATTGTTATCACACTGAGACACTGTGCAGAACCCATATTTCAAGTCACACGTTTAAGGTCAATGGTTCGATTGAAACTGTTTTGTCTGGTCGGTACCTTTTAACCAATGTAAGGATTTTTCCGAAACTATGTTTAACTGTTCACCATATCAAGACGACTTGCAGAACCCATATTACAGGCACGCCAGCTCAAAGTCAAGGGCAAAGATTCATGTCAAAGGGGTTCGAGCCATGGCTAGAGTAAGCTCCGTATCTCCTGAATTTTTGAAAATAATCGCAAAACATGTATCAAATGTTCACCACATCAAGATAATATGTAGAAATCACCTCCCAGGCGCGCCGGCTCAAGGTAAAGGTCACAGTTCAAAGGTTCGAGCCATATATTTTGTGTCGGCTCCGTATCTCCTTAACTTCTTCAAGAAATGTCATAAGACTTACAACAAATTTCACTACATTGAGACGACAAGCAGAATACACATAACATGTGCACCTGCACAGTCTTAGGACAAAGGTTAACATTTTCATATTATTTAATGAAAGTAGGGTAAATGTTAACCACATTTACACGATACCTAGTATTCATAACTCACATTTCAATGTACTTGAAGTTAGCGGCCTAGCGGCGTGAAGTTAGCGGCCTAGCGGCCTAGCGGCCTTGCGGCTTGAAGTTAGCGGCCTAGCGGCGTGAAGTTAGCGGCCTGGCGGCCTAGGGGCCTAGCGGCGTGAAGTTGGCGGCCTGGCGGCCTAATTATGTTTTCTATTTCCAAGCGATTGTTAATGCGTTGTTTTTAAAACAATGATAAATCAAGGTTTTATATTCATATGGTTACATAGCGGCCTTAAATTGTTATCTATTCAGAATATTTTTCTTTACCTTTTATTCTTAAACAATTTTAAATTAACTGTTTTATGCACAAATTATCACTCTGAAGCGTGTTTCAACTTTCTTTCAAAAAAGTCTATCAAGCACTTCAGTGACCTAGCGGCATAGCGGCGTGAAATTAGCGGCCTAGCGGCCTAGCGGCCTAAATTGAATCCTATTTCAAAGCATGTATACATGCATTTTCTTCTAAAACAATGACATTTTAACTGTTTTTATGCACAATTTAACACATAGAAGCGATTATCAAAAGTTTTTTTCCAAAAACGTCGATAAAGCACAAATTATCACTCTGAAGCGTTTTTCTTTTTTTTTTCCAAAAAGTCGATCGAGCACTTCAGCGGCCTAGCGGCCTAGCGGCGTGAAGTTAGCGGCCTGGCGGCCTAGCGGCCTAAAATGGTTTCCTATTTCAAAGCATGTATACATGCATTTTCTTCTAAAACAATGACATGTTAACTGTTTGAATGCACAAATTAACACTTTGAAGCTATTAGCGATAATCAACATATTTTTCCAAAAAAGTCGATTAAGCTGTCAGCTATTTCAAAGCATTAAACATGGCTGATCTTCTAAAACAATGATATATTTACTGTTTTATGCACAAATTATCACTCTGAAGCGTTTTTCATTTTTTTTTCAAAAAAGTCGATCGAGCACTTCAGCGGCCTAGCGGCCTAGCGGCCTAGCGGCGTGAAGTTAGCGGCCTGGCAGCCTGGCGGCCTAGCGACCTAGCGGCCTAAAATGGTATCCTATTTCAAAGCATGTATACGAGGGTTGTCCGGAAAGTTTTGAGACTGCATTTATAAAAAAACTTAACACTCATAGGATGCAATTAAAATTTTATCAGCTGTCAATTGTATCTCATATAAACAAATCCTGAAAGTTTCAACAATATACTACGAAGTGAACGTATACAACAAACATCACAAAAAGTACAGGTTACGAGCCACGGAGCACTTCGTTGTCTCATTGTATCACGTCATTTACAGTTTTTCAAAATAAGCTCCTTCTGCACGTACACACTTACGGTGACAATCAACCCTTTGCTTGAATATCTGTCCGTACCACTCTTTTATGATATTATGAACAACTGTTCTTTTTAGCTGAACTGATTCGTCAATTTCCCTCACTGTCCTCCGCCAGTCTTCTTGTAACATGTCCTGCACTGAATTTACGTCAATTTCACTCACGACTGACGGTCTGCCGCTCCGCTTCTAATCGCACACATTTCCATGCTCGTCACTGAAACGTCCATACCAACGAAATACCAAAGCCCTTGCACATGTTGGCTTTGATTTATCCCGTGTTAGAAACGTATAAGTATTGTTAGGAGTTATTCCACTGTGAACACAGTGTTTGATCATAGCGCGCTGCTCCGTGCGTGACGTTAAAGTTGGATTTTTTCCGACATCTTCGAAATACCTCTCTACTTCCGCTGATCGTTACAACCATGTCTACAGTTAGATTGCGTCAATAATTTGCTTAGAGATGCAGCTGACGTCATACTGTCGTCATATGTTTTGACGTGATGTTTTGGCGTCTATTATTCAGATGGAGTAGTATATATGAATTGTGAACAATTTTCAGAAAACGTCAATTTCAAAGTGCTCCGTGAAGCGCTAGATGGGTTGTCTTGACAACCATTTCCTTCCTTAATTTGAGATTATTTAATTTTATTTTTCAAAAGGAAACTCGTGAATAGTCTATATACACAGCTGTTTATTGTTTGTCGATTTATATTAAAAATATTTTGAAATATAGACACAGTCTCAAAACTTTCCGGACATGCATTTTCTTCTAAAATAATGACATATTAACTGTTTGTATGCACAAATTAACACTTTGAAGCCATTAGCGATTATCAACAGTTTTTTTAAAGCGTCGATTAAGCAGTCAGCTATTTCAAAGCATTAAACATGCCTGATCTTCTAAAACAATGATATATTTACTGTTTTATGCGCAAATTATCACTCTGAAGCGTTTTTTATTTTTTTTTCAAAAAAGTTAGGCCGCTAGGCCGCCAGGCCGCTAACTTCACGCCGCTAGGCCGCTAAAGTGCTCGATCGACTTTTTTGGAAAAGAATTGAAAAACGCTTCAGAGTGATAATTTGTGCATAAAACAGTAAATACATCATTGTTTTAGAAGAACAGGCATGTTTAATGCTTTGAATTAGCTGACTGCTTTATCGACGTTTTTGGAAAAAAACTGTTGATAATCGATTCAATGTGTTAATTTGTGAATAAAAACAGTTAAAATGTCATTGTTTTAGAAGAAAATGCATGTATACATGCTTTGAAATAGGATTCAATTTAGGCCGCTAGGCCGCTAATTTCACGCCGCTATGCCGCTAGGTCGCTGAAGTGCCTGATCGACTTTTTTTTTTAAAAGTTGAAAAACGCTTCAGAGTGATAATTTGTGCATAAAACAGTTAATTTAAAATTGTTTTAGAATAAAAGGTAAAGAAAAATATTCTGAATAGATAACAATTTAAGGCCGCTATGTAATTATATGAATAAAAAACTTTGATTTATCATTGTTTTAAAAAAAAAACGCATTAACAATTGCATGGAAATAGAAAAAAATATTTGGCCGCTAGACCGCTAGGCCGCCAACTTCACGCCGCTAGGCCGCTAACTTCACGCCGCTAGGCCGCTAGGCCGCTAACTTCACGCCGCTAGGCCGCTTACTTCACGCCGCCAGGCCGCTAGGCCGCTAACTTCACGTACAACACATATCAGGTGTGCTGGCTCAAGGTCACGGTCAAAGATTTGAGCCATAGATTTCATGTCAACTCCAAGTCATAACCACTTTATAAATTTCATGTTCCCTAAATGAAAATTTCACCTCATCAACACTCCACCCTTAATCCACTTCATTTCACCCATCATCAAAATGTTGTGTAACGGATTATTGGGGTGGGTGGGGGGTGTCTTGTTTTTAACAAAATAAAATCCTGTTTTTCAGTAATTTTATAGACATGAAATGTATGCAATGAGGTGTTCTTGTTAATAAATAGACTCACATTATTTTGTTTCTTTCATAAAATGGTGGTACACATCATACACATGAGTCGATGTTTTCCAGGATATGTAGCAGTATCAGTCACTTGCCTGACCTGGCCAGAGGCTTCCTGGAAACAGCAGAGTTCAAGCAGCTGCCAGCAGTAGTTGACAAGATGAGGAGCAGGCTGGATGAGCTCAAGAATGTCAGGACGAAAGATCAAGATTCACTAATTGACTCCTACAAGAACATCATTGCTGAAGTCAAGGCTCTGCGTAAAAACATTAATACAATCTTGGACCAGCTTGAGAGAAAGACAGTTGAACAGTTGGACAGGATGATGAAAGATTTAGAGAAGTCCATAAAAGATGATTTAGAAACCTGTGCCCAAATGGATCACCAACTGAAGACCATGATTGAGAAGCTCCAGCAGATCACTGGCAAGAACAAGGAGACCAGTTCTTACACTGGATACATAAAATGTCAGTCTAAATTGAGTGAAGCCACGTGTTTCGTGCAAGAAATACGACATAACGACGTAATGAAGTTAAAGTCAGATGAAAGTGTTGTTCCATTTCTTAGAAACCTGAAAAACCTTGGCGACATTGAAAAAATTCACGTGTACAAGACTCAGAGTTCCGCTCAATATAGTATTAAAATAAAGGAGGATAGCGATGTTTGCGTTATTGTAGGTATATGTGAGTTGCCGGGTGGAGAGGTGGTTATTGCAGACGGTCGCAACCATAGAGTGAAGCTTCTGAACCAGAAGTACCGTGTCACTGATCACTATGATCTTCATTGTAATGTCATGCACTTGTGTTATATAACAGGCAATGATGTAGCTGTAACTATTTTGAATGTGATCCATATTCTCACATTGACCAGAGGGAAGCTAAAGGCAGTGAGAAAGTTCACCATAGGCCATATTTCATGGTCTATTGCCCACAATCAGGGCCAGCTGTTTGTTGGCTCCAATGGTGGCATTAACCTGTACACATTAAAGGGAAAATTCGTAAAGAAGATCAATGAAACCGATGGTTCTGGATTACTAGTGATCATTGTGCTGTTTCTACTGATGTGGAGAGATTTTATGTAACAAATGAGAATGATTCAAAATTAATATCACTTGATAAAACTGGTAGAGTGATTTCTACATTAGAAGATGCTGACTTACAAAGACCAACTGGAGTATATGTCAGCCCGAGTGGCCATGTGTTTGTGTGTGGGTTGGGGTCTGAAACTGTGTTACAGGTAGACAAGTATGGGAGACAGAAGTTGGCCACAGTGGCCAGGAAGGCTGATGGGTTGCGTGAGCCTCGGTCATTGTGGTTCAGTGAACAGACCTCCACCCTCTTGGTTGGAAATGACAGAAGTGACACTATAGCCGTTTTAAAGTTGTGTTGAATTGGACCCTGGTATGCAAAATAATATGCCTATCTTTACTTCGATTGTTAAATTTAGCAGGATGGCTTTAGTTTTGTTATTGAATGCCAGCATATTTCATACCAGGATTTACTAAGAAAACAAAGGCGTGGAGGACAAGCAAATGGGCAAACGTACAATTTGGGTTGGCGTCAACAATATGGCCATGCATAAGGCGATTTTAAAATAAATTGAAACACATGTGTTCGACGGCAATACGAGGTGTCGCTTGCAAAACCCAGGTCTTATGGTTTTAAAATTTCCACAATAAACGTCATAAACAGTTGCAATTGAATGGTGTAATGTTTTATTGTTAATATACTTTCTGTTATCTTTTGTTCTATTCTAATAATATTTGCCAATGGATTTTGCATCACATTGATTTCATGCTGTTTTGAAACGTTTCATGTTTTGTATTCACACATAAAGCAATTATTTTTATTTTTTTTCATTTTACTTAATTGTTTCGGTTTTTGATGTATTTTTCATATTTTATGTTTAACATGTTGTTTTCATTTTTGTTATTGAACAAGCAGGTGTATATAGTCAAAGTTCATTTTTGAGTAAGATTAAAGTTATCTTTGCCAAATCTGTCAAGTCATTCTTCAATTACCGTCGAATCCCGTTTGATCGAACTGGTTTGGCTCGAATTCTAATTGGCTCGAACTTGATGTAAAGGACTGATTTCTTTAAACTGAATGTAAGCAATTTCGCTTGGCTCGAATTTTCCGAGGCTCGAGGTATTTTCGCCGGTCCCTTGGACTTCGAGCCATCTGGGTTCGACTGTAGATATTTTTGATGTTGAAGAGTTTGTTTTTCATATTTTATGTTTCACATGCTGTTTTCATTTTTCTTATTGAACAAGCAGGTGTATATAGTTAAAGTTCATTATTGAGATAGATTATAGTTATCATTGCCAAATCTGTCAAGTCATTCTTCAATTTCCGTCAAACCCCGTTGGCTCGAACTTGATGTAAAGGACTGAATTCTTTATACTAAATGTAAGAGTTCCCGCTTGACTCGATTTTTCCGAGGTATTTTCGCCGGTCCCTAAGAGTTCGAGCCATCGGGATTCGACTATAAATATTTTAAGTCCTTTTCGATTATATAAAACAGTAGAATTTATTATACCGTTTTTTTTCTAAAATCATTCTTCAAACACCCTGATAGCGTTGTTTTATCTTAAAGCTGCACTCTCACAGAGTGTACGTATTGACAACTTTTTTTTATCTTTTGTCTTGGAACGAACAAATTTTTGCGAAAATGCATGGAAACCAGTTATATACGACTGCTGACAAAATTAGATCGCAGATTTTTATATTTAGATTCAAAAATTGATGTTGAATGCATTTTCTTAAACCTTTAGTAACGGTTTAAGCCATAAAACATTAATGTTCGGACGGAAATATGAAAATGCACGATCTGATTTTTGTCAACAATCTTATATTATTGGTTTGCAGATATTTACGCAAAAAATTGCTCTTTCCAAGACAAAAAATATTTTTTGTAAACATGGTATATCTTCGAGATTGCAGCTTTGAGGCCCTTCAGCAATAAGTCTTGGTATATAACTGTACTTTTTAAGTTCAGATTGTATTTTGTTATAATACAATATGACTAGTGAGATGCTTGATTTAAAAATTTGACTTAAGTTAGGAAATTACGTAAATGTTTTATATATACTAACCCTTGTCCACCTTCCTAAGCAGCCCTATACCTTTTTTCACAAATGGAACCATTTTCCTATTCATTATGTATTTCAAACAAATCTTTGACGAATATTCAGGTTTTAAATATGTGAGCACATGATCAAATATTTGACGTTTAAAAGTCTTTAACTCAAGTCGTTGTCATGTACAATCAGCCATAGGTGTCTTATATGTGAATTTATTCGGAGCTCCTCGGTCATTTTTATCAAAAACATCCTCGGATGTATGCCGGTATATCAGTAAAAGTAGTTCGTAAAAATATATCATTAAATATTAATTCAGTTTTTAAGCTTGTATTTGTTGATCTAAGATTAAATTGATTGCCAGTGAATTTTATTATTGCAAACATAATTAAGATTTCCAAGAGTCAAGTCAGTAATTTTAACAGCTAAATTGAATTACTACGCGATCTACTTGCAGCGGACCTTTTAAATTGTAAACCGTCCATGTACATCTGAGGTTGTTTCGATAAAAATGGCCGATGAGTTCCGAATGATGTGAATTGTTAAACAACGTACCAAGCTTTCTTCTGATTAAAATAAATAACTTCTTCTTAAAGATCGCTTCAGTTGTGATATACTTTTATTGCATTTTTAGACATGCAACATCCCAACTGTTATGTTAATGCGAGTAATATTTTCTCATAAGTTAAGTTATGTTATTAATTGGTACAACCAAACACACAATCTTGGTCAACGGTCACTGAGAAAAGAAGGTCAACGGTCACTGAGAAAAGAAGGTCAACGGTCGCTGAGAAAAGAAGGTCAACGGTCACTGAGAAAAGAAGGTCAACGGTCACTGAGAAAAGAAGGTCAACGGTCACTGAGAAAAGAAGGTCAACGGTCGCTGAGAAAAGAAGGTCAACGGTCACTGAGAAAAGAAGGTCAACGGTCGCTGAGAAAAGAAGGTCAACGGTCACTGAGAAAAAAAGGTCAACGGTCGCTAAGAAAAGAAGGTCAACGGTCACTGATAAAAGAAGGTCAACGGTCGCTGTGAATAGAAGGTCAACGGTCGCTGTGAAAAGAAGGTCAACTGTCGCTGAGAAAAAAAGGTCAACGGTCACTGAGAAAAGAAGGTCAACGGTCACTGAGAAAAGAAGGTTAACGGTCACTGAGAAAAGAAGGTCAACGGTCACTGAGAAAAAAGGTCAACGGTCACTGAGAAAAGAAGGTCATAGGTCACTGAGAAAAGAATGTCAACGGTCACTGAGAAAGAAGGTCAATGGTCACTGAGAAAAGAAGGTCAACGGTCAGTTAGAAAAGAAGGTCAACGGTTACTGAGAAAAGATGTATTTCATATTCTACATAAATGTGTATTGTTATGGTCACGCTAAAACAAAACACAGGTATCCTCAAGTAATTACCTGTTTGTCTATTTGCATCTTTCAGTCTATCCACATCTTTCACCGTCTAAGCTTGACTAGGTTTAATGCACCCGAAGGTGGGCATATTAAAATTGCATCGTCCGTCCGTCCGTACCGTCCTTCCGTTAGTCTCGTGTCCAGGCTGTAACTTTCGCTTGTATGGGCAGACTTTAAAATAACTTGACGATGTGTCGCTTACAGCCTTCAAGTTTAAGGTTACACTTAGTGTTTGAATACTATGAAATGTAGGTACAAATATCAAAAAAACTTGCCACATGTGTTTGACAAACCAAGACGACGTGTCTCGGGCTAGACCCTTGCCCCTACTTCTAAGGTCAAATATTGGTGGTTGTTTATGTTCAAAGGCAGTTTAAATTAATTTGCTGTATGTAATTGACGCATAAAGACAATATCTCATTTGCAAGACACACGCTGTAATATTGTCAAGCAAAGAGGGGTCTCAATCCTACGGCCCAAACATAATGTCATGTGGTCTTGCAAATGTACCAGCCATGTTGGTTAAACATAATGTCATGTGGTCTTGCAAATATACCAGCCATGTTGGTTAAACATAATGTCATGTGGTCTTGCAAATGCGCCCGCCATCATGGTTAAACATAATGTCATGTGGTCTTGCAAATGTACCAGCCATGGTTGGTTAAACATAATGTCATGTGGTCTTGCAAAGACGCCCGCCATGTTGGTTAAACATAATGTCATGTGGTATTGCAAATGTACCAGCCATGGTTGTTAAACATAATGTCATGTGGTCTTGCAAATGTACCAGCCATGTTGGTTAAACATAATGTCATGTGGTCTTGCAAATATACCAGCCATGTTGGTTAAACATATTGTCATGTGGTCTTGCAAGCGCCCACCATGTTGGTTAAACATAATGTCATGTGGTCTTGCAAATGTACCAGCCATGTTGGTTAAACATAATGTCATGTGGTCTTGCAAATGCGCCCGCCATGTTTGATAAACATTATGTCATGTGGTCTTGCAAATGCGCCCGCCATGTTGGTTAAACATAATGCCATGTGGTCTTGCAAATGTACCAGCCATGTTGGTTAAACATAATGTCATGTGGTCTTGCAAATGCATCAGCCATGTTGGTTAAACATAATGTCATGTGGTCTTGCAAATGCGCCAGCCATGTTGGTTGAACATAATGTCATGTGGTCTTGCAAATGCACCAGCCATGTTGGTTACACATAATGTCATGTGGTCTTGCAAATGCACCAGCCATGTTGGTTAAACATAATGTCATGTGGTCTTGCAAATGCGCCAGCCATGTTGGTTGAACATAATGTCATGTGGTCTTGCAAATGCACCAGCCATGTTGGTTAAACATAATGTCATGTGGTCTTGCAAATGCACCAGCCATGTTGGTTAAACATAATGTCATGTGGTCTTGCAAATGCACCAGCCATGTTGGTTAAACATAATGTTATATGGTCTTGCAAATGCACCAGCCATGTTGGTTAAACATAATGTCATGTGGTCTTTCAAATGCACCAGCCATGTTGGTTAAACATAATGTCATGTGGTCTTGCAAATGCACCAGCCATGTTGGTTAAACATAATGTCATGTGGTCTTGCAAATGTACCAGCCATGTTGGTTAAACATAATGTCATGTAGTCTTGCAAATGTACCAGCCATGTTGGTTAAACATAATGTCATGTGGTCTTGCAAATGCACCAGCCATGTTGGTTAAACTTAATGTCATGTGGTCTTGCAAATGCACCAGCCATGTTGGTTAAACATAATGTCATGTGGTCTTGCAAATGCACCAGCCATGTTGGTTAAACATAATGTCATGTGGTCTTGCAAATGCGCCAGCCATGTTGGTTAAACATAATGCCATGTGGTCTTGCAAATGCGCCAGCCATGTTGGTTAAACTTAATGTCATGTGGTCTTGCAAATGCGCCAGCCATGTTGGTTAAACATAATGTCATGTGGTCTTGCAAATGCACCAGCCATGTTGGTTAAACATAATGTCATGTGGTCTTGCAAATATACCAGCCATGTTGGTTAAACATTATGTCGTGTGGTCTTGCAAATGCGCCCGCCATGTTGGTTAAACATAATGTCATGTGGTCTTGCAAATGCACCAGCCATGGTTGTTAAACATTATGTCATGTGGACTTGCAAATGCGCCCGCCATGTTTGTTAAATATAATGCCATGTGGTCTTGCAAATGTACCAGCCATGTTGGTTAAACATTATGCCATGTAGTCTTGCAAATGCGCCAGCCATGTTGGTTAAACATATTGTCATGTGGTCTTGCAATGCGCCCGCCATGTTGGTTAAACATAATGTCATGTGGTCTTGCAAATGTACCAGCCATGTTGGTTAAACATAATGTCATGTGGTCTTGCAAATGCGCCCGCCATGTTTGTTAAACATAATGTCATGTGGTCTTGCAAATGTACCAGCCATGGTGGTTAAACATAATGTCATGTGGTCTTGCAAATGCACCAGTCATGTTGGTTAAACATAATGTCATGTGGTCTTGCAAATGCACCAGCCATGTTGGTTAAACATAATGTCATGTGGTCTTGCAAATGTACCAGCCATGTTGGTTAAACATAATGTCATGTGGTCTTGCAAATGCACCAGCCATGTTGGTTAAACATAATGTCATGTGGTCTTGCAAATGCACCAGCCATGTTGGTTAAACATAATGTCATGTGGTCTTGCAAATGCGCCAGCCATGTTGGTTAAACATAATGTCGTGTGGTCTTGCAAATGCACCAGCCATGTTGGTTAAACATAATGTCATGTGGTCTTGCAAATGCGCAAGCCATGTTGGTTAAACATAATGCCATGTGGTCTTGCAAATGCACCAGCCATGTTGGTTAAACATAATGTCATGTGGTCTTGCAAATGCACCAGCCATGTTGGTTAAACATAATGTCATGTGGTCTTGCAAATATACCAGCCATGTTGGTTAAACATAATGTCATGTGGTCTTGCAAATGCGCCCGCCATGTTGGTTAAACATAATGTCATGTGGTCTTGCAAATGCACCAGCCATGGTTGTTAAACATTATGTCATGTGGACTTGCAAATGCGCCCGCCATGTTGGTTAAACATAATGTCATGTGGTCTTGCAAATGTGCCAGCCATGTTGGTTAAACATTATGCCATGTAGTCTTGCAAATGCGCCAGCCATGTTGGTTAAACATAATGTCATGTGGTCTTGCAAATGCGCCTGCCATGTTGGTTAAACATTATGTCATGTGGTCTTGCAAATGCGCCCGCCATGTTGGTTTATCATAATATCATGTGGTCTTGCAAATGCGCCCGCCATGTTGGTTAATCATAATGCCATGTAGTCTTGCAAATGCGCCCGCCATGTTGGTTTATCATTATATTATGTGGTCTTGCAAATGCGCCCGCCATGTTGGTTAATCATAATGCCGTGTGGTCTTGCAAATGCGCTCGCCAAGTTGGTTAAACATAATGTCATGTGGTCTTGCAAATGCACCAGCCATGGTTGTTAAACATTATGTCATGTGGACTTGCAAATGCGCCCGCCATGTTTGTTAAATATAATGCCATGTGGTCTTGCAAATGTACCAGCCATGTTGGTTAAACATTATGCCATGTAGTCTTGCAAATGCGCCAGCCATGTTGGTTAAACATATTGTCATGTGGTCTTGCAATGCGCCCGCCATGTTGGTTAAACATAATGTCGTGTGGTCTTGCAAATGTACCAGCCATGTTGGTTAAACATAATGTCATGTGGTCTTGCAAATGCGCCCGCCATGTTTGTTAAACATAATGTCATGTGGTCTTGCAAATGTACCAGCCATGGTGGTTAAACATAATGTCATGTGGTCTTGCAAATGCACCAGTCATGTTGGTTAAACATAATGTCATGTGGTCTTGCAAATGCACCAGCCATGTTGGTTAAACATAATGTCATGTGGTCTTGCAAATGTACCAGCCATGTTGGTTAAACATAATGTCATGTGGTCTTGCAAATGCGCCAGCCATGTTGGTTAAACATAATGTCGTGTGGTCTTGCAAATGCACCAGCCATGTTGGTTAAACATAATGTCATGTGGTCTTGCAAATGCGCAAGCCATGTTGGTTAAACATAATGCCATGTGGTCTTGCAAATGCACCAGCCATGTTGGTTAAACATAATGTCATGTGGTCTTGCAAATGCACCAGCCATGTTGGTTAAACATAATGTCATGTGGTCTTGCAAATATACCAGCCATGTTGGTTAAACATAATGTCATGTGGTCTTGCAAATGCGCCCGCCATGTTGGTTAAACATAATGTCATGTGGTCTTGCAAATGCACCAGCCATGGTTGTTAAACATTATGTCATGTGGACTTGCAAATGCGCCAGCCATGTTGGTTAAACATAATGTCATGTGGTCTTGCAAATGTGCCAGCCATGTTGGTTAAACATTATGCCATGTAGTCTTGCAAATGCGCCAGCCATGTTGGTTAAACATAATGTCATGTGGTCTTGCAAATGCGCCTGCCATGTTGGTTAAACATTATGTCATGTAGTCTTGCAAATGCGCCCGCCATGTTGGTTTATCATTATATCATGTGGTCTTGCAAATGCGCCCGCCATGTTGGTTAATCATAATGCCATGTAGTCTTGCAAATGCGCCAGCCATGTTGGTTAAACATAATGTCATGTGGTCTTGCAAATGCGCCCGCCATGTTGGTTAATCATAATGCCGTGTGGTCTTGCAAATGCGCTCGCCAAGTTGGTTAAACATAATGTCATGTGGTCTTGCAAATGCACCAGCCATGGTGGTTAAACATTATGTCATGTGGACTTGCAAATGCGCCCGCCATGTTTGTTAAATATAATGCCATGTGGTCTTGCAAATGTACCAGCCATGTTGGTTAAACATTATGCCATGTAGTCTTGCAAATGCGCCAGCCATGTTGGTTAAACATATTGTCATGTGGTCTTGCAATGCGCCCGCCATGTTGGTTAAACATAATGTCATGTGGTCTTGCAAATGTACCAGCCATGTTGGTTAAACATAATGTCATGTGGTCTTGCAAATGCGCCCGCCATGTTGGTTAAACATAATGTCATGTGGTCTTGCAAATGTACCAGCCATGGTGGTTAAACATAATGTCATGTGGTCTTGCAAATGCACCAGTCATGTTGGTTAAACATAATGTCATGTGGTCTTGCAAATGCACCAGCCATGTTGGTTAAACATAATGTCATGTGGTCTTGCAAATGTACCAGCCATGTTGGTTAAACATAATGTCATGTGGTCTTGCAAATGCGCCCGCCATGTTGGTTAAACATAATGTCATGTGGTCTTGCAAATGTACCAGCCATGGTGGTTAAACATAATGTCATGTGGTCTTGCAAATGCACCAGTCATGTTGGTTAAACATAATGTCATGTGGTCTTTCAAATGCACCAGCCATGTTGGTTAAACATAATGTCATGTGGTCTTGCAAATGCACCAGCCATGTTGGTTAAACATAATGTCATGTGGTCTTGCAAATGTACCAGCCATGTTGGTTAAACATAATGTCATGTAGTCTTGCAAATGTACCAGCCATGTTGGTTAAACATAATGTCATGTGGTCTTGCAAATGCACCAGCCATGTTGGTTAAACTTAATGTCATGTGGTCTTGCAAATGCACCAGCCATGTTGGTTAAACATAATGTCATGTGGTCTTGCAAATGCACCAGCCATGTTGGTTAAACATAATGTCATGTGGTCTTGCAAATGCGCCAGCCATGTTGGTTAAACATAATGCCATGTGGTCTTGCAAATGCGCCAGCCATGTTGGTTAAACTTAATGTCATGTGGTCTTGCAAATGCGCCAGCCATGTTGGTTAAACATAATGTCATGTGGTCTTGCAAATGCACCAGCCATGTTGGTTAAACATAATGTCATGTGGTCTTGCAAATATACCAGCCATGTTGGTTAAACATAATGTCGTGTGGTCTTGCAAATGCGCCCGCCATGTTGGTTAAACATAATGTCATGTGGTCTTGCAAATGCACCAGCCATGGTTGTTAAACATTATGTCATGTGGACTTGCAAATGCGCCCGCCATGTTTGTTAAATATAATGCCATGTGGTCTTGCAAATGTACCAGCCATGTTGGTTAAACATTATGCCATGTAGTCTTGCAAATGCGCCAGCCATGTTGGTTAAACATATTGTCATGTGGTCTTGCAATGCGCCCGCCATGTTGGTTAAACATAATGTCATGTGGTCTTGCAAATGTACCAGCCATGTTGGTTAAACATAATGTCATGTGGTCTTGCAAATGCGCCCGCCATGTTTGTTAAACATAATGTCATGTGGTCTTGCAAATGTACCAGCCATGGTGGTTAAACATAATGTCATGTGGTCTTGCAAATGCACCAGTCATGTTGGTTAAACATAATGTCATGTGGTCTTGCAAATGCACCAGCCATGTTGGTTAAACATAATGTCATGTGGTCTTGCAAATGTACCAGCCATGTTGGTTAAACATAATGTCATGTGGTCTTGCAAATGCACCAGCCATGTTGGTTAAACATAATGTCATGTGGTCTTGCAAATGCACCAGCCATGTTGGTTAAACATAATGTCATGTGGTCTTGCAAATGCGCCAGCCATGTTGGTTAAACATAATGTCGTGTGGTCTTGCAAATGCACCAGCCATGTTGGTTAAACATAATGTCATGTGGTCTTGCAAATGCGCAAGCCATGTTGGTTAAACATAATGCCATGTGGTCTTGCAAATGCACCAGCCATGTTGGTTAAACATAATGTCATGTGGTCTTGCAAATGCACCAGCCATGTTGGTTAAACATAATGTCATGTGGTCTTGCAAATATACCAGCCATGTTGGTTAAACATAATGTCATGTGGTCTTGCAAATGCGCCCGCCATGTTGGTTAAACATAATGTCATGTGGTCTTGCAAATGCACCAGCCATGGTTGTTAAACATTATGTCATGTGGACTTGCAAATGCGCCCGCCATGTTGGTTAAACATAATGTCATGTGGTCTTGCAAATGTGCCAGCCATGTTGGTTAAACATTATGCCATGTAGTCTTGCAAATGCGCCAGCCATGTTGGTTAAACATAATGTCATGTGGTCTTGCAAATGCGCCTGCCATGTTGGTTAAACATTATGTCATGTAGTCTTGCAAATGCGCCCGCCATGTTGGTTTATCATTATATCATGTGGTCTTGCAAATGCGCCCGCCATGTTGGTTAATCATAATGCCATGTAGTCTTGCAAATGCGCCCGCCATGTTGGTTTATCATTATATTATGTGGTCTTGCAAATGCGCCCGCCATGTTGGTTAATCATAATGCCGTGTGGTCTTGCAAATGCGCTCGCCAAGTTGGTTAAACATAATGTCATGTGGTCTTGCAAATGCACCAGCCATGGTTGTTAAACATTATGTCATGTGGACTTGCAAATGCGCCCGCCATGTTTGTTAAATATAATGCCATGTGGTCTTGCAAATGTACCAGCCATGTTGGTTAAACATTATGCCATGTAGTCTTGCAAATGCACCAGCCATGTTGGTTAAACATATTGTCATGTGGTCTTGCAATGCGCCCGCCATGTTGGTTAAACATAATGTCATGTGGTCTTGCAAATGTACCAGCCATGTTGGTTAAACATAATGTCATGTGGTCTTGCAAATGCGCCCGCCATGTTTGTTAAACATAATGTCATGTGGTCTTGCAAATGCACCAGCCATGGTGGTTAAACATAATGTCATGTGGTCTTGCAAATGCACCAGTCATGTTGGTTAAACATAATGTCATGTGGTCTTGCAAATGCACCAGCCATGTTGGTTAAACATAATGTCATGTGGTCTTGCAAATGTACCAGCCATGTTGGTTAAACATAATGTCATGTGGTCTTGCAAATGCGCCAGCCATGTTGGTTAAACATAATGTCGTGTGGTCTTGCAAATGCACCAGCCATGTTGGTTAAACATAATGTCATGTGGTCTTGCAAATGCGCAAGCCATGTTGGTTAAACATAATGCCATGTGGTCTTGCAAATGCACCAGCCATGTTGGTTAAACATAATGTCATGTGGTCTTGCAAATGCACCAGCCATGTTGGTTAAACATAATGTCATGTGGTCTTGCAAATATACCAGCCATGTTGGTTAAACATAATGTCATGTGGTCTTGCAAATGCGCCCGCCATGTTGGTTAAACATAATGTCATGTGGTCTTGCAAATGCACCAGCCATGGTTGTTAAACATTATGTCATGTGGACTTGCAAATGCGCCCGCCATGTTGGTTAAACATAATGTCATGTGGTCTTGCAAATGTGCCAGCCATGTTGGTTAAACATTATGCCATGTAGTCTTGCAAATGCGCCAGCCATGTTGGTTAAACATAATGTCATGTGGTCTTGCAAATGCGCCTGCCATGTTGGTTAAACATTATGTCATGTAGTCTTGCAAATGCGCCCGCCATGTTGGTTTATCATTATATCATGTGGTCTTGCAAATGCGCCCGCCATGTTGGTTAATCATAATGCCATGTAGTCTTGCAAATGCGCCCGCCATGTTGGTTTATCATTATATCATGTGGTCTTGCAAATGCGCCCGCCATGTTGGTTAATCATAATGCCGTGTGGTCTTGCAAATGCGCTCGCCAAGTTGGTTAAACATAATGTCATGTGGTCTTGCAAATGCACCAGCCATGGTTGTTAAACATTATGTCATGTGGACTTGCAAATGCGCCCGCCATGTTTGTTAAATATAATGCCATGTGGTCTTGCAAATGTACCAGCCATGTTGGTTAAACATTATGCCATGTAGTCTTGCAAATGCGCCAGCCATGTTGGTTAAACATATTGTCATGTGGTCTTGCAATGCGCCCGCCATGTTGGTTAAACATAATGTCATGTGGTCTTGCAAATGTACCAGCCATGTTGGTTAAACATAATGTCATGTGGTCTTGCAAATGCGCCCGCCATGTTGGTTAAACATAATGTCATGTGGTCTTGCAAATGTACCAGCCATGGTGGTTAAACATAATGTCATGTGGTCTTGCAAATGCACCAGTCATGTTGGTTAAACATAATGTCATGTGGTCTTGCAAATGCACCAGCCATGTTGGTTAAACATAATGTCATGTGGTCTTGCAAATGTACCAGCCATGTTGGTTAAACATAATGTCATGTGGTCTTGCAAATGCGCCCGCCATGTTGGTTAAACATAATGTCATGTGGTCTTGCAAATGTACCAGCCATGGTGGTTAAACATAATGTCATGTGGTCTTGCAAATGCACCAGTCATGTTGGTTAAACATAATGTCATGTGGTCTTGCAAATGCACCAGCCATGTTGGTTAAACATAATGTCATGTGGTCTTGCAAATGTACCAGCCATGTTGGTTAAACATAATGTCATGTGGTCTTGCAAATGCACCAGCCATGTTGGTTAAACATAATGTCATGTGGTCTTGCAAATGCACCAGCCATGTTGGTTAAAAATAATGTCATGTGGTCTTGCAAATGCGCCAGCCATGTTGGTTAAACATAATGTCGTGTGGTCTTGCAAATGCACCAGCCATGTTGGTTAAACATAATGTCATGTGGTCTTGCAAATGCGCCAGCCATGTTGGTTAAACATAATGCCATGTGGTCTTGCAAATGCACCAGCCATGTTGGTTAAACATAATGTCATGTGGTCTTGCAAATGCACCAGCCATGTTGGTTAAACATAATGTCATGTGGTCTTGCAAATATACCAGCCATGTTGGTTAAACATAATGTCATGTGGTCTTGCAAATGCGCCCGCCATGTTGGTTAAACATAATGTCATGTGGTCTTGCAAATGCACCAGCCATGGTTGTTAAACATTATGTCATGTGGACCTGCAAATGCGCCCGCCATGTTGGTTAAACATAATGTCATGTGGTCTTGCAAATGTACCAGCCATGTTGGTTAAACATTATGCCATGTAGTCTTGCAAATGCGCCAGCCATGTTGGTTAAACATAATGTCATGTGGTCTTGCAAATGCGCCTGCCATGTTGGTTAAACATTATGTCATGTAGTCTTGCAAATGCGCCCGCCATGTTGGTTTATCATTATATCATGTGGTCTTGCAAATGCGCCCGCCATGTTGGTTAATCATAATGCCATGTAGTCTTGCAAATGCGCCCGCCATGTTGGTTTATCATTATATCATGTGGTCTTGCAAATGCGCCCGCCATGTTGGTTAATCATAATGCCGTGTGGTCTTGCAAATGCGCTCGCCAAGTTGGTTAAACGTAATGCCATGTAGTCTTGCAAATGCGCCCGCCATGTTGGTTAAACATAATGTTATGTGGTCTTGCAAATGCGCCCGCCATGTTGGTTTAACATAATGTCATGTGGTCTTGCAAATGTACTAGCCATGTTGGTTAAACAAAATGTCGTGAAGTCTTGCAAATGTACTAGCCATGTTGGTTAAAATAATGTCATGTGGTCTTGCAAATGTACAAGCTATATTGGTCAGACATTATGTAATGTGGTCTTGCAAATGTACAAGCTATATTGGTCAGACATTATGTAATGTGGTCTTGCAAATGTACAAGCTGTATTGGTTAGACATTATGCAATGTGGTCTTGCAAATGCGCCGGCCAAGATTGTTGTTTAAGATGAAAAGTCGAGTTCCAGTAATTGACATAGCCGTGTTCTGACTTCATCGGCATCATCGGCGTCGGTACAAAGTTGAACCTTGGCCATTTCTCAGTGACGTTACAAGCATGTACAACAAAGTTGCATAACTCTAGTCCCAATAAATGTTAAGATATTCAAATGGAACTTTGTATATGTGTTACCAGTGATAATACGAACATGTACAGCAAAGGTACATAACTCTAGTCCCAAAAACTGTTAAGATATTCACATGGAACTTTGTATACATGTTACCTGTGATGATGTGCACATGGGGCTTCAATGCCTATAACTTAAGTAGGTGTCAAATTTTAACTGGATATGTTGACAGTCTTATTGTCTCAGGTTGAACTTTTGTATAAATTGTCCGAGTTTCAGAGTTAACTGGCGAAATAT